>NC_142063.1:343011631-343311631 GCF_059756535.1 Pantherophis guttatus
TTCAGGCCAATCATCAGGAGACAGTGAGTTCTAGTTCTCCCTTAGGCATAAAAGCCGGTTGGGTGACTTCAGGCCAATCACCAGGAGACGGTGAGTTCTAGTCCTCCCTTAGGCATGAAAGCCAGTTGAGTGATTTCAGGCCAATTACCAGGTGACTGAGAGTTCTAGTCTTGACTTAAGCATGAAAGCCAGCTGGGTGACTTCGGGCCAATCACCAGGAGACTGTGAGTTCTAATCCTGCCTTAGGCATGAAAGCCAAGTGGGTGACTTTTGGCCGATCACTAAGAGACACCGCGTGCCATGACAATTCTAAAGACGGGGATTGCAACAGCTATAAAACCCTTGACCAGGGTCAACCTCTTCCCAAAGGATTTCCCCAGCTGCAGCCTATTAGCCGGGGCCACTTCTGGCTCCGGTCTTCAATGGCTTTGAAATCCAGCTGTCAACTGCCTTCCCATCACCTGCTTCTCTGGTGATTGGAGGTCTTGTTCCTTTTATGGCTTTCTTGTCTCCTAATAAAACCGCCTGTCCCAGAGACGGCTTCAGGGCCACCAGTGATGATCTGAAGATAACCCCCTGCTCCTTTTTGGCTTCCCACCCTTGCACAAACAGGGTCACACCCACCCACCCCTGTTCCGTCCTGGAGATGGCACACTTCTGACATGCTAATTGCCCTTCTTTAAACACCCAAGTCGCCCAGCTGAATAAAGAGCTCTGCTGGTTTTGCAAGAGTCAGCCCCTGGCTCCTAACCCTTTGGTCCATACAGGTCCATACATCCTCAACTAGCAACCATTCCTGTAGTATCCCTTCCACTGCAGCGATTCACTTAACAACTGTGGCAAGAAAAGTCATAAAACAGGGCAAAATTCACTTAACAAATGTCTCACTTGAACAACGGAAATTCTGGGCTCCATTGTGGTTCGTAAGTCAAGGACTATCTGTATTATTGTTCCAAAAGTGCTTTTACCAGAGGCACCTGGACTTTTGGGTATGTATGTATGTATGTATGTATGTATGTATATATGTATGTATTTATTTATTTGTTTGTTTGTTCGATTTATATATGCCGCCCTTCTCCAGAGACTCAGGGCGGCTTACAATGCATTAAGCAATAGCCTTCATACTTTTGTATATACCAGTTTAGTAGGGCTTTCGAGCCCCCCCAAGCGGTGTTCTTTTTTATACAAAGTCAGCTTATTGCCCCCACAATCCGGGTCCTCATTTTACCTACCTCGAAAGGATGGAAGGCTGAGTCAACCTTGAGCCTGCTGAGATTTGAACTGGCAGTAATTGCAGGCAGCTGGCAGCTAAGTGCTACTTTAACAGCAGCAGTTTAGTCCACTGCGCCACCAAGGCTCTTCTTTTCCTTTGAAGATGTTTCACTTCTCATCCGAGAAGCTTCTTCAGCTCTGAGAGAAGAAGAGCTGAAGAAGCTTCTGGGATGAGAAGCGAAACGTCTCCAAAGAAAAAACCCAAAAGTCCAGGTGCCTCTGGAAAAAACACCTTTGGGACAAGCAAGACCTGGATGATTGAGACTCTAGAAAGAATGAAGAGAAGAGCAACAAAGAGGATGAGGGGACTGGAGGATAAAACATATAAAGAACGGTTGCAGGAACTGGGTATGTCTAGTTTCATGAAAAGGGGAGACATGATAGCAGTATATTCCAATATCTCAGGGGCTGCCACAAAGAAGAGGGAGTCAAGCTATTCTCCAAAGCACCTGAAGGCAGGACAAGAAGCAACAGATGGAAACTAACCAAGGAGAGAAGCAATTTAGAACTAAGGAGAAATTTCCTGACAGTTAGAACAATTAACCAGTGGAACAACTTGCCTCTAGAAGTTGTGACTGCTCCAACACTGGAAGTTTTTCAGAAGATGTTGGACAACCATTTGTCTGAAGTGGTGTAGGGTTTCCTGCCTAACAGGAGGTTGGACTAGAAGACCTCCAAGGTCCCTTCCAACTCTGTTATTCTATTCTAAAGAATCTCCATAGACATCTACCTGTACTATTGTTATATTTTGCTTTTCTTTCTTCTGTTTTTACTAAGTAAGGCAATTTTCTTCTTTTTTTTTTGAAACAAAACAAAACAGCACCAATGAATAATGGAGACAAAAATGAGGCACAGGAGGGATATAACCTGAATCCAGTATTTGCTCTGGAGATTTGGGGGACACGCACTCATCCGGGAGAGTTATTGGTTGCAGGTAAAACGGTGGCCTCCCTTTTTCCCTTTCCTGGGGAAATCTTTTACAGGTGTCTGTTAACATTCACCAGCATCTCTCTTGGCTTTAGAGCCATCCGTCAGATGGAGGGGGGGGGTTGCGGGGGAAGATGGAGAGGACAACCTATCCCTAAATCAATTGTCGAAACCCAGATGCTGAAAATTGTGAAGCCAAAAAAAAAAAAGAGGCGCAAAGGGATTTGCTTTGATTTAACCACACACCTTTCATGTCCCTTCGCCAGTTCAAGGCTAGCCACCGAGCCAAAAAAACCCCCCAAAAAACCCACAAGGCCTGGAGATAAAACCATTAAAAATAATAAATAAAACAAGAATTGGAGAAAGGGGTGGGGAAATGATTAAAAAGAGGACTGGGAGGGCAGTTAAATTAAAGTTTTTTAATTTTATTTTTATATAAACAATCCATTTTCCATTAACCGCTGTGCTGTCTGGGTACAAATGTTTTGTGCCAACATTCAAATAGACAATCTTATTTCATTGTTTAAATCTCATCTTGGCTTAATTTCCTATACCTTAAGTATCTAATAGTATAACAATCCCATTGTGATTTATTTAACTCTATTAATTACATTGACCGTTAATACATTTTCTGTGCTTTAAATAACTTGTTTTA
The DNA here is from genome assembly GCF_059756535.1 of Pantherophis guttatus. Lineage (NCBI taxonomy): Eukaryota > Metazoa > Chordata > Lepidosauria > Squamata > Colubridae > Pantherophis > Pantherophis guttatus. The sequence continues at coordinate 343,014,486 of NC_142063.1, forward strand.
CTATTAGTTCGTATGCAGAGGTGGGTTTCAGCAGGTTCTGACCAGTTCTGGAGAACCGGTAGCGGAAATTTTGAGTAGTTCAGAAAACCGGTAGTAAAAATTCTGACTGGCCCCGCCCCCATCTGTTCTCTGCCTCCAGAGTCCCAACTGATCGGGAGGAAATGGGGATTTTGCAGTATCCTTCCCCTGGAGTGGGGCGGGAATGGAGATTTTACAGTACTCTTCCCCTGGAGTGGGATGGGAATGGAGATTTTACAGTATCCTTCCCCTGCCATGCCCACCAAGTCATGCCACGCCCATCAAGCTATGCCACGCCCACCAAGCCACACCCACCCACAGAACCGGTAGTAAAACATTTTGAAACCCATCACTGTCCGTATGTCTATTCTCTAACCACCGATACAAAGATCCCCAAATTGTATAATAATCAGTTTGTTCTTTCTCTTTGATAGCCAGTGTCAGTCATTCATTTCTGCACATTCTAGTATTTTCCTAATCACATTCTCATCTGTAGGGATCTCTTCACTTTTCCAATTTTGTGCAAATACAATCCTAAACCGCTGTTATAACACGAATAATCAAATATACATTTTCTTTACTATAATTTTCCGGTAAAATCCCCAGCAAGGGAATTTTGAGCTTTCATCAAAACAGATTGAGCAAGTGTCACTTCTTTCATTGGAAAAAGCCCCAAATCAGGCAGTTTGCAGAAAGGAGAGGGGGGGGAAGTTATTCCCCCACCACCGTGTCTTCTTCCTTTTGAAATAAAATAAATTAGAAGAAAGCAAAGCTTCTGGTTTGAGTAAAAGTCCATCGCATGACATGATTGTTGTTGGGGTTTTTTTTGGAAACAAACAAATAATAATAAAAAAACACAGCTTTTAGAATCCATTAATTTGGTGTCTTTTCCAAAACGGTACCAAAAACCCGTTTTTCACCCGCTCCCTGAAACAGTTCAAAGTTACGACGGCACTGAAAAAAAGTGACTTACGGTCGTTTTTCACACTTATGACCCTTGCAGCATCCTCATGATTCAAATTCAGACGCTCGGCAACTGAATCATATTTATGACAGTCGCAGTTGTCCCGGGGGGGGGGGGAGTGTCACCTGATCCCTTTTTGCGACCTCCTGACAAGCAAAGTCAACGGGGAAAGCCAGTTTCCCTTAACGATGTTACTAGCTTAACGATGACAGTGCTTCACTTAACAACTGTGGCAAGGAAGGTCGCACAACGGGTCAACATTCATTTCACAACTGTCTCACATAGCAACAGAAATTTTGCTATGAGGTCGTAAGTCCAGGACTACTTGTACTAGGCCAGACTGGCTTATTATGGCATGGGGGAGGCCACCGAAAATTTTGGCCTTTCATTGCCGTCGTAAGTCGAGGACTACCTGTAACCTCGCAGATAACTTTCTAAACCCTTGTAAGCTTCTTCTCCTCTTACTGGAAAGATCATCATTATTATTTCTTCCCCCCTTTTTTTTGGGTTCTCTCCTGTTTTCCCTCCCCGCCCCAAAGGAGATTTAATAAAGAAAAGGACGGCTGCTAAAGTAATACGTGAGGCTTTGACGTTAAGCAGGGCAGGCCTGCCTGAGTTGGAGCAACCGGGACTCTAATCTCGAGTGATTTATGAAATGTTCTTCCTATGTTGAGGCACTTGGGAAAAGCCAGAAAGTTTAAGAGACAGGCTGGCGTCCCCAGGACCCCCTCAACTCCAAAGCCCCAACTCCTGCGGGCTGCTTGCCTGCTCCAAATTTTTAACTGCCTCGTTGCCGACTTGTGGGTCACGCCGGAGAGGATATGCCCAAAAAAGCCAATACAGCAGTCCTCGGATGTATTATAACAGAGCGATAGAATCGAGATCACGTGACATTAGAGTCCCACTTTATAATGCCTTTATAATGCTTGTCGATCGAAAGGTCGGCAGTTCGGCAGTTTGAATCCCTAGTGCCGCGTGACGGGGTGAGCTCCCGTGACTTGTCCCAGTTTCTGCCAACCTAGCAGTTCGAAAGCAGGTAAAAAATGCAAGTAGAAAAATAGGGACCACCTTTGGTGGGAAGGTAACAGCGTTCCGGGCGCCTTTGGCGTTGAGTCATGCCGGCCACATGACCACGGAGGGGTCTTCGGACAGCGCTGGCTCTTCGGCTTTGAAACGGAGATGAGCAGCACATATGTGTTAGTCTTTACCTTATAATGCCTTGGTAAGACCACACAGGGAAATATGCAACAGGGTACCCCAAGGCTCTGTTTTAGGCCTAGTAGTACTCTTCAACATCTTCATCAATGATTTGGATGAGAGGATAGATGGGGAACTCATCAAATTTTCAGATGACACCAAGCTGGCAGGAATAGGCAACACTCCAGAAGATAGCAATAGTGCTTAGACTTATATACTGCTTCATAGGGCTTTGTAGCCCTCTCTAAGCGGTTTACAGTCGATTGCCCCCAACGATCTGGGTCCTCATTTTACCCACCTTGGAAGGATGGAAGGCTGAGTCAACCTTAAGATAGGCTCAAGATACAGAAGGATCTGGACAGAGTTGAACGTTGGGCGCTATCTAACAAAATGAAATTCAAGGGTGAAAAAAGGAAGGTTCTACATTTAGGCAAGGAAAACGAAATGCACAGGTGGTACCTGGCTCAATAGTAGTAACTGTGAGAGGGATCTTGGAGTCCTAGTGGGCAACCACTGAAATATGAGCCAGCCGTGTGCAGCAGCTGCCAAAAAAGCCAACACAGTTCTAGGCTGCATCAACAGAGGGATGGAATCAAGATCACGTGAAGTGTTAATACCACTTTATAAGGTCTTGGTAAGGCCACACTTGGAATATTGCAATCAGTTTTGGTTGCCACGATTTCAAAAATATGTTGAGACTCTAGAAAGAGTGCAGAGAAGAGCAACAAAGATGAAACAAAGAAACATACGAAGAACGGTTGCAGGAACTGGGCATGGCTAGTTTGGTGAAAAGAAGGACCAGGGGTGACACAGAGATGAAATGCTCCCGGTTCGGACAGGATCGCCCGATCCGGTAGCGATGGCAGCGGGTGGTTTGGAGAACTGGTAGCAAAAATCCCTGCCCCCCCCATGCACAGCTGAGCCATGCGATCATCAGAGGCTTTTTTTTTTTTACTTTTAAAAGCATTTTTTCCTGCAATCTCTTCGGCCAAAAAAATGCTTTTAAAAGTTTTAAAAAAAAAAGCCTCTGATGCTCGCGCGACTCAGCTGGGATCGTCAGAGGCTTTTAAAAGCATTTTTTTCTGCAACCTCTTAAGAAAAAAAAAAAAAAGTCGGCCACGCCCACCCAGTCACATTACCCCCCCACCACCACATGATAGCCCACAGAACCAGTAGTAACAAATTTTACATTTCACCACTGGAGTGACATGATAGCAATCTTCCAATATCTGAGGGGCTGCCCCACAGAAGAGGGAGTCAAGCTATTCTTCAAAGCGCCTAAAGGCAGGACAAGAAGCAACGGATGGAAACTACGGTAATCAAGGAGAGAAACAACCTGGAATTAAGGAGAAACTTCCTAACCGTGAGGACAACTAACCAGTGGAACAGCTTGCCACCAGAAGTTGTGGGTGCTCCATCACTTCAGGTTTTTAAGAAGAGACTGAACAGCCACTTGCTTGAAATGGGGTAGGGTCTCCTGCTTGAGCAGGGGGCTGGACTAGAAGACCTCCAAGGTCCCTTCCAACTATTGTTCGATTATTCATTAAAAACATCAAATAGAGGCAAACAAAACATATAAAACCTGGTGAAACATGTAAAAGCAATAAAACCAGGGGTGAAATCCAGCAGGTTCTGGAGAACCGGTAGCGGAAATTTTGAGTAGTTTGGAGAACCGGCAAATACCAGCTCTGGCTGGCCCCAGAATGGGGAGGGAATGGAGATTTTGCAGTATCCTTCCCTTGGAGTGAGGTGGGAATGTTGCAATATCCTTCCCCCAGAAGTGGGGAAGGAATGGAGATTTTGCAGTATCCTTCCCCTGCCACGCCCACCAAGCCACACCCACAGAACCGGTAGTAAAAAAAAATGTGAATTTCATCACTGAATTAAACTCTTCAGACAGGGGGGGAAAAAGGCATGGGGGTGGCGGGAAAGTGTTCTGGAAACATCCATTGATCAAGCCAAACCAATCTTTTAAAATCGGCGGCAGAGCGTTAAATGGGAAACCAGGATTTGCTGGGCACCCTCCATTCTTTTCCAGCTGTTCTCTAGAACAGCTGGCTGGGGAATTCTGGGAGTTGAAGTCCATAAGTCTTTAAGTGACCAATGTTGGAGACCCTTGTTCTAGAGAACAGCTGGAAAAGATGGCTGGGGAATTCTGGGGGTTGAAGTCCATAAGTCTTAAACTGGCCAATGTTGGAGACCCTTGTTCTAGAGAACAGCTGGAAAAGATGGCTGCGGAATTCTGGGAGTTGAAGTCCATAAGTCTTAAAGTGGCCAATGTTGGAGACCCTTGTTCTAGAGAACAGCTGGAAAAGATGGCTGGGGAATTCTGGGAGTTGAAGTCCATATGTCTTAAAGTGGCCAATGTTGGAGATCCTTGTTCTAGAGAACAGCTGGAAAAGATGGCTGGGGAATTCTGGGAGTTGAAGTCCATAAGTCTTTAAGTGACCAATGTTGGAGATCCTTGTTCTAGAGAACAGCTGGAAAAGATGGCTGGGGAATTCTGGGAGTTGAAGTCCACAAGTCTTAAAGTGGCCAATGTTGGAGACCCCTGCTCTAGAAAAAGGACAAACGAAGAACTTGTAGGCTACCTGTGACGTTTGGCTGTTACACAAGGGGTAGGTCTGAGTGTCTTCCTAGCCAGAGTGGCACCAGAGCTTCAGTACACAATAAGGAACGTTATTTTGCAAGCATGCCACAACAAATACCCCGTCCAGCTCAACGCAAACATGTCCTGGGGGTCAAGACTAATGCAAACATTTACCCACGGCGAGTGATGTACAGGACGGATACTCGACAATGTGCGTGTCCCAATTTGCCAAACGACCTTCTCCCAAACTTGCAATACTCAAACATCGGCAAGGTTGTTTGCATTGGGGTCCCCTAGCAAGGGCCCTCCGTGGTGGCCGAGACTATTTGCTGAATCAACGTTGCCACGTTGCCGTTGTCACCACGGAGCCCTTTGAGTACAGATGGGGGAAGGCAGGGTGGGCAGAGAGAGGTCTCTGGCCCTCTGAATCCAAAGGCAAAATGGATCGGCCAAAGCAGAAGGCAAATGGCCTCCATCGTGGCAGCCTGAATGAGTCGACCTCCAGCAAGGACGACGGATTTGATCTTCGTTGTTAGGAATTAAGGAGAATAAATAGGTAAATTAGTTTCCCCTCTGGGCTTGTATGCTGGAAGGGGAGAGTCATTTTCCCTTATGGGGAAAATAAAATAATCTTAAATCTTGAAAGTCTTTTTTGAAATGTAGGGTCAAATCTTCCTTCCTTCCTTCCTTCCTTCCTTCCTTCCCCTAACCCACCCTCCTCACTCCCCCTTTTTCCTTCCTTCCTTCCTCACTTTCTTCCTCACTATCTTCCTTCCTTCTCTCTTCTCTCTTTTCTCCTTCATCTCTTCTAACTTTCTTTCTCCCTTCCTCCAGCCCCTTCCTCCCTCCCTCCCTTCCCTTCACCTCCCTTCCTTCCTTCTCCTAATCCACCCCATCCCTCCCCTTCCTTCCTTCTCACTTCCTTCCTTCTCTTTTCTCCTTCCTCTCTTCTAACTTCCTTTCTCCCTTCCTCCTGCCTCTTCCTTCCTTCCTCCCTCCCTTCTCCTAACCCACCCTCACTTTCTTTCCTTCCTTCCTTCCTTCCTTCCTCCTAATCCACCCCCTCCCTCCCCTTCCTTTTTTCCTTCCTTCTCACTTCCTTCCTTCTTTTCTCCTTCCTCTCTTCTAACTTTCTCTCTCCTGCCCCTTCCTTCCTTCCTCCCTCCCTTCTCCTAACCCACCCTCACTCTTTCTTTCCTTCCTTCCTTCCTTCCTTCCTTCCTTCCTTCCTCCTAATCCACCCCCTCCCTCCCCTTCCTTTTTTCCTTCCTTCTCACTTCCTTCCTTCTCTTTTCTCCTTCCTCTCTTCTAACTTTCTCTCTCCCTTCCTCCTGCCCCTTCTTTCCTTCCTCCTAATCTACCCCTTCTCTCCCCTTCCTTCCTTCCTTCCTTCCTTCCTTCCTTCCTTCCTTCCTTAGTCCCCTCTTTCCTTCTTCTTTCTCCTAACCCACCCCCTCCCTCCCTTCCTATTTCACCTCCTGGCGTGGACTCTTGGGAAACCGCCAACGTGTTCTGTCCTGGTGAGGAGCAACCGTCCAGAGCTCCAGTTTTCTCTTGTCCTCTTCTCATTTGGTGCCATGAGGCTGGGATCCTTCCTGGCCCTTTGGTCATGGCTGTGACATCATCTTCGCTCCTTTGCGCACACGTTAGGTCTCCCTTCCTCATCCAGAAGTCATCTCGGTTGCCCCTCCCCCCCAAGCATTTCTGGACCCTTCCAAAATTTCCATTCAAACACAGCCAAAAGAAAAAAAAAAGTTGCCACTGAAGGACCAAAATCATTTCCAAGGAAAGGAGATATATTGGAATGCATCCCTTTTTGTTTCAACTTCATGTCACTATTGGGGATCAGAGGAGACCTGGCCTCCAAATTTATAACAAGGAAGTGGGTGGCAATCAAAATGGCGCCAGCAATGTCCCCCAAGAGCAGGGGGTCACTAAACTTTCGGACCTCAGGGACCACCAAATTCATAATTTTAACTCTTGCGGATCACTAATATGAATTTTTATAAAGATAAATAGTATTTAGTGCAATCTAAAAAATGCAAAGCGGGATAGGGAGATGGGGGCCTGGGCAGAAATTTTGGAAATTAGGCTGTGGAAGAGGGTAGAGGTGGGAGAAATATCTAGATTGAACAGCCAAGAAGCAGACGGAGATGAAGATCCAAGAGAGGAATTTGGGAGGCAAGTCAAAAAAAGCATAGCAATTAAAGTATTGAAGCGGGCAAGAGACGATGGATAGATGATTTCTCTTTTTTGTTGTTCTGATTTGCTTTTCCTTTTCTCTCTCTTTCTTTTCTTTTTTTTTTTAGGTAGGTGACATGACTAGAAGTTAGGTAGGATAGAAAGAAAAAGTCTTTTCATAAAGGGTGACATGATTAAAAGTTAGAATAAGAGATAGAAATAAGAGAAGGGGGAGTATTAGTGTATACGCTTTTATATAATAAAATAAAAGTAATAACGAGAAAACGTGGACTAATTGAATAATGACAGATTGCAACTTAATATAAATGTGTATCATTATTAGAAATATATAAGTTGATTGAATGTAATAACTATGATTAATTCTACTAGTTTTCGTTTATTTATTTATTTATTTATTGGTTCGATTTATATGCTGCCCTTCTCGGGAGACTCAGGGTGGCTTACAATGCGTTAAGCAATAGCCTTCATACTTTTGTATATACCTGTTTAGTAGGGCTTTCGGCCCCCCTAAGCGCTGTTCTTTTTTTTATACAAAGTCAAGGCTCAAGGTTGACTCAGCCTTCCATCCTTCCGAGGTAGGTAAAATGAGGACCCGGTTTGTGGGGGCAATAAGCTGACTTTGTATAAAAGAGACCACCGCTTGGGGGGGGAGCAAAAGCCCTACTAAGCAGGTATATACAAAAGTATGAAGGCTATTGCTTAACGCATTGTAAGCCGCCCTGAGTCTCCGGAGAAGGGCGGCATATAAATCGAAACAATAAATAAACAATAAATAAATAGATTGACCCAGAATTCTTTGCTGCTTTTGGAAACAGGAAACCGAATTGTGAAATTCTCTACACGGGGCTGCCCTTGGAGAGTATCCAGAAGTTTCATCTGGTGTACAGTGCAGTGGCACAGGAAGTTATGTCTGTCCCTAGAAGGACCTGCATCACACCTCTGTGTTGACCTGCTGTACATCGGTTGACAGGTTGCTTCCTGGTCCAATTGAAGAGGCTGGTTTTGACCTTTAAAGACACATGTCTTCCAGCTGGCAAGGTTGAGAAACACTTTTAGAAGCGTCATCCCCCCCCCTAAAGAAGGTCGGGGTATCTCTTTAAAAACAGAACAAGAACAGAATGGAAAAGACTAATCTTTCTGCCAAATGAATATGAGCCAGAAGGATGGGGGGGGGGAGTATTTTTCTTCACCCCTAAAATATATTTGCAAATGTTATATTTAGCATGTCGGGTTTCCTCTGGGAATTAAAGGTCCCCCTGGGCTGAAGAACATGTTGCCTAGAAAGAGGTAATTTTAGCAGAGTGCATCTGATATCCGGGCGTAGCATTTAAACTGGAATTCACCGTCTCGTTTACTGAATCGATTATTCTCTCCGGCAATTATTCTACAGGGTTTGCAAAGAATCAGGGGTGAAATCCAGCAGGTTCGAACAGGTTCTGGAGAACCGGTAGCGGAAATTTTGAGTAGTTCGGAGAACTGGCAAGTACCACCTCTGGCTGGCCCCAGAGTGGGGTGGGAATGGAGATTTTGCAGTATCCTTCTCCTGCCACGCCCACCAAGCCACGCCCACCAAGCCATACCCACGCCCACAGAACCAGTAGTAAAAAAAAATTAAGATTTCACCACTGCAAAGAACCCCATTTAGAAGAGAGATTCGGGAGATAACAAAACAGAGTTGGAAGGGGCCTTGGAGGTCTTCTAGTCCAACCCCCTGCTCAAGCATGGGACTCTATGCCATTCCAGTCTCTTCTTAAATACCTCCAGTGATGAAGCACCCACAACTTCTGGAGGCAAGATGTTCCTCTGATTAATTGTTCTCATTGTCAGGAAATCTCTCCTTAATTCTAGCTTGGTTCTCTCCTTGATTAGTTTCCATCCGTTGCTTCTTGTCCTGCCCTCAGGTGCTTCGGAGACCAGACCAGAATAAAACAGGAGTATTGGAAGGGATCTCGGAGGTCTTCTGGTCCAACCATCTGCTCAAGCAGGAGATCCTACCCCATTCTGGACAAATGTTTTCTTAAAAACCTCCAATGTTGGAGCACCTACAACTTCTGGAGGCAAGCCACGGATTAATTCTTCTAAGTGAATTGTTCTAACTGAGATATTTTTGTTGGGCATTCTATCAGAAAAATACTGTAAAAAGACTGTATATTTGCATATACTAACTGCAACTAGAATTGTATTTGCGCAACAATGGAAAAATGATGAGATCCTGTCGGAGGGGAATGTAATTTAAAAAATATTAGACTGTGCAGAAATGGATAGATAAACACTTGCTGTTAAGGATAAAGAAGAAACTGAATATTTTTTGATATGGGCTGTGATATGGGCTGAGAAAATATCTACAGACCCCTTGCATCCTGGACATAAACTGTTTCAACTCCTACCCTCAGAACTACATTATAGAGCACTGCACACCAGAATAAGTAGACACAAAAACAGTTTTTCCCTAAATGTCATCGCTCTGCTAAACAAATAATTCCCTCAACACTGTCAAACTATTTACTAAGTCTGTACTACTATTAATCTTCTTATCGTTCCCACCACCCATCTCCTTCCACTTATGGCTGTATGACTGTAACTTTGTTGTTTGCATCCTTACGATTTATATTGATATTATTTCCTGATTGCTTATTTGTACTCTATGACTATCATTAAGTGTTGTACCTTATGATTCTTGATGAACATATCTTTTCTTTTATGTACACTGAGAGCGTATGCACCAAAGACAAATTCCTTGTGTATCCAATCACGCTTGGCCAATACAAAATTCAATTCAATTCAATTCAATTCAATTCAATTCAATTCAATTCTATCCCATCCCATCCCATCCCATCCCATCCCATCCCATCCCATCCCATCCCATCCCATCCCATCCCATTCTATTCTATTCTATTCATCCTATCCTATCCATTCCATTCCATTCCATTCCATTCCATTCCATTCCTCCTATCCTATCCTATCCTATCCTATCCTATCCTATCCTATCCTATATGGGATGTATTCTATCAATGGCTAGATAACAGAAACAGAAGTTAGAAAGGAGGAGATAATAATGGAGGAAATGGGATAGAGGAGAGTTGTTAAAGATGAGGATGTTAAATGTTAAGTATTAATGTTATTATATTACTATATTGTTATATTATTAATATGATGGTGATGAACATAATTGTACCCAGAACACACACTGCTTGAAGAAAATGGAATGTTATATAAATAAAACAAATAAAACTTGAAAAATAATAATAATAATAATTGTTCTAACTGTTAGGAAGTTCTAAATTGCTTCTCTCCTTGATTAGTTTCCACCCGTTGATTCTTGTCCTGCCTTCAGGTGCTTTGGAGAATAGCTTGACTCCCTCTTCTTTGGGGCAGCCCCTGAGATATTGGAAGACTGCTATCCTGTCTCCCCTAGTCCTTCTCCTTGTTAATGATAAGGAAAGGACTGAGTGATGGAAACAGATGGATGGGTTCCTGATCTCATTCATACCTTAGCTTCCAAAATCACAGCTTCCAGGAGACCATTAGGTACAGGTAATCCTTCCCATCTTTCGTTGCGCAATCTTTCGAAGTTACAACAACACTTGGAAAATGTGACTTACAACCAGTCCTCACATAGGCATTTAAAAGGTTTAACAAAATAATAGCAATAGCACTTAGCTTTATATACCGCTTCACAGTGCTTTTACAGCCCTCTCTAAGCGGTTTACAGAGTCAGCCTCTTGCCCCCAACAATCTGGGTCCTCATTTGATCCACCTCGGAAGGACGGAAAACCAAGTCAATCTTGAACCGGTCAGGATCGAACTTCCTGGCTGTGGGCAGAGTTAGCCTGCAATACTGCATTCTAACCACTGGAAAGCTGAGTGAAAATGGAGGCAGTGAAAATAAGTGCACAGGATCAAGCAAATTCTACCCCCCCCTTTTTTTAAAATGAACATTGTAACTGAAGAGTAAAGAGATGGGGAAACTGATGTGAATAAGAAAAAAAGGAGCAAATGGTCAAAGAAAGCGGATATAATCTGGACTTGGAAGCTTCCAAGAAATTACAAATTGTTTTGAATGGGAAAGAAGGAAAAAGGAGGAGGAGGAGGAGGAGGAGGAGGAGGAGGAGGAGGAGGAGGAGGAGGAGGAGGAGGAGGAGGAGATGATGGAGATGATTCATACACACAGAAGGCCAGGGTTTTGCTATAGAAATTAAACAGAGCAGTATTTTCCTTTTTTCTTTTTATCCACCCCAATGGCTGGAGGCCAAACGGAAATGCTTATTGCTGTTTAAGATACACTACAGGTAGTCCTCGATTTACGACCACAGGGGAGAGCCCCAATTTTCCGTGGCTAAGCAAGGCAGGGGTCGAGGGAGTTTTGCCCCATTTTACAGCCTTCCTCGCCCCAGCGAATCGCTGCCGCTGTTAAGTTTGGAACGCCAGCCGCGAAGTGAATCTGGCCTCCCCCGTTGACTTGGCTCGTCAGAAAGTCGCAAAAGGCCATCACATGATCCCCCAGGAGACTGCAACCGTCATGAGTACATGCCAGTTTCCAAGCATCCTAATTTTGAGGACGTGACCACAGGGAGGATGCTAGGGTCGTAAGTGTGAAAAATGGTCATAACTCTTTTTTTTCCCAGCGCTGTTGTAACTATGGTTGTAAGTCGAGACTCCCGGCCTTCTGCATCCAAGTGCTGGGTAAACCACCCTTTTCCTTCTTCAAAATTGTCTTATATTTTTAGACAACACCTTCAGGTCCTGACTGAAGGTCTACTCTGTTTCCCCAAAAATAAGACCGGGGTTTATATTATTTTTTACTCCAAAAGATGCATTAGGGCTCATTTTCTGGTTAGGTCTTATTTATTTATTTTTTATTTGATTTATATGACGCCCTTCTCTGGAGACTCAGGGCGGCTTACAAAGCGTTAAGCAATAGCCTTCATCCTTTTGTATATTTATACAAAGTCAGCTTATTGCCCCCACAATCTGGGTCCTCAATTTACCTACCTTAGAAAGGATGGAAGGCTGAGTCAACCTTGAGCCTTGGCGAGATTCGAACCTGCAGTAATTGCAGACAGCTGGTGTTAATAACAATGCTTTTAGTCTGCTGAGCCACCAGGCCCTACCGTATTTTGGGGGAAATACAGTACTAAATGCACCCATCTGGCTGACAATCTTAACTGGGGCTTATTTTGGGGGTAGGGTTTATATTACGAGCATCCTGAAAAATCATGCTAGGGCTTATTTTCCGGTTGGGTCTTATTTTCGGGGAAACAAGGTAGTGGAAAAATAATCATGGAAAAGCAGTTTCGTGACTTATATTGTCCTAGAAAAAGCAAGCAGCCAGTCAGGAAATTAGTACGCGATCTTCCTCAAATATTTATTTATTCTTTTTTTTTTTAATGTTATTTTATTTGACAGGCAGTCCTCATTTAGGGACTGCCTCATTTAGCGACCCTTCACCATTACAACAGTGATGGAAAAGGGAGGCTCAGCGGGCTGAGATGGTCAGCCGGTTCCAGGCCATGAGGCAGTCCCACTGGAACCAGGCGCTCCGGCTCTTCGCCACCAGCGGCGCTTCCCTCCATCCTTCGCCCAAAGCCCCACACCAGGAGGTGAAGCAGACCCCAAATAAGAATTTCTGCCCCCCTCCGACCACACAAAAAGACCCTGAAGGGGGAGACTTTCTGCAGCAACACCAACGCTCATTGCAAGTATCCGGCCCAGGGTCCGTAGTTTGAGGACCCCTGATTTAGTGCAATATAAAAAATGCAAATAATTTTTCTGCGGACCATCAAAATTTTCTCGCGGGCCAGTGGTGGGTTTCAAAATCTTTTACTACCGGTTGTGTGGGTGTGGCTTGGTGGGCGTGGCATGGCTTGGTGGGTGTGGCAGGGGAAGGATACTGTAAAATCTCCATTCCCACCCCATTCCGGGGGAAGTTTACTGCAAAATCCCCATTTCCTCCCAATCAGCTGGGACTCGGGAGGTAGAGAATAAATGGAGGCGGGGCCAGTCAGAATTTTTACTACCGGTTCTCCGAACTACTCAAAATTTCCGCTACCGGTTCTCCAGAATTGGTCAGAACCTGCTGAAACCCACTTCTGTCACAGACCACCAATAGTCCACGGACCACCAATTGGTGACTGCTGCTTTGGAGAATAGCTTGACTCCCTCTTCTTTGGGGCAGCCCCTGAGATATTGGAAGACTGCTTTCATGTCTCCCCTGGTCCTTCTTTTCATTAAACCGGACATACCCAGTTCCTTCAACGATTCATGTTCGGCCCAGGACTGACCGTGGTCGATCTCTGGTTTAATTTCCATATTCCACCGTGGGATCTCCTGCTAATTAAGATTTTGCTGGAAGGGCCAACCAGGAAGTCATCATTTAAAAACGGTGGGAAAAATACCGAGAGACACACAAACAAACACACACACACACACACAGAGAGAGATACACAGGCTGCTGCCTTCCCAAAAGTGGTACAGTACTGTGAGAAAAGACAACCCGACAGCCAAAATTGTACTTTCTGCCTCCAACGCGGCTTTCGGAATTGAACTTCTCAAAGTTCAGCCAACATCTAATTTTAACCGTGAGTTCCAGGAGAGAGAAGAAGCCGATGGGAAGATTTTAGAGTTCCTTGAAGTCCTGACCTACAACAGGAAAAGAGCCGTCAGCCTCCTTGTCTGTTATGGGGAATCCCAGGGGAGGCGACAGAAAAGCAGTGCCTTTTCCCACTGTAAAACTAAATAAAATAAAATAAAATAAATTTGGAAAACCCAGGAGTCTTGTCCTTTCTTTCTTTCTTTCTTTCTTTCTTTCTTTCTTTCTTTTTCTTTCTTTCTTTCTTTTTCTTTCTTTCTCTTTCTTTCTTTCCTTGCTCGCTTTCTCTCTCTTCTTTTTTATCTTTCCTTCTTTCTCTTTCTTTCTTTCTCTCTTTCTTTCCCCTTCTTTCTCTCTCATTCCTTCTCTTTCTTTTTCTTTCTTTCTCCTTCTTTCTTTCTCTCTTTTCTTTCTTTCTCCTTTCTTTCTCCTTCTTTCTTTCTTTCTTTCTTTCTTTCTCTCTCTCTCCCTTTCTTTTTTCTCTTTTCTTCTTTCTTTCTTTTTCTTTCTCCTTCTTTCTTTCTCTATCTTTCTTTTTTTCTCTCTCTTTCTTTTTCCTTCTTTCTCTTTCTCTCTTGTTTCTTTCTCTTTTTTCTTTCTCCTTCTTTCTTTCTTTCTCTATCTATCTATTTATTTATTTCTCTCTTTCTTTCTTCATTCTCTCTCTCTCTCTTTCTTCGTTTTTTCTCTCTTTCTCTCTCTTTCTTTCTTGGCGTATGGGTAGGTGAGTATTGCACCAATGCAAGGAGGGTTTACCAGTTTACTCAGATCTTTTCTGCTTTTCCAAAAGGGGAAAGCCAACGAGCCAAATTTAGATTTTGCTGCCATTTCTCTATTTACTGTTGACTTACAACAGTTCATTTAGGGACCGTTACAGTGGTACAGAAAAGAATGACTTAGGAGCCTTTTTTCATGCTTTTTTTTTTTTTAATTTGATTTATATGCCGCCCTTCTCCGAAGACTCAGGGCGGCTTACAATGCGTTAAGCAATAGCCTTCATCCTTTTGTATATTTATACAAAGTCAGCTTATTGCCCCCACAAACTGGGTCCTTACGACCGTTGCAGCATCCCCGTGGTCACGTGGTCAAAATTCAGACGCTTGGCAACTGATTCACATTTATGACGGTTGCAATGTCCCATTGAGAGAGAGAGGGAGGGAGGGAGAGAGAATGAGTGAGCCTAGGAGCACCAAGGACCCACGCTCCTACTCTTCTTCTTCCTCCTCCTCCACTCTTTAAAACCCACTCCCTTAAAGCACTGATGATGTTCCCTAGTTGGGTCATGAAATGTCTTCAAGAAAACAAGCAAGCTTGTTGGAAAAATCAAAATATCCCAACAGAGGAGGCTATTATAAAAAAATTTTTTAGAATGTGCGGAAGCAGATACGTTAACTAAAAAACTACAGGATAGAGAGCAAACACAAGGAGGTTTGGCATGGGACAAATTCTATAAATGGTTAGAAAAGAGGAAACTATAACCCATATTAGATGAGGAATGGTATTTAAAGAGAAACTTACATTATATAAGATAAGTGTGGTCGGACAGACCTAAGTGATGTACTAAGAAATATAAGCTGTTCTGTCTTCTCTGGAATATAATTTAGAGCTATAGTACCAAACACTTGTTCATTAAGGTACTATATGGAAGTAGGAAGTACGTATGTTTATTGTTGTATTGTGTTTTGTGTGTCACTTTGTGTTGTGTTGTTTTTTCTTTTTAACTGAAATGTAAATAAAGATTATTTAAAAAAAAAAAGAAAACAACTAAGCTCAGAGAGCGCCAGGGACCCTGCAGTCCTCCTCCTTCTCCACTCTTCAAATCCCATTCCCTTCCGGCACTGATGATGTTCCCTAGTTGGGTCATGAAACGTCTTCAAGAAAACCACCCAGCTCAGAGAGCACCAACGACCCCTCATTTCAACTCCGAGCTACAAATATTCTCCTCTATTGGTGACATTTCTTGATATGCTTGTCGATTGGGCCCAATTCTCAGGACCAAATGCTGCACCAGAAATCACATTCAAAGCCCTTGCCCAGCTACAAAATTTCTCCAGTTTTAGACAGTTTTTTTTCCTCTCTTTTTTCCCAATCTTACCACATTTATAAAATCATGCAAAGATTAAATTGGGGGAAAAAAAGTGCCTGGAATGAGATTTGCTGAATAGGCTATCCTGCTGAGAATTGTGTCAACGGTCGCACATTTTGGGCAGCTGAGGAGATTACTGGGGTGTTAAACCCAAATTCCTCAAATATTCCTGTTGCTTCCAAGCTGGAGGGTGTCTCTCGTCATTGGCTCCTGGGATCCTTGCTCTCATTTGCCTGCGTTGGCATTCAAGCAGTCCTCGACTTACGACCACAACTGAGCCCAGAATTTAGCGTGGCTACGTGAGACATTTGTTAAGTGAGTTTTGCCCAATTTTACGACTGTTCCTGCCACCTTTGTTAAGTGAATCACCCCAGTCGTTAAATGAGTCACATGATGGTTAAATGAATCCGGTTTCCCCATTGAATTGTCCAGAAAGTCGCAAAAGGGGCAGTGGTGGGTTGCTCCCGGTTCTGTCTGGTTCTTTAGAACCAGTAGTAAAAGCGGTGGGAGGCTCCGTCCACCTGCCCAGATGTGTTCTGCCCCAGCTACGAACCCCAAAGAACGCAGCACACACAAAGTCTGTACAAACATTAGTTTACTAAATTAAATCAGTCTTTTTCAAGGCTGTCATCCTCCCCCTCCTCCCCCTCCTCCTCCCATTCCCTTCTAGCACTGATGCTGTTATATAGCTGGCTCATGAAATGTCTTCAAGAAAGCCACCAAGCTTGAAAGCACCAAGGACCCCACAGTCATCCTCCTCCTTCTCCTCCTCCTCCCACTCCTTTCTAGCACTGATGCTGTTATCTAATTGGGTCATGAAATGTCTTCAAGAAAGCCACCAAGCTTGAGAGATCACCAAGGACCCCACAATTAACCGACTTTCTTATTTCTTAGTTAACTCACTCTTTCCTCATGGACTTCTTCTCAGAATGCTATCATGGTTACCTTTATGAGGAATACAAGCATCAGTCATATCTAAAACTTAAACCCCAGGCAGACTTTCTTCGAGGACAGGGCCTCAGTTATTCTATCAGCAGAGATGCCCCAACCCAGCTGGCTCCATTTCTCCAGCCTTCAACCTTTATTGTTCTCCAACCTTCAACCTTCCTTCTCCATTGCACGATGCTTTTTAGCCAAAAAAAAAAAAAAAGAAGAAGAAGAAGAAGAAGAAACGAAATGGGACCAGGGTTGCAGCTGTGAGTAGATCTTCGAAGGACCTTTTTTTCGAACGCTTCCAAGAAGCCGAACCCAACTCAACCTCTCACCGACCCTGAAGTTGGTTGGCTCTAATGCCGTCCTCCAGTCAAGGTTATGGTATCTGATGTCGGTAAACAATGAAGTACTTTTGGGTGAAGACCAAAAAAAAATCCATTTTTTTTTTTTAAGCAGACATCAAACGGAGGGAACTGAGGATCTCAGGATCGGGGACCCACCCTACGCGGCCACATCTGCTCGTTCAGATATATAAAGATGCGCAGAGTCTGATTGTATGGAGGGAATTGTATGTTCCAATCTCCGTACGGGGAGAAAAGAATGTGCTAACACTGCAACAATGGCACTTGGCTATATGTTCAAAGGAAGGAAAATGCCTTAATGATTTGTTGTCTGAAGGCAGGAAACAACTTAAGACTCTGGTTTCATCTGTTATCTCTCTTTTTTCACACACGGATACGCTCGCCTTCTCAGTGTGGACCCCGCGACGACCACATGGCATGTGTGGGGAGTCCTCGACTTACGACTAGGACTAGGATTTCCGTTGCTAAGCAAGACAGTAAATGAGTCACGACCAATTTTTGGGAGCTTTTTTAAAGAATAGAATAGATCAGGGGTGTCAAACCCTGGGATCTGGCCCGTGTGGTGTTTAGATCTGGCGTACATGCGGCCCTCTTGAGCTCTGTTTTCGTTGGCAGAGGGTTGCAGGCAGTGGTGGGTTGCCCCCCGGTTCAGACCGGTTCACAAGAACCGGTAGTGAAACTGGTGGGAGGCTCCACCCACTGACCTGGACATCATCATAGCTGATCTGTGCATGCGTAGAAGCTTCTGTGCATGAGCAGAAGAGCGCGCGCGTGAACAAACCAGTAGTAAAGGTAAGTAGAACCGCCCCCTGGTTGCAGGAGGCTGTCACAGCTGAAAATGGAGCTCAGGAGCCCGTTTTTGCTGGCAGAGTGCTCGGCGCCCCCAACACAAGTGACGTCGAGTTGGCCACGCCCACCCTGGCCACACCCACTCTGGGCCCCCGAGGTAAAACACAACCCTGATGAGGCCCTCAATGAAGTCGAGTTTGACATCCCTGGAATAGATAATATACAGAATATAGAGAATATAATATAATAGAGAATATAGAAAATAAAATAGAATATAGAATAGAACAGAACAGGACGGAACGGGACGGGACGGGACGGGACGGGACGGGACGGGACGGGACGGGACAGGACAGAACAGAACAGAACAGAATAGAATAGAATAGAGAGGATGGAATGGAATGGAATGGAATAGAATAGAATAGAATAGAATAGAATAGAATAGAATAGAATAGAATAGAATAGAATAGAATAGAATAGAATAGAATAGAATAGAGAGGATGGAATGGAATGGAATGGAATGGAATAGAATAGAATAGAATAGAATAGAATAGAATAGAGAGGATGGAATGGAATGGAATGGAATGGAATGGAATGGAATGGAATAGAATAGAATAGAATAGAATAGAATAGAATAGAATAGAATAGAATAGAATAGAATAGAATAGAATAGAATAGAATAGAATAGAGAGGATGGAATGGAATGGAATAGAATAGAATAGAATAGAATAGAATAGAATAGAATAGAATAGAATAGAATAGAGAGGATGGAATAGAATAGAATAGAATAGAATAGAATAGAATAGAATAGAATAGATCAACAATAGCAATAAGAATAGAATAGTAAGAACAGAACAGAACAGAACAGAACAGAACAGAACAGAACAAAAGAGCCTTGACAGTACAGTGGTCTACGCACCCTGTTATTAACACAGCTGCCTGCAATTTACTGCAGGTTCGAATCTCTCCAAGGCTCAAGGTTGACTCAGCCTTCCAACCTTTCTAAGGTAGGTAAATTGAGGACCCAGTTTGTGGGGGCAATAAGCTGACTTTGTATAAATATACAAAAGGATGAAGGCTATTGCTTAACGCATTGTAAGCCGCCCTGAGTCTCCAGAGAAGGGCGGCATATAAATCAAATTTAAAAAAATAAATAAATAAAAAATAACTTTATTGTCATTTTGAATGTACCCTAATCAGCATACATTAAAATGAAATTTCGTTGCATACTGCTCTCAAAGGGTCACCATCTCCAATATACACTGCATAAACATGACAGAATAAATAAATAAATACAAAATTATGTATATACCCACATATGTTATATGACACAGAGAAACAACACAGTCTAGTTTGGATGTATACATGTACATGGCAAGAAAGATGAATCTTGCGAGTTTTCTAGTTGGATGGCCTAGGGAACAAAGCCGTTACAGAATCTGGAAGTCCTGCTAGAAATACTTGGAAACCTCCTCCCAGAGGGGGAGCAACAGAAACAGACCGTAAAGTGGGCATGTGGGGTCTCTAACAGTGCTTCAAACTCTAAGCACATAGCGCTTATAAGCAGCATCCTGAATAACAGGAAGAGAGCTTCCTATAATCTTCTCCGCTGTCCTCACCACTCTCCGTAGGGACTTTCTATCCGAGGCCCTGCTGACACCAAACTAAACAGGGTTTGTTAAAAAGGTCTCAGTCGTGCCTCTGTAAAAAAAAAACTTTGCCACAGGGGCCAAGGTTAAAAAACACCAGAGTGGACAGCCAAGTGTCTGGAAGTCTTTTATTTTGATCCATTCAGACATCCATTGGATTCCTAAATGGCTGATTTAAGGATTCTACAACTCTTCATATTTTCATGCTGGCGATTGCTGGTGGAAGGCTCTCCCGACAATTTCTCAGGAGAAAACTATTTTTTTACTGGAACAAGAAGGCAAAAGAGTGTCATATTTTGCCTGACAAAATGAGAGGGATGAAGAAAATGCATCATGCCGATTTGACAAGGACGGTCATTGGGCAGGAAAGAAGGAGGAGGCCCTCTTTTGCTGAAGTCGCCCGTTTTGAGATGATCTATCAATACAGCCCACCCGAATGGATCCTTATTTACATTCTGCAGCGACGTTTATCCATCACGCTTTGATTAAATAAAGGGGCAAACGACTTCGATTGAGTTTTACTGAAAATGGAGACATTTAAATAGATCAGCTGAGAAGCATTGTCTGAGGACGTCCTAGCAAACAATTTGTCGTGCAGATATTTGGGATACTTTTATCCATAACTTTGTACGTGCCAGGACGATTCTGCCTTTTGTGTGAGTTTAGGAGCACAGTCAGAGGTGGGTTTCAGCAGGTTCTGACCAGTTCTGGAGAACCGGTAGCGGAAATTTTGAGCAGTTCGGAGAACCGGTAGTAAAAATTCTGATTGGCCCTGCCCCCATCTATTCTCTGCCTCCCGAGTCCCAGCTGATCGGGAGGAAATGGGGATTTTGCAGTATCCTTCCCCCAGAGTGGGGTGGGAATGGAGATTTTACACTATCCTTCCCTTGTCACGCCCACCAAGCTATACCACGCCCACCAAGCCACACCCACAGAACCGGTAATAAAAATTTTTGAAACCCACCACTGGGGAAGGATACTGCAAAATCTCCATTCCCACCCTACTCCAGGGGAAGATTACTGTAAAATCTCCATTCGCACCCCACTCCAGGGGAAGGATGATATTATTATTATTATTATTATTATTAATTAAATTTATATTCCGCCCTTCTCCCCGAAGGGACTCAAGGGGGTGAACAGCCGAGAATTAAAATAACATGCAATATAAAAGTTAACATAATTAAAAATAAATTAAATTAAACGGCCGCCCCAATTTAAAACCCCTAGCAATACAATTAAAAACCCCTAAAACCTATTCAAGCCAGGCCGGCTTGCTGAAATAAAAACGTCTTCAGGGCCTTACGGAAAGTGCGGAAATCCAGAATCCGAATTTGATATTGCAAAATCTCCATTCCCACCCCACTCTGGGGCCAGCCAAAGGTGGTATTTTCCGGTTCTCCGAACTACTCAAAATTTCCACTACCGGTTCTCCAGAATCTGTCAGAACCTGCTGGATTTCACCCCTGTTTTTTTCCCATCCCCATCTATTTGCAACTTAAGTCTGCGTGGAAATTTATGTGCCATTTTGCTTACGTTTTAGAAGCGTTTTCACGCAATCGACGAATGTCACTTGGGACATTGTGTTATTTTGGTTTCACCGAATGATGGCTTATTTTTGCCCCAATTGAAGTCAAGGTTCAGCCAACTCGATTGGCTGCCTTACAGCTCGCTACCGTGACATGTTCCAAGTTCTACTTTTCACATATACAGCCAATCCTCAATTTACAACAGTTTATTTAGTGACCATTCAAAGTTACAACGGCACTGGAAAAAAGTAGCTTACGACCGTTTTTCACGCTTATGACCTTTGCAGCATCCCCATGCTCAGGTGATCAGAATTCAGATGTAAGAGAATATTAGAGAATATTTGTAGCTCAGGGTTGAACTGTGGGGACCTTGGTGCTCTCTGAGCTTAGTTGTTTTCTTGCAGACGTTTCATGACCCAACTAGGGAACATCATCAAGACTAGAAAGGAGTGTTGTGGTCCACCAGCAGCCTGCAGAGCTGGCAGCGGAGTCGGACAGTGAGGAATCTGGGGAGGACCATTGGCCATTCCTGGAGTCTGGGGAAGGCCCCGACGAGGGCTCTGCATCGGAGGCAGAGATGGGGCCGGGGCCATCTGGGAGTGATGCGCGGACTCCGGAGCCTCCAGAGTTGGACATCAGAGAGGCAGAGGAACAGGAGGAGCCTGTTCCTAGTGCACGCATGCGCAGAGCTTCCAGAAGGCAAGAGCAGCTAAAGCAAAAAGGACGACTTGGGAGTAAGACCAGGAGATGATTGGCCCCTCCCATAAGGTTTAAAAGAGAAAAAAAGGCTCTTGGGCTCTTTGTAGGAAAGCAACGTTGATAAATCTGTTTCCAGTCGGCGTCTCTTGTTTCTGAACTTCGTGGGGCTTTGCCAAGAAAGGCCTTTGGCAAGGCCTTTCTTGGCAAAGGCCTTACCAAAGAAGATAAAGGTTGGTGATAAGCCCGAAGGACTTTTTCTGAAGGACTTATTTTGGAATTAATTTGGACTAAGCCGGGAATGCACGTAATTCTCAGCTGTTATAATAAAATAGTTTTGTTTAAGACTAATTGTGTCTTGTAATGACTAAGTGAGCCTAGGTCACAACAGGGAGTGGGGTTTGCTCTCACTTTATTTCTTAAATTTATTTGCTGCCTATCTTGTCATGCGACTTATATAATAGTGGCGACTATAATAGTAGATTTTTGTTTATATTTTTTAATGGTATAACTCTATAGTTTTTAAAAATATAAATCAAAATGGGGAGAAGGGGAAGGAGGCGAGAAGGAGAAAAAATAGAAGGAAGAGAAGGATAGAGGGGAAGGAAAAAGAGAAGGAGGAAAGAAGGAGAAGGACGACAGAAGGAGAAGGGAAGGAGAGAAGAGGAAGGAGATGAAGAAAAGGAGAAACAGAAGGAGGAGGATAGAAGGAGGAAAGAAGGAGAAATAGAAAGTAAGGAGAAGGAAAGAAAGGGAAGAAGAAAAGGGGATGGAGAAAGATAAAGAAGGAGAGGAGAAGAGGAAGGAGAAGAAAATGAGAGATAGGAAGATAGGAGGTAGGTGTAGGATAGAGGAAAGAGGAAAGAAGGACAGAAAGGGAAGGAGAAAGAGAAGAGGAAGGAGAAAGCTAAAGAAGGAGGAGGAGAGAGGGAGGAGAGAGAGAAGGAGGAGAAGGAGAAGGAGGAGGAGGAAGAGGAGGGGAAAGAGAAGGAGGGGAAGAAGGAGAAGAAGGAGGAAGAGAAAGAGAGGAGGAGGAAGAGGAAGTGGAGGAGGAGGAGAAGTAGAAGGAGAAGAAAAGGAGGAGAAGGAGGAGGAAGAGGAGGAGAAAGAGAAGGAGGGGAAGAAGGAGAAGAAGGAGGAAGAGAAAGAGAGGAGGAGGGGGAAGAGGAAGAGGAGGAGAAGGAGAAGAAGGGGAAGAAGGAGAAGAAGGAGGAAGAGAAAGAGAGGAGGAGGAGGAGGAAGAGGAGGAGAAGGAGAAAGAGAAGGAGGAGAAAGAGAAGGAGAGAAGGAGAAAGTGAGAAGGAAGAGGAGAGAAGAAGAAGAAAGACGTCATTCAACACGCTAAGAAAGGCCTAAACAAACGTTCAATTCCCAGGCTTTTTCCTTCCCCCTTTTTTAAAAAATAAATCCATGTATTCATTTCTCTCTCTCTCTCTCTCTCTCTCTCTCTTTCTCCCCATCCTCCCCAATGTTCCGTCTTCTCTGGAATGCCCATTCCCCTCCCCTCCCCTCCTTCTCTCTGGCTTTCTGGGTTATGTGAAAAAAAACTCCATGCCAAGCCAGTCTGTAGGAGTGGCAAAAGGCTGCGCGTGACATGTTCTTTGACGTACTGTGTGGTCAAGAAGGCAGGCTGGAAAGGATTGCAGGGCCCGTGTGTGTGTGTGTGTGTGTTGTGTTTGTGTGTGTTAGCGTGTTAGCGTGTGTGTGTGTCGAATCTGACTGCAATCCAATCCTTGCACTTCAACTTCCTGACCTGGCAGCCATTCAGAGAGACCCCACTAAGTGCTATTTCCTAAATACGCCAGCTTTTCATAACAGTCTTACCACATTCTGCTTTTCTTTTCCTTTCCATTTAAAAAAAAAAAAATAAAAAAAATTTTTTTTACAAGCCCTCAATTTTTTTTTTTTAAAAGAGAGAGAGAGGAAACTGGGCTCCTTTCACTGCGGCCTCCTCGCATTTGGAAGCCATCAAAAAAACCCTGAACTCTAAACAGAAAATGGGGTTTTTTTTCCCCCCTCTTCTTTTTTAATGCCTTGTAATCGGCCCTCCGCGTTCCAGGAGCAAAAAGAAAAAAAAAAGTTTTATAGTTCTGGAGTTATAAGGTTTTAATTGCCTTTTTAAGAGCGGGGATATTTCGGAGCGCTCCCTGTGTTTTTTTTTTTTTTTTTTTTTAATGAAAGAGCAGGCCGGATCTGTTTCTTGATAGCTGGTAAACCATCTCAGCTATTTTTATGAGATTTCTCTTCCTTTTTTTTTTTCCCCCTTTCCTTTTTTTTTCTTTTCCCTTCTTTCGGCCTCCCATCTCTCTCACCGCTCCGAAGCAACAGCCTCGATTTTTTTCCGGCCGTGTCCCTTATAAAGGCATCGGCCGCGGTTCGTTGGGGAGATATCAAGCTGGAAGGCCTGGTTGGCAGAGGAGGGACGCTTTCCTTACAAGCAAAACGTCTTTCGGAAGCGTCGAAATTAAAAAATCGAGGTCTATAAATAAAGAGGGTAGAGACGTGGCTGGGTTTTTTTTTTTTTCTTTCTTTTTTTGCAACAGGGAACATCGTGCACATCTGGCGAAACTGCTCCTTTAAAGAAACTGGATTTCTAAACGTTATTCCTTCGCGTCTGGCTTGAGGTTGAGCCAGGGGAAAACAGGGTTCGCGCAGGCAGTGGTAGGAACCTGCCGGTTTAACAACCGGTTCGGTGATCGCGTGTTTCGGGCTGCGCGCGCGAAGCCCGTTGTTAACAAAACTAACCTTCCACGTTACTTCTAGGGGGTAACAACAGCTTGAGGTGCGACAACCCGCTCTGCTGCGTGAATCAGCTGAGGGGATAAAGTAAGTCAAGCCTGATCATCGGAGTGAACCGGTTCTCTCCCAGCTGATTGTCGGAGCTACTGACAATCAGCGTTATTGATTGTCACTGGCAATACCGGTTTGCCAGAACTGGTCCGAACCGGCTGAATCCCACTCCTGTTTGCAGGGCCCTTCATTCGTCTCTCGGTTCCATTTTAAAAAGGTTTCCCTTCCGTATCAGGGAAGATAAGTGGTTAAAGCACCAAGATAGAAAGCAGGAGATGGTGATTTCTAGTTCCATCTTAGGCATTGAAAGCCGGGCCGGGTGATTTCGGGCCAATCAGCAGGAAAGACGGTGAGTTCTAGCGCTGCCTTAGGCATGAAAGATGGGTGGGTGACTTTCGGCCGATCACCAGGAGACTTGTGAGTTCCAGTTCCATCTTTCTATGAATGCCAGCTGGGTGACCTTGGGCCAATCAGCAGGAGACTGTAAGTTCTAGTCCCACTTTAGGCATGAAAGCTGGTTGGGTGACTTTGGGTCGACCACTAGGAGACTGTGAGTTCTAGTCCCATCTTATTATAGCACTAGCAATAGCACTTAGACTTATATACTGCTTTGCAGTGCTTTACAGCCCTCTCTAAGCGGTTTACAGAGTCAGCATATTGCCCCTAACAATCTGAGTCCTCATTTACCGACCTCGGAAGGATGGAAGGCTGAGTCAACTGCCAAATTGCAGGCAGCTGGCAGTCAGCAGAAGTAGTCTGCAGTACTGCGCTCTAACCACTGCACCGCCGTGGCTCATTATGAAAGCCAGCTGGGTGACTTTGAGCCAATCACTGGGAGGCGGTGAGTTCCGATTTGGGCCAATTACCAGGAGATGGAGAATTCTAGTCCTGTTTTAGGCATGAAAGTCGGCTGGGTGACTTTGGGGCAATCAGCAAGAGACGGTGACTTATAGTCCCATCTTATTAAGAAAGTCACCTGGGTGACTTTGAGCCAATCACCAGGAGACAATGAGTTCTAGTCCTGCCCTAGAAATGAAAGCTTGCTGGGTGACTTTGAGCCAATCACCAGAAGACAATGAGTTCTAGTCCTGCCCTAGACATGAAAGTCAGCTGGGTGACTTTGGGGCAATCACCAGGAGATGGTGAGTTCTAGTCCCGCCTTAGGAATGAAAGCCAGCTGGGTGACTTTGGGCCAGTTCTTCTCTTCCAGCCCAACCCACCTCACAGGATTGTTGTTGTTGTAAGGAGAACAGGAGGAGGAGGAAGGAGTATTAGGTATGGGCATCGCCTTATTTATAACCAATAATAAAGGCAGGATCAAAATAAATACATAAATATCCCAACATTCATTGGAATTTTGCTGTAAAGAGTTTGGGGAATTAGCAAACTTTTTCAACAGATATCAGATTCCAGTCTGGTCAGTCCTGTGTGAAAAGGAATGGATGATGTATTTCCCCAACTTCGAGCACATGTGCCAGGGAATCTCTCAGGCATGCTTCGGGGTTTTATTTTTATTTTCCTTTGGCAGAATTGTTGCTTACAGCAAAGCAAAACTTTTCCAATTGGCTTAAGCCAAGCCCCCACCCCACCCCACCACCACCACAAATCCTGAGCTTAATTCAGTGGCAGAAATTGCATTTTTCATCTCCCTTCAACAAAAAAATATCTCTTCCTTTCCATCCAAACGTTATGCTTTACTTTTAATTTATTTATTTGCATCCCGCCTTTATTATTTTTGCAAATAATTCAAAGTGGCGAACGTATCCCATATACTTTCCGTTTCCTATTTTCTCCACAAAAGCAACACTGTGAGATGAGTTGTGTGTGTGTGTGAGAGAGAGAGACTTCTGGCCCAAAGTTATCCAGCTGGCTTTTATCCCTAAAGTGAAACTAGAACTCAGAATCTCCTGGTGATTGGACCAAAGTCACCCAGCTGTCTTTCATGCCTAAAGCTAAACTAGAACTCACCATCTCCTGGTGAGTGGCTCAAAGTCACCCAGCTGACTTTCATTCCTAAGGTGGGACTAGAACTCACCATCTCCTGGTGATTGCCCCAAAGTCACCCAGCTGACTTTCATGCGTAGGGCAGGACTAGAACTCACAATCTCCTGGTAATTGCCCCAAAGTCACCCAGCAAGTTTTCATGCATAGGGCAGGACTAGAACTCACAGTCTCCTGGTGATTCGCTCTATATCACCCAGCTGGCTTTCATGCCTAAGGCTGGACTAGAACTCACAGTCTCCTGGTGATTGGCCCAAGGCCACCCAGCTGGCTTTCATGCCTAAGAATTAAAGATAATTCCAGTTTCTGTTTTAAATTGGCGGTTGTATTCCTTTGTAAACCTCTTTTCATGTATTTTAAGACGGGATTTGAGTGCTGGAAGCTGCCCCAAAGTGCTAGGCAGGGATAGGATGGAGTATAAATTAAACACAAATTGAAGGAGGTGTTTGAGGTGCGTTTTCAGCACAGGGAATAATGAATTTATCCCTTGGTGAAAGTGAGTGCCAGGAAGAGGGACCCCCCATTTCTAGTCTCACGCAACACACGAACACACATGCGAAAACACCGGAAAAGAGCGGAATAACATCACTTCCCCCTCTTCCTCAAATGCTGCCCAGTTCATTATTTTTTTGGTTCCTAAATTTTGGCTGAAAAAAACTGGATTATAGAATTTTTCCAGTTCTCTTCCTTGGAAGCTCTTGAAACGGGACTGAGGCCGTTTGTAGAGGAGAGGGTGACAAATGTATTTATTCCTTTGATTTATGCAGCCGCCCACCTCATATATAAGACTCTCGGCCAGTGATGGTCAACCTTTTCCGGACCGAGTGCACAAAGCGTGTGCGCCAGTGGTGGGTTGCTCCCGGTTCGGTCCGGTTCTTGCGAACCGGTAGTAATGGTGGTGGGAAGCTCCGCCCACCCACTTGGACATCATCATGTGCAGAAGCTTCTGTGCGCGCTCTCCCGTTGCAAACCGGTAGCAGAGGGGTGTGCGAGTGCACCCAAACCTCCAAAATGCAATGCCCGCATCCCCCGCGCATGCGCCCTGCTCCCGTGCATGTGTACATGCCCCACGCATGCGCCCCCTCCCCATGCACACAGCCCACCCCCTACGCATGGACGAGCCCCACCCCCCACACATGCCCCACCCCAGCGCATGCGCAGCAGAGACCTGAAGACCAGCTGGCCTGCGGGAGGTGTGCACACATGCGTGGCGGAGCTGAACTGGGGCGACGGCTTGCCTGCCACCTTAAGAGGTTGCAGGAAAAAATGCTTTTAGAAGCCTCTGACGATCAGGCAACTCAGCTGGGATCGCCAGAGGCTTTTAAAGGCATTTTCCCCCCTACAACCTCTTCAGCTGAAGAGGTTGTAGAAAAAATGCTTTCAAAAGCCTCTGACGATCCCAGCTGAGCCACGCGATCATCAGAGGCTTTTTTTTTTTTTTACTTTTAAAAGCATTTTTTCGGCCAAAGAGGTTGTAGAAAAAATGCTTTTAAAAGTAAAAAAAAGAGCCTCTGATGAGGTGGGCGGGGTAAGCGAGTGGCGACTGGCCGGGGACCGGTTCAGGGCGTGGCCAGCCAATGTTATTACCGATTCTCCGAACTACTACTAATTTTTACTACTGGTTCTTGCAAACCGGTGCGAACCGGGAGCAACCCACCACTGCCTCCAATGTCCCATCCAGCTCTATTCTGATGATTGATTGATTGATTGAAGAGATGGGCTTCAGCGCACATCCAGGTCTCTCTGCTGGACAGAAGCAGTACTGATAGTCCTCAACTATCGTTCTTTGATGCAAGATCCAGACTGGGTCAGTCACCAGGACCAGAAGTTTATTTTTCCAAGCTTTCAGACTCATGCTAGAGCCCAACATCTCTCTACTGGAATATGTGCTCTGGATTATTCCACGAGTTGTATTTATGTGGTGCCTTCCTATTGGTTCATTGGTGTGTTTGATGGCCGGCGATTGGCTGCTGTTTCTTTGTGCTGCCAACCCTCGGCTCCCAAGTATCTGATCAGCTGTTGACTGACGAGGGCCCGTTTTCCACGCTTCAATCATTTCCCCGGCTGTTTTTGTACCTGCTCGGCAAACAATCTGAGTAGCTGCGAAACCGATGATGCGAAATTGTATTCTTTGATGAGGGATATTTCCTAGATCTTGACAGTCGGCACCCTGAAGGTTTCTCAATCTGGTCAGGTTTCTCGATATTTTTTTTTTTTAAAAAAACTCTTATCTTTCAAGATTGTAATCATTTGCTGCTCCAGACAGCATCATTGCTTAATTGTCAATGGATCAAATTTAGGGCAAGAAAAACAAAAGAAAATTGAACTGCTGAAGGCCACCATTGGAAAAAGAGTTGAAACCATGCCTACCAGAGGTGAATGAAGTCCATGTTTGCTTGCTTGACCTGGAGGTGGAAATTTATTGCTGAAGTTTAGATAGCCCCTCCTGCTAAGCCTCAAGGCAACCCTGCTGTTCTGCCCCAGCTACGGACCCCAAAGAACGCAGCACACACAAAGTCTGTACAAAACTTAATTTACTAAAATAACTCAGCCTTTTTCAAACAAATAAAGTTAATAAACTTTCTTAACAGCCTACAAGAAACCAAAGATAAAGTAATCACAATCTTCCTATGGTTGGCAGAAAGCCCAGAAGCAATTTGCAGAGAATCCAGACGCTAAGGAGAGTGAACTAAAGTTGTTCCCTACAAATTACTTCAGTCGGGGTTCCTCCTTAAATAGACTAAGGGAGTGGCCAATTAGCCACAAGCCTTACTCTCGAGGAGACCTCCTCCTGAGGAGCCACTCCTGCCTATTGGCACCACATCTTCTCCAGCCTCCTCACTGTCTGACTCGAATGCCAGCTGCACAGGCTGCTGGCGCAGCACCACACCAGCCTCCTCGCTGTCGGAATCAGCTACTAGCTGCACAGGCCCCTGACGGGCCACAACACTTGCCCACCTGGAACAATCCTGATGCACCGAATGGTCACAGCAAAATTCTTAGTACAGCATTCCCAATCGGTGTCTTCTAGATGCCTTGGGATACTTCTGGATATTTAACTAACACTTGGAGAGGCTCAACAACCCCAGAAGAAAAAACAGGAGATATCTATAACAAACAGTATAAGGAGTGCAACAACTGCTAGGTAGGACAAACAGGTAGAACGCATCCACGAACACCAGTTGGCGTCAGAAGACATGATGAAAACTCCTTAACTGCACAACATGTGGACTCAACCATAGTTTCAACTGCGAAACGGTGAGCATCCTAGACCAAGCCAAGTTCAAAAACAACAAAGAGTTCCTAGAATCCTGGCACTCGGACAAATCGGCCATCAACAGGCACAGAGAGATAAACAACATCTACATACCATTCAAAAGAGTCAGTCAAAAAGGTAAAACACTTCCTGGCCATCAATCAATACCTAGATAAGCGAAGATTAACATCAAGATCAGTACTAGACAAATAATCAAATAGTAAACAATAGCCTAACCACCAAGAACCCTCCCACCAACACTGATAAGGCAAGTTTATAAGGTAGATGAACCGAGAGTAACCCCACTCCTCCCTAGCACTGATGATGTTCCCTAGTTGGGTAATGCAACACCTATAAGAAAACAACCAAGCTCAGAAAACACCAAGGACCCAACACTTGGGAAGGTTGTTGAAAAGTGAAAACCATTAAACCCGGAAAACAGCAGAGCATGGAAACAATGCCTTACTTCAGGCTAGGTTTTAAGCAATAGTCAGAAAAGACTCGATTGTCCAGAACAAGATGTTTTTTCAAGTTTTGAAGTGAGCTTTTGCTGTTGCAGCTATTTTAGCTTCTCAGCTTGCCAACGAACTAGTGGGGAGGGAAAGGGGAGATGGAATATAGGCTCCAGACATCAAGAAGACAGGCCGTGAGAACCAAGGACACTTCGGCGGGTGTTTGCCAGAGCCAAAGACTTTTTCTCATAACAATACAATGAGACTGAATTGGACAATGTGACTTGGTCTAATAGGGGGAGGGAGAATCTATATTTTAATTATGTGGGTTTGCGCGGGATTTAGTTAGATCTGGTTTTGCCCTCATCTGTGGCGAAATGATGTACTCAATAAAGCTTTGCATTAGGAGATTGGATCATCTCAGCCATGCATGCTTTGGTTGGGTTCATCAGTAGGAACGTTGACAATGTTCCTCTAAGAGGTTAAGCCAGGAATCAGTGCTGAGAACCGAACAGAGCCAAGGAGAGCACGAAAGCATGCCAGCACCTCATTGTTCATAGAAAGCCCAACCTCACAGAAAGCCCAAATGATCACCTTAAATGGAGAACACTCCAAACTATCTGGAGAACAGTCAAAATAGAATAGAATAGAATAACAGAGTTGGAAGGGATCTTGGAGGTCTTCTAGTCCAACCCTCTGCTTAGGCAGGAAACCCTACACCACTTCAGACAAATGGTTATCCAACATCTTCTTAAAAACTTCCAATGTTGGAACATTCACAACTTCTAGAGGCAAGTTGTTCCACTGGTTAATTGTTCTGTCAGGAAATTTCTCCTTAGTTCCAGGTTGCTTCTCTCCTTGATTAGATTTCTTCCATTGCTTCTTGTCCGACCCTCGGGTGCTTTGGAGAATAGCTTGACTCCCTTTTCTGTGGGGCAGGCCCTGAGATACTGGAAGACTGCTATCATGTCTCCCCTAGTCCTTCTTTTCATTTGGAACCACCCCAAATTGGTTTGAGGAGCCTCTACTGAGGTCTCATGTCCTCAGGAACCATCTTAGATGTTCCTTGCTTGTCTACCTCTTGCAGAGGAGAAAGGAGAGAGAGATTCCTCTGCAAGGTAGACCATTTGTAAAACTTGGAAATCTGGGAATTGAGCCTCCACTTGGCCTCCAGCATAGGTTTATTGGCTTTGGCCTCTTCCCATCCTCCCAAACTTGACTTCTGCGACGGGTAGAGAGAAGAACATCAGAGAAGAGGACACGAGCCAACAGCATCATTGGGCATCCCCTCTCTAATTCAACATGGCTCCAGCAAATTGGAGAAGTCCGACGCCGTAGCTTTTGGCGGCCAGCTGCTCAATAAACTTCGACTGTCTCCGCTCGAAAAGGAGAAACAGCTGCAGGAGTTGAAAGCAGCTGCGGTCAGCAGTTAAAGTGGCCCTGGTCAGCTCCGTTCTCACCAGTAGGTGGTATTGTGGTCAGCCTTGATTGCGAGGGGGCGTTCCACCAGGGCAAGGCACAAAGAAGGCACTGTTGTCCGGCTTCCTCATCTCTGTCCAGAAAGTAAGGAAAAGTGGGAGAGGAGAGACAAACGTTGCCACAGATTGTCATGACCACCCAATCTTCTTGTGTGGCCAACAGTTCCCTCTTGGAAACAATTAACGCTCTTTCTGTGACGATGATGGCCGCCAAGAAAAAGGAATTGGACTTGGAGGGGTGAAAGGCTGCCTATGAATTTTGTGTGTGGTCGACAGGGTTGGTACCAATAAAAGAGAATATTTGCAGCTCTAGGGTTGAAATGCGGGAGTCTTTGGTGCTTTTGCTTGTTTCCTTGCAGACGTTTCGTGGCCCAACCAGGTTACATCATCAGTGCGACAAGGGAGCGGGGTCTGCAGAGAGCACCCAGTGTTTTAATTTCCATATGCCACTGCCTTTACGGCACTTGGAACTAAGCTCAGCCTTTTAAAATCAGATTTCTTTTTTTTTTTCCTTCGACGTCCGAGGGCCTGAAATGATCTGTTGGGGCCTGCGATCCAGTGGACAAAGCTTTCTTCCCACATGGAAGAATATTTATTTCTGTTTCTTTCCTCTGCCTCAACTTTGGGATTTGCCTCCCGTGCCAAGCAAGGGGAAGAGAAGATTAATTGCACGGAAGAAAGGATGAGCAGAAAGGGAAAAGATCAGACAGCTGTCAGTGAGTAAAAATGTGGGAGAAACAGGATGGCCAGGATAGGAAATCTCTCGTGGCCTGGAAATTAATAGAACAATTAATCAGTGGAGCAACTTCCCTCCAGAAGTTGTGAATGCTCCAACACTGGAAGTTTTCAAGAAGAGATTGGATAACCATTTGTCTGAAGTGGTGTAGGGTTTCCTGCCTAAGCAGGGGGTTGGACTAGAAGACCTCTAAGGTCCCTTCCAACTCTGTTAATGTATATTCTCACTGGGGCCAATGAGCTCTTTCTATTCACTTCTATTGAGCAGAATAACAGAGCCACGGTGGCGCAGTGGTTAGAGTGCAGTACTGCAGGCTACTTCTGCTGACTGCGGCTGCCTGCAATTTGGCAGATCGAATCTGACCAGGCTCAAGGTCGACTCAGCCTTCCATCCTTCCGAGGGGGGTCAAATGGGGAACCAAAGTTGTTGGGGGCAATCAGCTGACTCTGTAAATAGCTTAGAGTGGGCTATAAAGCCGAGAGTGGTTAGAGTGCAGTACTGCAGCTACTTCAGCTGACTGCTAGTTCAGCAGATCAGCAGATCAAATCTCACCGGCTCAAGGTTGACTCAGCCTTCCATCCTTCCGAGGTGGGTAAAATGTGGACCCAGATTGTTAGGGGCAATATGCTATTTAGTATACTGTCTTTGGTGTAAGCCGCCCAGAGTCCTCGGAAAGTGGGCGGCATAGAAATACGAAAAATCAATCAATCAATCAATCAATCAATCAATCACTGTAAAGTGGTATATAAGTCTAAGTGTTATTGCTATCAGAGTTGGAAGGGACCTTGGAGGTCTTCCAGTCCAACCCCCTCCTCAAGCAGAAGGCTTTTTACAGGTAATCCTCGACTTATGACCACAACGGAGCCCAAAATTTCTGTCGCTAAGTGAGGCATTTGTTAAGTGTAAATTTCCCCCATTTTACGACCTTTCTTGCCACTATTGTTAAGTGAACCACTGCAGTCGCTAAGTTAGTAACACGGTTGTTAAGTGAATCTGGCTGCCCCTTTGACTTTGTTTGTCAGAAGGTCGCAAAAGGGGATCAGTGACCCCCCGGGACACTGCAGCCCGTCATAAATGTGAGTCAGTTGCCAAACATTTGAATTTTGATTAAGTGATCTTGCAATGGGAAAAATGTTCCTAAGTCACTTTTTTCAGTGCTGTTGTAACTTCGAACGGTCACTAAATGAACTGTTGTAAATTGAGGACTACCTGTATCATTTCAGACAAGTAGTTGTCCAATCTCTCCTTAAAAGGCTCCAGTGATGGAGCACCTACAACTTCTGGTGGCAGGCTGTTCCACTGGTTAATTGTTCCCACTGTCAGGAAATTTCTCCTTAGTTCTAAGTTGTTTCT
Organism: Pantherophis guttatus; assembly: GCF_059756535.1. Lineage (NCBI taxonomy): Eukaryota > Metazoa > Chordata > Lepidosauria > Squamata > Colubridae > Pantherophis > Pantherophis guttatus. The sequence goes on from NC_142063.1 coordinate 343,048,150, forward strand.
CTCTTTGATAAGTTCCTTCTCGTCCTGCCTTCAGGGGCTTTGGAGAATACCTTGACCCCTCTCTCTTCTTTGTGGTGGCCCCTGAAATATTGAAAAACTCTCCCAAAGCTGCTTTTTCTATGAAGTAACTGGATTTTCCATGAAGATGTTTCACTTCTCATCCAAGAAGCTTCTTCAGTTCTGACATCTCCAAGGAAAAACTAAGAAAGTCCAGTTGCCTCTTAGAAAAAAAGGATCTTGGGGACAACCGTGACTTGGATGACCGATAGACTTTGGGATTTTTTCCCCTCTAGGTTTTAGGGGAAAGCATGCAAAACCTTGGAAGAGCAGTCAAATGCCTTAAGAATAACAGAGGTGGGACCTTGGAGGTCTTCTAGTCCAACCCCCTGCTTAGGCAGGAAACCCTACGCCACTTCAGACAAATGGTGATCCAACATCTTTTCTTTTCTTTTTTTGAAAAATATTTTTTTATTGTTTTTTCCAAACATAAACATAAAATATATCTTTTAAGAACGAAGTCTTGATCCGGTCATAGATAGGTACAATCATTTACATTCCTTTAACAAGCTCTAATCCCAATGTTCTGGTTACATCTTTTAAAAATTCAAAATCAAAACTCAAATTTTTAACACAAATTCTAACATCTTATTCTAAACCAATCTATTGTATCATCAAAACCTCAATTTCCAAATAAACTCTACTCATTATTTCCGATTATCGATCAAAATTCTATCTAGCTTAATTCCCTCCCTTGCATCTTTTATCCAACCTCTTCTTAAAAACTTCCAGTGTTGGAGCAGTCACAACTTCTGGTGGCAAGTTGTTCCACTGGTTAATTGTTCTCACTGTCAGGAAATTTCTCCTTAGTTCTAAGTTGCTTCTCTCCTTGATTAGTTTCCATCCGTTGCTTCTTGTCCTGCCTTCGGGTGCTTTGGAGAATAGCTTGACTCCCTCTTCTTTGGGGTAACCCCTGAGATATTGAAACACTGCTATCATGTCCCCCCTAATCCTTCTTTTCATTAAACCAGACATACAATTCCTGCAACCGTTCTTCATATGTTTTAGCCTCCAGTCCCCTAATCCTCTTTGAACTATATTTCACTGGCTTCCTGTTAGCCACTGGGATGATTTTCCAGAACATCTGAATAGAGGAGGTTGTAAAATGTTAGCTTCCTTCGGTCAACAAGCCAGTTACAGCCTTGCGTTAAAGAGTCAGTCTGATGTGGGTCGTGGTTTTTTGGGTTTTATGGCTGTCAAGATGCCTCCTGATGGGGATTCCAGGTAGGATTGGACCACCTTTCAAAGAGGGCCGTAAATGAAGATTTCTTACTGGAAAAAATACTCTTTTTATTACCTCACCCTGGCAGAAAGTAGGTGGACCCAAATAGGAAATTGTCACCGGTGGTGCTGGTAACGCATAAAAAGGCTTTTATCGGGCATTAAGAAAAAGGAAAAAAACAATATTTTTTATTAAGGCATTTAAGCTGATGAAAAGGGTTCATATCAGCACACTACAAAATATTCTTCGGTACCCATTCATATAGGCAAATAAATCCTTCCTTCCTTCCTTCCTTCCTTCCTTCCTTCCTTCCTTCCTTCCTTCCTTCCTTCCTTCCTTCCCTCCCTCCCTCCCTCCCTCCCTCCCTCCCTCTCTCTCTCTCTTTTCCACCTTTATTACTTTTACAAATAATTCAAACTCGTCAACATATCTATAATTTTCCTTTCCTACTTTCCCGACAACAACCCTTTGCGATGAGTTGGGTTAAGAGTAACTGGCCCAAAGTCACCCTGCTGACTTTCCCGCCTAAGGCGGGACTAGAACTCACAATCTCCTGGTGATTGGCCAAAGCCATCCTACTGGCTTTCATTACCAAGGAGATACTAGAACTCACCATCTCCTGGTGATTGGCCAAAGCCACCCTACTGGCTTTCATTACCAAGGAGATACTAGAACTCACCATCTCCTGGTGATTGGCCAAAGCCACCCTACTGGCTTTCATTACCAAGGAGATACTAGAACTCACCATCTCCTGGTGATTGGCCAAAGCCACCCTACTGGCTTTCATTCCTAAGGAGATACTAGAACTCACCATCTCCTGGTGATTGGCCCAAAGTCACCCTGCTGGCTTTCCTGCTTAGAGCGGGACTAGAACTCACCGTCTCCTTGTGATTAGCCCAAGTTCACCCAGTCAGCTTTCATGCCTAGGGCTGGACTAGAACTTACAGTCTCCAGGTTTCTCAGCCAGCACTAGGCCAAACTGGCTCCCTATATTCAGTATCCATTCAATATACCGTGATTCTATACGTACTCTCTATATACCAGTGATGGCGAACCTTTTCGGTACCGAGCGGCGAAAAGGTTGCGCGGAAATGTCCTTCGCGTGTGCGCTTGTCAAAGCCATGCTTTGGAGAAGCCGAACTTCCAGATTCTAGAGTGCATGTGTGCCCGACAATCAGCTGGCTGGCACGCATCTGCAGGCAGGTTTTCGGCACTGCCGTGTGCGCGAAGGGATCGTGCTCTGGAAAAGCCGAACTTCCGGGTTCTGGCGCGAATGCACGCCCGACAATCAGCTGGAGAGCATGCATGCGCACACCGGTTTTCGGCATTGCCATGTGCGCGAAGGACAGCTGATCATCGCGCGCGCATGCAAGCCAGGAGCTCAGGAGACAAACAGGCAAGGCCGCGTGTGCCGGGCGACATGGCTTCGCGTGCCACTTTGGGCACGCGTGCTATAGGTTCGCCATCACGGCTATATACTGTGATTAGATGCATTCTGTGGAAAGGAAAACAGGGGCGGCCGGACCACTTGTCTTGCAATTTTCTAGAAAGTACTAGAGCTTGAAAAAACAAAGGGAAGCATGGCCTGGTAACCACAGAGGAGCCTTTGGGTTCCATCAAGGCCACGACACATCAACTGTGGCACAAGATGAGGGTTAGCTTTGTATAATGTTACGAGGCGTGAAATTTCCTGACAGTCAGAACAATTAGTAATCTGTGGAACAGCTTATCTTCAGATGTTGTGGGTGCTCCATCATGGACATTTATAAGAAACTGGAAAGCCGTTTGTTTGGAGCTGCGTAGGATCTCCTGCTCGAGCAGAGGGTTGGACTAGAAGACCTCCAAGGTCCCTTCCAGCTGTCTTATTCTATAGAGTTGGCCCTCAGCCCGCGGCCACAATTGAAACCAAAACTTCTATCGCTAAGCGAGATATTTCTTAAGTGAGCTTTGCCCCGTTTTTCAACTTTTCTTGCCGCGGTTGCTAAGCGAATCACTGCACTTGTTAAGTCGGGCAGATGGTTGTTAAGTGAATCTGACTTCGCCGTTGGCTCTGCTTGTCAGAAGGTCACCAAAGGGACATTGCCACCGTCATCAATAGTTGCCAAAACGTCATCAATAGTTGCCAAAAAGTCTGAATTTTGATCACGTCACCGTGGGGGATGCCACGGTGGTGGGTTTCAAAATTTTTTACTACCAGTTCTGTGGGTGTGGCTTTGTGGGCGTGGCATGGCTTTGTGGGATTGGCTTTGTGGGCGTGGCAGGGGAAGGATACTGTAAAATCTCCATTCCCTCCCCACTCCGGGGGAAGGATACTGCAAAATCCCCATTTCCTCACGATCAGCTGGGACTCGGGAGGCAGAGAATAGATGGGGGCGGGGCCAGTCAGAATTTTTACTACTGGTTCTCTGAACTACTCAAAATTTCCGCTACCGGTTCTCCAGAACTGGTCAGAACCTGCTGAAAAACCCAACTCTGGGATGCCACCACCGTTGTGTGAGGGGGAAACAAAATGGCCGTATAAGTGTGGAAAATGAAGTCAATTTTTCCAGGGCTGTTGTCGCTTCGAAAAGTCACTACCTTGTATTCTGCATTTCTGGCTATCTATCCCTGGTTGGGAGAAAAAGACAAATTCCCTCTTAAAACAGCCGCAAAATAGATCTGTTGTGTTGTGTCAAACGCAGCTGGGGCGAAAGCAGAGCTTGGCCGGGCCTGGTCTAGACACTTCTTAGCGATTGCTGGGTGGACGGGAAGATGAAAGGAGACTTAAAAATCCCTCCAGGCATCAGGGGATTGGAAGGAAATTCAATGTACAACTCTGGGGGGGTCCTTGTTTAGATGGGGAGGAAATTAGTCTTCTCCTGTTTAAAAATGAAGAGTTTTGGGTTTTTTTTGGAGTTTGGGGGTGGGAAATTACAGATTTTCAATCAAGATAAACCGACAAGTTCTTCAGATGTCGATTGCTCTGGGCCTTTAAAACATGGTTAAGGGGAGACAAAGCTAGGAAGAAACACGGAGAATGTTTAATCAGAGGAGAGGTGAGCTTTCAAAAGCAGAGCTTCCGAGATATCGAGATGTGTCCCCATCGGTGGAATGATCTGTGTCCTCTCAACCCCCCCCAAAGCATGACCAAGGGTTGGTCTAGAAGACCTCCAAGGTCCCTAATCAAGAGGATTAGGGGGCCTGGAGGCTAAAACATACGAAGAACGGTTGCAGGAATTGGGTATCTCTGGTTTAATGAAAACAAGGACCAGGAGGTGATATGGTACCACTGTTCCAATATCTCAGGGGCTGCCCCAAAGAAGAGGGAGTCAAGCTATTCTCCAAAGCACCTGAGGGCAGGAGAAGAAGCAACGGGTGGAAACTAATCAAGGAGAGAAGCAACCTAGAACTAAGGAGAAAATTCCTGACAGTGAGAAGAATTAATGAATTGTCAATCAACAATTAATCAGTGGAACAACTTGCCTCCAGAAGTTGTGGATGCTCCATCACTGGAAGTTTTTAAGAAGATGTTGGACAGTCACGTCTCTGAAATGGTAGTCTCCTGCTTGAGCAGAAGTTTGGACTAGAAGATTTCCAAGGTCCCTTCCAACTCTTCTCCCTTCCCAACTCTTCTCTTCTCTTCTCTTCTCTTCTCTTCTCTTCTCTTCTCTTCTCTTCTTCTCTCCTCCTCTCCTGTTCCCTCTCTTCTCCTCTCCCCTCCCAACTCTCTTCTTCTCTTCTCTTCTCTTCTCTTCTCTTCTCTTCTCTTCTCTTCTCTTCTCTTCTCTTCTCTTCTCTTCTCTTCTCTCCCCTCCCAACTCTCCTCTTCTCCTCTCCACTTCCTCCCAACTGTCTCCTCTCCTCTCCTCTCCTCTCCTCCTCTTCTCTTATCTCCTCCTCTCCTCTTCCCTCTCAACTCTCCTTTCCTCTCCCAACTCTCTTCTTCTCTTCTCCTCTCCACTTCCCTCCCGAACTCCTCTCCTCTCCTCTCCTCCTCTCCTCTCCTCTCCTCTTCCCTCCCAACTCTCTTCTCTCCTCTCCTCTTCTCTTCCTCCCAACTCTCTTCTCTCTTCTCCTCTTCTCCTCTCCTCTCCTCTTCCCTCCCCCCTCCCCTCTTCTTTCTCAAAGCCCCTGAAGGCAGGACAAGAAGCAACGGATGGAAACTAATCAAGGAGAGAAGCAATCTAGAACTAAGGAGGAATTTCCTGACATGAGAACAGTTAGTCAGTGGAACTACTTGCCTCCAGAAGTTGTGAATTCTCCAACACTGGGAGTTTTTAAGAAGAGTTCAGACAACCATTTGTCTGAAACGGTATAGGGTTTCCTGCCTGAGCAGGGGGCCGGACTAGAAGACCTCCAAGGTCCCCTCCAATGCTTCCAATTCTGACTGTAAGGTAGGCAGGCCCAGGAAAGCATCATTAATTTGGCCGCACAGCCTACCGAACAAAGGATCCGTCTGTGGCAGGGTCTCTAAAGTATCACTGAAACTGGGCCGTCCATTGTGTCCAAAATTCCCGTTGGAATAATTGGCCTTTGTTTCAGGCCGAGCGGCAGAACGAACGAGAAACGGGGCGCGCACACACACACACACACACACACACAAACACACACAACAACCACCCAATGGCCCATCACCCTCGCCAAGCATTAGCTGGGAGCCATGTCACATGAGTTTATTACTCCCGTATTTAAAACCTTTTCCACAAGCGAAGGATTATTTTCCTGGTATTACTACGGCGGTAACATATAATCAGGACTCTACGCTCGCCCCCCCCGAACAACCGCCCCCCCGGTGCCCCAGCATCCCCCCCCCTTTCCCCAAGCAACTTTATAATTCACGAGTCTTTTTTCCAAGTTCAAGCAAAGTTGAAAGGTGAAAAGGGCTGGAGGTTTCATAGCCGGCTGTTGAAAGGAAGATAGAAAATTAAGACGAGGGGGCCAGGGTGGTCTTCCGAAAAGAAAAGAGGAAAAAAAGAAAGAAAAAAAAAAAGATTGTGAAACAAATTTGGCATTTTTCCCCCCTCCGGCGGAAAGCTCAACTATTTCTTAATTTAAAAGTCTCAAGAGTTTTTAAAAGAAGGCGGAGAGAGCGACTGCAGTGCACGATCTTTACGCCGGGGTTCCCGCAACCATTGAAAACCACGTCGGAAAGGCCAATGTTTTATGTGATTTCTCTCTTCTCTTGAGGAAGCTTGCTCCCCAGTGATATTTTAAAGTGGTCGAATTCTCGCGGGGCCTTTCAAGATGGCATCCCAAGATGGAGTCTGCGGGGCAGTGAGGCCTGAGTCAGGAAGGTTTAGGATGGGAGGTGGCTTTTTAAACCGGCAGATGGGAGACCTGACAGGAGGGGATATTTGAAGCTCAGGTTTGAACTGTGGGGTCTTTGGTTGCTCTCTGAGCTTGGTGGTTTTCTCGCAGACGTTTCATGACCCAACTAGGGAACATCATCAGGGCTAGAAGGGAGCGGGCTTTGCAGAGAGGAGGAGGAAGAGGAGGAGGTAGAGCCACAGCAGCAGCCACATAAGATTATCAGTGGTAGTAAGGGAGTAGAGGAGGAAAGAAGGAAGAAAAGGAGAGAGGGAGGGAAAGGAAGGAAGGAAGGAAAGGAGGGAGGGAAGAAGAGGAAGGAAAGAAGCAAGGAAAGGAGGAAGGGAGGGAGATGAAGGAAAGAAGGAAAGGAGGAAGGAAGCAAGCAAGGAAAGGAGGAAGGAAGAAAGGAAAGGAGGAAGGAAGGAAGGAAGGAAGGAAGGAAGGAAGGTGCTGCATCCTATTTTGCTTGCAAATCATTACAGGTAGTCCTTGGCTTACGACCACAGTTGAGCCTGTCATAAATGTGAGTCAGTTGCCAAGCATGTGAATTTTGAACACATCACCATGGGGATGCTATAACGGTCGTTAAGTGTGAAAAATGGTCAGAAGTCACTTTTTTCAGTGCTGTTGTAACCTCAGTCAGTAAAGGAACTGTTGTAAATCAAGGACTACCTGCACAGTTTTCCTTCCTTCCTTCCTTCCTTCCTGCCTTCCTTCCTTCCCTCCTCCCTCCCTCCCTCCCTCCCTCCTTCCACAGGTGCCTATTCAGCAGGTTCTGACAGGTTCTGGAGAACTGGTAGAGGAAATTTTGAGTAGTTCGGAGAACCGGCAAATACCACCTTTGGCTGGCCCCAGAGTGGAGTGGGAATGGAGATTTTGCAATATCCTTTCCCCAGAAGTGGGAAGGGAATGGGGATTTTGCGGTATCCTTCCCCTGCCATGCCCACCAAGCCATGCCCACCAAGCCACACCCAGAGAACCAGTAGTAAAGCTGTGAAGCGGTATATAAGTGCTATTGCTATTTTAAATTCACTGGGTCTCCGTATATTCTAAAGAACTGGCTCATTGTTCGGTTGAAAGCGATTTGAGGGTAGCTGTTTTCCAGGACTGTGAGTGTCTGCGTGAGCCACCATAAGCCACACCTGGAAGTGTGTGTAACACTCACTTGTTCACGTCACCTCTCTCCGGACTCCAGCCCAAACTCTTTCATATATAGTCCTAAGAACCATGCCAACTTCTGTAGGTCTTGTTTGCCGATTACACTTACGTAACATCCCTTTCTCAAGGAGTTCGGAGAACCATATATAGTCCTCCTCTATTTTTATCCTCTCAGGGACCTTCTCAAGACGATTAGCCAGAAAGTGAGGACTGTCCCAAAGTCTTGTGTGTTTGGAGGAGCCCTGGACACAGGCCTTCTCAGTTGGGAATGGGACAACTTGGCACGGCCAACTCATTGGGGGACAATGGACCAATTCTATTTAATCATTTAAAATAGAGAAATGTTATTTTAATTTTTGCCACTCGCATGTCATTCTGTCTCTCCTTTTGCATCCTTTCTTTAATGATTCTATTCCACCATTTCTTTGATATTACTGTGTTTCCCTGAAAATAAGCCCTCCCCCCGAAAATAAGCCCTCCCTTGGAAATATTTAAATGCATGCATAGCCGTTCCCCTCCACTTCCTCTGGTTAGGGTTAGGGAGACAGAGCTGGAAATCAGGTAAGACGGCAAGAGGATCCCCGTCTCGCTCCACGCGCCCCAAAATAATAAGACCTCCCGAAAAATGAGGCCAAGCGCTTATTTTGGGGTTCACAAAAAATATAAGACAGGGTCTTATTTTTTGGGGAAAATGGTAGTGTAACTCTTGTCCCGCAAGGAATTGTCCTGCGGCTAGTTGGTCGTAGCAAGTTAGCGAGGGTAAGTTGGCCGTTATGAATTGGCCGTGGCTAATTGTCAAAGAGTCCTTCCCAGTTTGGGATGTGGTTAAAAAACGACGAAGGGATCCAAGCTAGATCTAAAGAGAAATTTCCTGACAGTGACAAAAATTAGCCAGTGGAACAGCTTGCCTCTGGAAGTTGTGGGGGCTTCAATACTGGAGGTTTTTAAGGAGAGATCGGACAACCGTTTGTCTGAAATGGTATGGGTCAGGGCAGCAGTGAAATCCAGCTGGATCTATCCGGCTTGCGCAAACCGGTAGCGCCGATGGCGGGAGGTTCCGCCCATCCGCCGGGACATAATTACATCCCGGAGCTTGGTGTGTGTGTGTGTGTGTGTGTGGCCCCGCCCTGTTCCCTTTTTTGCATAGCCCCATGGGCTCCATTTTTGCTGGCAGAAGGCTAGCAAAGCAAACTAAAAACAAAACAAAAAGAGAAATGTTTCCCCTTTTGCATTTGAGCATGCAAGAAGAGACAGGAAAGGAGAAAGGGAAAAACGAAAAAGAAAAAGGAGGAAGGATAGGAAGAGAGGGAGGAAAGAAAAATAAGGAAAGAGGGGAAGGAAGAAGGAGAATGAAGAGAGAAGGAAAAAGAAGAAGAGGGAGGGAGGGAGGGAGGGAGGGAGGGAGGGAGGAAGGAAGGAAGGAAGGAAGGAAGGAAGGAAGGAAGGAAGGAAGATGATAATGAGAGTTTATTAGTCCAATTTATATGCCGCCCTTCTCCGTAGACTCAGGGCGGCTTACAATGCATTATAGCAATAGCCTGCATACTTTTATGTATATACCTGCTTATTAGGGCTTTTGCCCCCCCCCCCCAAGCCGGTGTTGTTCTATACAAAGCTGGCTTATTGCCCCCACAATCCGGGCCCTCAATTTATCTACCTCGAAAGGATGGAAGGCTGAGTCATCCTTGAGCCTGGTGAGTTTTGGACTTGCACTAATTGCAGGCAGCTGACAGCTAAGTGCTAGCACTTAACAGCACTTAGTCCGCTGCACCACCGAGGCTCCTGAGTGTGGGATTGTCTCAGGGAAGTCCTGCATTAGCACTTGGCCACCACAGGTGCCCCCGCCAAGCGTCCTGTGTTACGCCCACCCTGGCCACGCCCACCCTGGCCACGCCCCACGTCCCCCACCTGGCCCTCCAAGGTCAAACAGAACCCTGATGCGGCCCTCAATGAAATTCGAGTTTCACAACCCCAGGTATAGGGTCTCCTGCTTGAGCAGGGGGTTGGACTAGATGACTTCCGAGGTCCCTTCCAACACTTTTATTCTGTTATTCTCCTGCTTGAGCAGGGGGTTGGACTAGATGAACTCTGAGGTCCCCTCCCAAGTCTTTTATTCTGTTAATCCCATTGCGGTGAGGAGGTTTTTCAGAATTTGGAGACGGGGAGGGGGGGGTCCTTTAACCCTATAAATCAACGGAGTCAGTGAATGAATGAATAAAAGGGTGCATTCCAGAGCTCCACACCCAATTTCACCAGGACTTCACCTCTTCGGTAGGAGAAGTCAACGCTGCTTCACCGAGGACACCAACTGTACATGACCCACATTACGCGAACGGTGAGATGTCAAAACGTAAGCTCCAAATTTATTACACCCTCCAATTTATACAGTCACGGGCTTTTTTAAAAAAATGCATCTTTGGAGATTAATGGGCCCCTGTGTAAAACAGCGCTATTTTAAGTGCATATTTCAAATGGGACAGGACAGCCCTGGAATCCCTTGATTTTAAATTATACGTTGGCCTTTCAGAGTTGCGAAATTTTGGAGTGTCACGGCTTTGTTGAACAGGGCAGGCGATGACATGTACGGCTGGAATAAAACAGCATGCGACCGTAATCCAGTTTTTTTAAAAAAAATAAAATAAAAAAAAATCTTGCTTTTGGGTTCAGTTTTGGGTGCTTTTTGGATGGGGCTTATTACCCAACTGGGTTTGTACCTTATTTTTCTGTCTTTTTAATTACATAATTTATGGGGCTGTTGCTGATGCTTGGAGGGGGAAAAAAAATATGTTGGCACCCTTTTCTCTTTTATGGGCAAATTCCGTGTCTAACCCAAATTAGAACAATATCTCATTGGAAAGGTTAAAGGTATACTTTTCCTGTCTCGATATACAGTCTGGAAAAATGCTGACGGAAGAAAGACCGTCTTGGTGGCTCAGAAGAAAGACAAGAATTGGCCACTTCCAGCACAAAGGCAGAATGTTCCTTTATACCTGAAGTCAGCCAACTAGTTTAGGGGAGGCAAAGACCCAGGCTGGGGGTGACAATGTCCTTCAGTGACTTTTGGCCAGGTCTTGTGAGAACATACAGAAAATATAGAATAGAATAAAACAATAGAATAGAATAGAATAGAATAGAATAGAATTCTTTATTGGCCAAGTGTGATTGGACACACAAGGAATTTGTCTTGGTGCACACGCTCCAATTCACCAGGGCCAACTCACCATGGCCAACTCACCACATCAACTCACCAGGGTCAACTCACTAGGGCCAACTCACCACGGCCAACTCAACATGGCCAACTCAACATGGCCAACTCACCAGGGTCAACTCACCACGGCCAACTCAACATGGCCAACTCAACATGGTCAACTCACCACGGCCAACTCAACATGGTCAACTCACTAGGGCCAACTCACCATGGCCAACTCACCACGGCCAACTCACCACGGCCAACTCAACATGGCCAACTCAACATGGTCAACTCACCATGGCCAACTCACCACAGGAAAACTCACCGTGGGACAATTCACCAATTCAATTTAATTATTTAAAATAAATAAAAATTATTTTAATGTTTGCCATTCACCTTTCATTCTGCCCTTCCTTTCGCATCTTTTCTTTAACGATTCTATTCCGCCATTTCTTTGATATTCGTGTAACTCTTGTGCCGCAGCGAGTTGGCGGTGGCAAGTTGGCGGTGGCGAGCTAGCCGTGGCGAATCGTCACAGACCCCTTCAGCTCAGTGGGAACGGCAAGAGTCACGCGGAGAAGGAATCAGAAAACCAGACGCTCGACCCGTCGCCTCCTGCGTTTATGATTGAACGGAAATTGTTCAGCCCGTAATAAGATGCTCTTTAAAACTTTCAGCGTCTTAAGCCCCCCACCCGCTTTTTACATTGTCATTTCCAAAGCTGACAATCTTAAAGATAAGGCGAAAACACGGCCTTTAAAGTGAGGCATTGGATCACGCGCGGAGAAAGCCGAAGGTTCCTTCTTTTTAAAAGATGAAACGAGGAACGGAAAATAAACTGATTATACATGCATCAGAGGGACCAGTTGCTAAGCGTTTCTGGATTGGAAGGATAAGATATCCGCTCTTTGCTTATTACAGCTTTCTTGATCCAGGGAGATTTAAGCAACTGGTCCCAATTAGATGTTTTTAAGCTAGACAAGCGCGGTCCATAAAGACATATTTATAGAACAACTTAAAACTGTGGAGATTAAACTGACAAGGGGGGGGGGTCACTCCCTCCCTCTTATTCCAAGTCATTTACTGACCATTAACTCCGGAGAGGGATCCTAAGCACCAATCTAGTGTAGGGAAATTAAATCATTTAACTCTCGTTAAATCAGGATGATAAATCGTGGCGCATAAGTGGAAGGGACAACAGAAAGGTTTAAGGATTGCATTTATAAGCCTAGAAGATTTGGGAATCAGGGATGGGGGGGGGCATTCTTCCAGCCAGGTCATTTTATGCTGGAAGAGGAGGGGGGGAACATGCCAAGGAATATGATACAGGTAGTCCTCCACTTACGACCGCAATTGAGCCCAAAATTTCTGTCGCTAAGCGAGACAGTTGTTAAGTGAGTTTTGCCCCATTGGACGACCTTTCTTGCCACCGTTGATAAGTGAATCACTGCAGTTGTTAAGTAAGTAACACGGTCGTTCAGTGAATCCGGTTTCCCCATTGACTTTCCCTGTCAGGAGGTCACAAAAAGGGATCACCTGATCCCAGTGTCAACCCTGAAACTGACCTGACCGAAGCCACTTTTGACAGCTTCAATGTTGCCACCCTGGAGCTGAGGGATAGGGAGTGGGGGAATAGAGATAGCTGGGGTTTTGTAGTCGAAACAAAATACTTTCTCTTGGGAACCAAGGACAGTCTCACATATGATCGGAGAGAGGAGGAGGAGTGATGTCACCAGGCAACCGGACGTCGCCTCGACTGGATCATGCGACTGATTGCTTGGGGAAGGGGAAAAACAAAACGGCGGGAACCTTCAGAGTCGGTTTTTACCAGATCTGTGCCAATATGATACATCCAATAAAGCTATTCTTTGAGGAATCTACCTGCTTCGGAGTTTTGCTTGCTACGGGTGTATTACTTGGAACCCTGACACCTGGGACACTGCAACCGCCATAAATATGAGTCAGTTGCCAAGTGTCTGAATTTTGGTTGTGGGAACCATGGGATTGCTGCAACGGTTGTAAGAGTGAAAAACGGTCATCCGCTACTTCTTTCAGTGCCGTTGTAACTTCGAACAGCCACTAAACAAACCTGTATTTCTTTATGTATTGATACCGTGTTTTTCCGAAAATAAGACCCTGTCTTATATTTTTTTGAACCCCGAAATAAACGCTTGGCCTTATTTTCGGGGAGGTCTTACTATTTTGGGGCGCGTGGAGCAAGACGGGGCTCCTCTTGCCGACTTACGTGATTTCCAGCTCTGTCTCCCTAACCCTAACCAGAGGAAATGGCGGGGATCGGCTGCGGAGAGGGCTTATTTTTGGGGAAACACAGTATTTCGAATTGAAATAACTCATTTGCTACTTCTCTAGCCTTTAAGGCAGCCAACGATCACCGGTATACTGACTCAGCAACCAGTAAAGTCACAAAAAAAGGAACGGCAGTCAGAACAAACAAACAAACAAACAACATTTAGCCACTGACCCCACCCCCAAGGCCAAAAGGGAAAAATGTCTTCTGCTTCTCCCAAGAAGAAGGTCAACTGAGATGGGACAACCCTGAAGAGTTCATTCCCTCCCCTTAGGGGAGAGGCTGTTTCTCCATTCTGCAACTGGTCTTCTCCTACCATGGGTGATGATCGGACGTCCACCTTGACAGTGCCCAACCAAGGGGTTTTTCTGGAATGAGGGTAGCTGGAAGAAGGAACCTCTCAAGGTAAGAAGAAATGGAAGGAAAGTCCTAGTCTAGTAGTAGAGAAGAAAGGGGAGAGGTGGGAGAAGGACTATGAGGTTCTTGATGATGCTCTCTGAGAAGTCATTGTTTTCTTGCAGGCATTTCATTACCCAACTAGGTAACATTATGAGTGCTACAAGGAAGTACGGTTGGAGGAGGAGGAGGAGGAGGAGGTGGAGAGTTCTTGGTGCTCTATGAAATTTCATTGTTTACTTGTAGACATTTCATTACCAGATTAGGTAATGAAGGTAATTAGGTAATCAGCAGTGGTGGGTTGCTCCTGGTTCGGCCCGGTTTGGCCGAGCCGGTAGTGGTGACGCTATTACGTCACCGAACCGGTTCTCTTTCTTCGGGAGCTGAGCTCCCCCGCGTTATGCCGACCTTATATTTCTTTTTTTTTCCCCCAGCTGAGAGGTGCGGCAGAGCAGATTGCCGCACCTCAGCTGGGCAGATTTGCAACATGCTTGCGCAAGGCGCACGACCGAAGAGGCGATAGTGCACGAAGCGCGCGCACAAAGATAACTGGTAGTAAAGCTGGTTAGAACCCATCCCTGGTCATCAGTGCTACAAGGAAGTGGGGTTTGCAGAGAGGAGGAGGAGGAGGAAGAGGAGGAGGAGGATTAGTATGAGGTTCTTGGTGCTCTCTGAGATTTCATTGTTGTGTTGAAGACATTTCAGGACCCAACTGGGTAACATCATCAATGCCAGCAGGAAGTGGGGTTTGTAGAGTAGAGGAGGAGAAGGACTCTGGGAGTCTTGCTGCTCTTTGAGATCTCACTGATTCCTTGCAGACATTTCATTACCTGATTACATAACGTCATCAGCATTAAGTCCATTGTTTCAACGGGAAATGATGCCCCTCATTGGATGGCCAATTGATTATTTGGGCAACCTCCGAAAATTCCCGGCCAGGACATTTTCTGTAGCCAAGGGTAGGTCTGCGGGCCCCACTACTACTACAACCTCCAACAACGCCCCCCACCTCTGAACCAACTCCTCCTTCAGACGACCGACCGCTCGTCCTTACGGACCGCGGTCAGGTTAGAAAGCACCACGGTGGCTCCACAAAATGCACCCCGACATGAACATAAAAGGCAACGACAAAACGCGAGAGGTTAGGCGAGACGGGAGCCGATCCTGCCATCCAGCAACACAAAAGAGCTTGTCAAGTTGTCACCAGCGATACAGGGAGAGAGGAGGGGGGGGGGAATTATTCCATTTCATAAATAGCCTCGACTGTCAAAAGTCGGAGGCTGCCAAAAACCTCAGAGATGTTGGAGGGGGGGAGGGGAAACGGTGGGTGGGTGGGGAGAAGAGAAGCCAAATGAAAAGTGGATGACCCTTCCCCCCCCCCCAGATTCCCAGAACACAAGAAGGGCCATCTGCATGGTGGGGGGGTTGGTGGATAGGGGGTGTAGGGGGTAGGTGAGGGGGGAGGGAATAGTCATCTGTGCAGCAATGATTACTTCCATCCTCATTAATGTATGATGAGATTTGAGAGAAGGGGAGACCAGGGGTGTGACTGACGGAGACACATCCGGCAGCAGCTTTAATAGAATTTGTCTGAAAAAAAATACACACCCGCACAAAAAAAAGACCACGAAGGAGAGGGGGGGGAAAAGGGAGGGAGGGGAGAAGGAGGAACAGTTCTGCAATCTTGGTGCGTTGTGTGAAAACGACACACAATGCTTCTCTTGTCCTTGAAAAAGAGGGACTGGGGTGACATGATAGCAGTCTCCCAATATTTGAGGGGCTGTCACCAAGAAGAGGGGGGGTCCACCCAGGGGTGAAATGCTCCCGGTTCGGACCGGATTGCCCGATCCGGTAGCAATGGCGGCCGGTGGTTCAGAGAACCAGTAGCAAAAATCCCTGCGCCCCCCCCCACCATGCCCACGATCATCAGAGGCTTTTTTTTTTTACTTTTAAAAGCATTTTTTCAACAACCTCTTCCGACGAAAAAAATGCTTTTAAAAGTAAAAAAAAAAAAGCCTCTGATGATCGCGCGGCTCAGCTGGGATCGTCAGAGGCTTTTCAAAGCATTTTTTTCTGCAACCTCTTCGGCCGAAGAGGTGGTAAAAAAATATGCTTTGAAAAGTCTCTGACGATCCCAGCTGAGTTGCCTGATCGGCAGAGAGGCTTTTCAAAGCATTAGAAAAAATGCTTTGAAAAGTTAAAAAAAAAAAAAAAAAGTTGGCCACGCCCACCCAGTCACATTAACCCCCCCTCACCAAGCCACGCCCACAGAACCGGTAGTAACAAATTTTACATTTCACCCCTGAGTCCACCTGTCCTCCAAAGCACCTGAAGGCAGGGCAAGAAGCAAAGGATGGATGGAAACGAAGAATGGAGAGAGGCAACTTAGAACTAAGGAGAAATTTCTTGACAGTGAGAACAGTTAGTCAGTGGAACTCCTTGCCACTAAAAGTTGTGGGTTGCTCCAACACTGGAGGTGTTTAAGAAGAGACTGGACAACCATTTGCCTGAAATGGTTCCACTGATTAATTATCCTGACCGTCAGAATATTTCTCTTTACTTCTAGATAGGTTTTCTTCTTGACTGGTTTCCATTGATTGCTTCTTCTCTTGCCTTCGATGTGGGCCAGTCTGCTCACATTGCACACTGCAATGTGTAAAAACATGACATTAAAGTTAACTTATCTTCAGGTGCTTTGGAGAATTTGACTCCCTTCTTCTTTGTGGCAGCTCCTTAGATACTGGAATACTGCTATCATGTCGTATCAGTCCTTCTTTTTATTAAACTAGAACAAGGGTGTCAAACTCGAGGCTGGTGGGCCGGAAGTGGCCTGCGGGGTGTTTAAATCTGGCCCGCGGAGCCGTCCTGGAAATAGCAAAGGACCGGCCTGCGGTGTCTCTGGCAGTCAAAAAAGGGGTGAGGGGGATGCACACGCCCCTCTGCATCCCATTTTCAGCCTGGATGGCCTCCTGCAGCTCATTGCTGGCCAAAACAGGGAGCCGGGTGGGGTTTATGTGCCTCCCCCCCGTGCCCCATTTTGGCCAGCAGGGTGCTTGCAGGTGGCGTCCATCCCATCTGCCCCCCCCAGCCCGCGGAGAAATATAATGCTGATCTAGCCCACAAAGGAATCCAGTTTGACACCCCTAAACTACACATATCCAATTCCTGCAATGGTTCTTCATATGTTTTAGCCTCCAGTCCCCTAATCATCTTTGTTGCTCTTCTCTGCTCTCTTTCTAGAGTCTCAACCAGTGGTGAAATCCAATTTTTTTTTTACTACCGGTTCTGTGGGCATGGATACTGCAAAATCTCCATTCCCACCCCACTCCAGGGGAAGAATACTACAAAATCCCCATTCCTTCCCCACTCCTGGGGGGAAGGATATTGCAAAATACAGACAGTGGTGTATTTGCCGGGTCTCCAAACTACTCAAAATTTCCGCTACCGGTTCTCCGAATTGCTCAAAATTTCCCCTACTGGTTCTCCGAATTGCTCAAAGTTTCCGCTACCGGTTCTCCAAATTGCTCAAAATTTTCCCTACCGGTTCTCCGAATTGCTCAAAATTGTCCCTACTGGTTCTCCGAATTGCTCAAAATTTCCGCTACCGGTTTTCCAAATTGCTTAAAATTTTCCCTACTGGTTCTCCAAATTGCTCAAAATTTCCGCTACCGGTTCTCCAAATTGCTTAAAATTTTCCCTACTGGTTCTCCAAATTGCTCAAAATTTCCGCTACCGGTTCTCCAAATTGCTTAAAATTTTCCCTACTGGTTCTCCAAATTGCTCAAAATTTCCGCTACCGGTTCTCCGAATTGCTCAAAATTTCCACTACCGGTTCTCCTAATTGCTCAAAATTTCCGCTACCGGTTCTCCAAATTGCTCAAAATTTCCACTACCGGTTCTCCAAAATGCTCAAAATTTCTGCTATCAGTTCTCCAAATTGCTCAAAATTTCCGCTACCGGTTCTCCAAATTGCTCAAAATTTCCGCTACCGGTTCTCCAGAACCTATCAGAACCGCTGGATTTCACCCCTGGTCTCAACATCATTTTTACATCGTGGTGACCAAAACCAAGTACAGTATTCCAAGTCTGGTTTTACCAAGGCATTACAAAGTAATTACTAACGCTTCGCGTGTTTGCCCATCCTCTGCTTACAAAGGTACACAGCACTGCAAGTCCTTTGCATTTTCTCTAGTTTGGGTTTCCTGGCATTCTCTTCGCCGACGATTTTTCGAGTCCCGTTTGTCTTTTTTTTCCCCCCCTCTTTTTTTAATTGCACAACACTTCATGGATGTTTTCGAGGCACCGAAGCATATTTGTCGCCCGGGGGGATCTTTGTGGCGCCTACAGCCTGGGCCTCTGTTGTTTGCTGTTGCAGCCGTCTCCACCGGCAGCCCTCTGCAAATGAGCAAATGAGGCCAGAACCATCTTCTTGTGTCCAAATGGAGTTAGCCCTCTCCTCTCTTCTCTCCATCCCCCTACCCGCCTGCCCCCCCCAACCTTTTCACAGCGGCTCTCTTAGGAGACGCCGAGTCTGCCCATTAAAACCCTGTTAAAACACTTCGGATGTTGTCAAGCAGTGGAAAAGCCGAAAGAGCTGGAGCGTCGGTTGAGATGCTCTCTGCCTGAAGCGGTTGAACGGTACTGTCAATATTCCGAGCACAGCTGTTCAGGGATGAAGAGCAACCTAATTCCTGCATCAAAATTTCATAACCTTCTCGAGCTGTGAAGAAACCAGAGATGCGGGGCAAATTCCACACCAGCTGTCACGTCAAGGGTCCGGAGGAAATGTCCTCTCGGCCTGTTTTTTTTTTTTTTATTTATTTATTTAGGGGGAAACCATCAGGCTTGTCCGGTGCTGAGCGACGACGGGAGAGTGGCGACGAGGAGTTTTCCGTGTCTCAACTCCAAGGGGGTCAAACCCTTCGTGCAGAAGTACTTTGGATCACACCTTGTCAAGGGACAGTCGGGAACCGTGTTGACAAACCTCATGTTAGAATATGGGTAGCTCAGGGTTGGAATGAGGGGGGTCCTTGGTGCTCTCTGAACTTGGTGGTTTTCTTGCAGATGTTTCGTGACCCAACTAGGTAACGTTATCAGAGCTAGAAGGGAATAGGATTTGGGCCTATAGGATGGCTTAGGGCCTGGTTATTTATGGGACCGCCTGCTGCCGCAAACAGCCTCCCACCGGCTGGTACGCTCTCACAGAGAGGGACTCCTCTGGGTGCCGTCGGCCAAACAATGTTCGCTGGCAGCCCCTAGGGGGAGAGCCTTCTCTGTGGGGGCACCTACTATCTGGAACGAGCTCCCCCTGGAGATACGGAGGATCCCGGATCTACGCACCTTCTGCCGCACTCTCAAGACCTTTTTATTTCACCAGGCTGGTCTGGCCTAACCTCTCCCATTCTCATTTTAATGTAAATTTTAATGTGTTCTTAACCTGGGGTTTTAAATTTGTCTTGGGCTAAATAGATTTAATTCGATTTTACTTCTGCTCTCAAATTTTTGTATTCTATGTGTTTTATCTTGTGCCTGTTCACCGCCCTGAGTCCTTCGGGAGCAGGGCGGTATATAAATCAAATCAAATGAAAATGAAAATGAAATGAAGAGTGGAAGAGAAGGAAGAGGAAGAGGAGGACTACGGGGTCCTTGGTGCTCTCTGAGCTTGGTGGTTTTCTTGCAGACGTTTCGTGACCCGAATAAGGAACATCGTCAGTGTGAGAAGGGAGACATCCGGAGAGGCGGAGGAGGAGGAGGAAGAGGAGGAGGACTGTGGGGGTCCTTGGTGCTCTCTCTGAGCTTGATTGTTTTCCGGCTGTTTGTTGGTGTTCACCGGATCCTGCGCTCTGCTGGCCTTCTTCCTGTCGGTTCGGCATAGTGGCTGCTGTCACAGTCCTTGCGTTGTATGTTATAGAGGACTTCTGTTTTTTTGTTCTGTGGCTGCTGGGTCTTTAGGTTTACTCAGGTTATTTTGGAAGGATTTAGCCCAGCGGTCATCAACTGGTGGTCTGTGGACCACTGGTGGTCCGTGAGAAAATTTTGGTGGTCCGCAGAAAAATTATTGGCATTTTTTTATATTGCACTAAATCAGGGGTCCTCAAACTACGGACCCTGGGACAGATACTTGCAATGAACGCTTGTGTTGCTGTAGAAAGTCTCCCCCTTCGGGGTCTTTTTGTGTGGGTCGGAGGGGGGCAGAAATTCCGACTTGGGGTCTGCTTCAGCCTCCTGGTGTGGGGCTTTGGGAGAAGGCTGGAGGGAAGTACCGCTGGTGGCAAAGAGCCGGAAGGCCTTGTTCCAGTGGGACTGCCTCATGGCTTGGAACTGGATGACCATCTCAGCCTGCTAAGCCACCAGGCGCCGGTACCTGGCCTTGCACTCCTGCAGATCTTCCTTCTGCTTGGAAAGCCTATGCTCGTAGTCCTCAGTGAGGTGCTTCTGCTGAGCCTCCTTTGAACTGAGCCAGCTGTTTTGCCAACTCTTTCTCGTGGGGGCTGCTTAGCTCCAACAACTGCTTCCTGTTGGGGCCCTAAGGAGCCCGGGTGGGCAGGCGAGGAGTAGCGAGTAGAGTCTGGCAAGGCGCCCCTCGAAGTGAGTGACATGGAGTTGGCCACGCCCCACCCGGTCACATGACCACCTAGCCACGCCCACCCATCCGGTCATTAGGCAGATCATATTAGTGGTCCGCGGGATTTAAAATTATGAATTTAGTGGTCACTGAGGTCCAAAAGGACCCCTTCTTTAGTTGATCTGTGTGCTATGCTAATTCCCCGTGGCTGTAAATAGTCTGTTGATAGTTTCTGAGATCCCAGCATATTCATGGAAGGAGTCTACAGTAGTGGCCAAAATTGTGGACACTTTTTGAGAAAAGTGTAGTTTCTAAAACTAGCTAATAACACCACTTTTGTTTGGAGTAGTACCATAAAATTATTTATTTATTTATTTATTCATTACATGTATTTATATGCCGCCATTCTCCCGAAGGACTCAGGGCGGTGAACACAAGTTAAGAAACAAGTACAATAAAATCATAATTTAATCCAAAGAATTAATTAGTAGTAAATAATAAAGCCTGGAATCAGTCTCAGCCTATTTGTTTGAAAAGCCAAGTCTTCAAGTCCCGACGGAAGAAGCGGAGATCAGGAGCCGTCCGGAGCTCAGTAGGTAATTCATTCCAGAGGGTGGGAGCACCCACAGAGAACGCCCTACCCCTGGGCACAGCAAGACGACATTGGCTCGCCGTCGGAACCCAGAGGAGAGCGGCCCTATGTGAGCGAACAGGACGGTGAGAGGCAGGCAGGAGAAGATCATGCAAATATCCCAGACCTAAGTCATGAAGGGCCTTATAGGTGAGGACTAGCACCTTGAAGCAGACCCGGAGAACCACTGGTAACCAGTGCAGCTCACGCAGGAGGGGTGTTATATGGGAGTAACGAGGGGCTCCCATAACAACCCATGCAGCTGCATTCTGGATCAGCTGGAGTCTCCGGGTGCATCTCAGGGGCAGGCCCATGGAGAGGCAATCCAAGCGGGAAGTAACCAGGGCATGAGTGACTGTGCGAAGGTCATCTCGGTCCAGGAAAGGGCGCAACTGGCGCACCGGGCGAACCTGTGCGAAGGCCCCCCTGGTCACGGCCGTTAGATAGATATATATATATCAAGCCTGAAAGGGGTGATTTGAGATATCACCCCACTATGGCCATGTAAACTCGATCTACATAGGAAAAAACCCTGACTAAAAAAGTATTATACATTTGAACCTATGAATTAAAATAATAAATATTTGACCTTTACAGGGGGGAGTCATAAAATATGGGTGTGGCTGGCCGATGAAATCTAAAAAGATAGAAATAGTACTATCCCAGTCTCCCATAAGTCTCAGAACAAACAACACAAAATGTCTGAAAAAGCCTGAAAGTGGTGATTTGAGATATCACCCCACCATGGCCATGTAAACAACTCGATCTACATAGGAAAAAACCCTGACTAAAAAAGTATTATACATTTGAACCTATGAATTAAAATTATATATATATATATATCCATATATCAATGGAAAGATAATTTAATCAAGAACGTAATGCAATCACTTTTATGAAGGATTTGCTATTAGAATAGCAGTTACAGTATAAAGAAGAAAAGTGAAACACGTAGAAAAAACGAGACATACAAAAATTATCACCATGTCAGTTAATCCTTAGTTGGGTAACCTTCAGCATGAATTACGGCCTTACAACGTCTTCCCATGGAGTGAACCAAGTCTTTGAGTTCTGTAGCTGTTATCATGTGAAACCAAGATGGAATGATGGCTTCTATTAACTGGGTTTTATTGCTGGGTCGCTTCTGACTAACAAGTTTCTTTAGTCGGCTCCACAGAATTTTCAATTGGGTGAAGGTCTGGGCTATTCCCAGGCCATTCCAGCAGTGGAATAGGATTATCTCCCCAAAAAGTGGTGTTATTAGCCATCAAAGCTCAAAAATACACTTTTTTCCCAAAAAGGTTTCTGCAATTTTGGCCACTGGTGTCATTGCATGCTTGGGTTCCCCTTAACTTGCTGCTTTGCAATTTTTGTCCCATGTCTCCTTCCACCCCCAGCAGATCCCATCCTCGAGATGTGTCGTGTAGTCAGCCTCTTCCACCACACACACACACACACACACACACACACACAATCGTCACCAAGCACCCTTCGTCCCTCCCAGACCTTTGCTCCCGGAGGCTGCCTCCTGATGCGCTGAAGCACTGGGAAGGAAGGAGGATTCTCAGGTCAGAAACAGTGGGAAAGAATGTGAAGACTGCAGAGGCCACTGCCTCTGGATGAAAGGTGAGGAACGGACAACCAGATTTGGAGCAGCCAGAAGAGACCGTGGGAAACCGGGGGTGGGGGGTGGGTGGGGGAGAAAGTTCTGAGGGTTGTTCCTTGGGAGACAATTCCACACCATGGATGAGAATGGATCTGACATTCATTTCTTGGCCATAAAACGTAGACCGGGTCTAAGTTAGAACTAAAATTCACGGTCTCCTGGGGATTAGCCCCAAGTCACCCAACTTTCATACCAAAGGTGAGACTAGAACTCACCGCCTCCTGGTAATTGGCCCAAAGTCACCCAGCTGGCTTTCATGCCTAAGGCAGGACTAGAACTCTCCATCTCCTGGTGATTGGCCCAAAGTCACCCAACTGACTTTCTCATGCCTAAGGCGGGGACTAGAACTCTGTCTCCTGGTGATTGGCCCAAAGTCACCCAGCTAGCTTTCATGCCTAAGGTGGGACTAGAACTTTGTCTCCTGGTGACTGGCCCAAAGTCACCCAGACATCTTTTATGCCTGAGACAGGACTAGAACTCACCGTCTCCTAGTGATTGAGCCAAAATCACCCAACTGGCTTCCATGCCTAAGGTGGGACTAGAACTCTCCATCTCCTGGTGATTGGCCCAAAGTCACCCAGCCAGCTTTCACTCCTAAGGCAGGGACTAGAACTCTCTGTCTTCTGGTGATTGGCCCCAAATCACCCAGACATCTTTTATGCCTGAGACAGGACTAGAACTCACCGTCTCCTGGTGATTGACCCAAAGCCACCCAGTCGACTTTCATGCCTAAAGTGGGATTAGAACTCTCCATCTCCTAGTGATTGGCCCAAAGTCACCCAGCTAGCTTTCATGCCTAAGGTGGGACTAGAACTCTCTGTCTCCTGGTTGTTGACCCCAAATCACCAGCATGGCTGGCTGGGGAATTCTGGGAGTTGAAGTCCACAGGTCTTAAAAGTGGCCAAGGTTGGACACCCCTGACTTAGACCTTAGCCGTATCATGGGACGTCTGGAGCTGGTGACCTTTACCAGTTACCTGTCTTTGAAGCTCCACCCCTTGTGATCCTGACCTCGGGATCCCAGCCAACAATTCGAGATCTCATTCCCGGCACCAGAGTACGAAAGGTCAGGCCAACTGTGACTGCTCCGAGTTTCTCAGTGTGATATATCTTTGAGTCACATGGATACAGCCTTTCAGACATGCCAGAGGTGTGACAGCGGGGCCATAAATCCATATTTGAAACACATATTTTTCTGAAGCTCTGCCTGGCGATAAATCAGCATCCCAATTCCTTGGCAAGCTGGCATACCAAGGAGCCGGAGAGACGGCTTGTCACCTCCATGAATGAATTACCCCCGTTGCCCAAGTTTTGCCCTGTGTGTCAAGGCGCTTAGTGGGCCCCTCCTCTTGGTATGAGGGCAGACACAAAAACATGCAGAGGAACCACCAATGGCATAGCTAGGCAAACTGGTGCCTTCCAGTTATTTTGGACTGACTGACTGACTGACTGACTGACTTACTTACTTATTTATTTACTTACTTATTTATTTATTTACTTATTTATTTATTTATTTACTTACTTACTTATTTATTTATTTATTTACTTATTTACTTACTTATTTATTTACTTACTTATTTACTTATTTATTTATTTATTTATTTACTTACTTATTTATTTATTTACTTACTTATTTACTTACTTATTTATTTATTTATTTATTTATTTATTTATTTATTTGCTTATTTACTTATTTATTTATTTACTTACTTACTTATTTATTTATTTACTTACTTATTTACTTACTTACTTATTTACTTACTTACTTACTTACTAACTTATTTATTTATTTACTTACTTACTTACTTATTTATTTATTTACTTACTTACTTATTTACTTACTTACTTATTTACTTACTTATTTACTTACTTACTTACTTACTTACTTACTTATTTATTTACTTATTTATTTACTTATTTATTTATTTATTTACTTATTTATTTATTTACTTACTTATTTACTTACTTACTTACTAACTTATTTACTTACTTACTTACTTACTTACTTACTTACTTACTTATTTATTTATTTATTTATTAGTTCAATTTATATGCCGCCCTTCTCCGGAGGCTCAGGGCGGCTTACAATGCATTAAGCAATAGCCTTCATACTTTTTGTATATACCTGCTTAGTAGGGCTTTTTGCCCCCCCTCCCCCAAGCAGTGTTCTTTTTTATACAAAGTCAGCTTATTTACAGCTGGTTATCTACGGGACCGCCTGCTACCACCAATAGCCTCCCACCGGCCAGTACGCTCCCATAGAGAGGGGCTCCTCCGGGTGCCGTCGGCCAAACAATGTCGGCTGTCGGCCCCTAGGGAGAGAACCTTCTCTGTGGGGGCATCTACAATCTGGAACGAGCTCCCCCCGGAGATACGGAGGATCCCGGATCTGTGCACCTTCCGTCGTGCGTTTAAGACTTTTATTTCATCAAGCTGGCCTGGCCTAAATCTTCTCCCCTTTTTAAATGTAAATTTTAATTTGTTTTTAAATTATGGGGTATTTTAAATTTGTCTCAGCCACATTTATTTAATTCGTTTTTATTCTATTTTAAATTTTTGTATTTATGTAAATAAATTTTGTATTTATTTTATTCTGTGGTTGTTCACCGCCCTGAGTCCGTCGGGAGTAGGGCGGTATAGAAATCCAATAAAATAAATAAATAAATAAATAAATAAATAAATAAATAAATAAATAAATAAATATTGCCCCCACAAACCGGGTCCTCATTTTACCTACCTCGGAAGGATGGAAGGCTGAGTCAACCTTGAGCCTGGTGAGCACTGAACTCGCAGTAATTGCAGGCAGCTGGCAGCTAAGTGCTACTTTAACAGCAGCAGTTTAGTCTGCTGCGCCACCAGGCTCCTAACACAGTTGTATCAACAGCAGGAGAGCATCAAGTGAGAAGGCTTTATACTGCACTGGTGAGACCACCCCTAAAATACTGCATCCAGTTTTAGGTCACCGTGATACAAAAAAAGATGTTGAGACTCTAGACAGAGTGCAGAGAAGAGCAATAAAGAGGTTTAGGGGACTGGAGGCTAAAACATACGATAAACGGTTGCAGGAACTGGGCCTGGCTAGTCTAGTGAAGAGAAGGACCAGGGGAGACATGATAGCAGTCTTCCAATATTTGAGGGGCTGCCCCAGAGAGGAGGAAGGAGCCTTGGTAGCACAGTGGTTTAATGCACCCTGTTATTAACACAGCTGCCTGCCATTTCTGCAGGTTCGAATCTTACCAGGCTCAAGGTTGACTCAGCCTTCCATCCTTTCTAAGGTAGGTGAAATGAGGACCCAGTTTGTGGGGACAATAAGCTGACTTTGTATAAATATACAAAAGGATGAAGGCTATTGCTTAGCACATTGTAAGCCGCCCTGAGTCTCCGGAGAAGGGCGGCATATAAATCAAATTTAAAAAAAAAAGAAAAGCTATTCTCCAAGACACCCGAAGGCCAGACGAGGAACAATGGATGGAAACTGAACAAGGAGAGATTCAACCTGGAAATAAGGAGGAATTTTCTGACCGTGAGAACAATCAACCCATGGAACAGAAGGAGCTTCATCACTGGAGGCTTTCAAGAAGAGACTGGGACTGCCATCTGTCAGAAATGGTGTAGGGCCTCCTGCTTGAGCAGAGGGTTGGACTAGATGACCTCCAAGGTTCCCTTCCAACTCTATTATTCTAATAACAAGGACAAGGATTATGGGTGGCAAGATAGCAGTCTTCCAAAACTTGAGGGGTTATCGCAGAGAAAAGGGGTTCAACCTGTTCCCTAAAGCACCCGAAGGTATGACAAGAAATAACAGACGGGAACTTATCAACGAGAGATCCAACCTAGAATTAAGGAGAAATATTACCGAGAACAATTAATCAGTAGAATGACTTGCCTGCAGAAGTTGTAGGTGCTCCATCACTGGAGGTGTTCAAGAAAAGATAGCCATTACACTTAAATACCACGGCGCAGTGCTTTTACAGCCCTCTCTAAGCGGTTTATAGAGTCGGCCTATCGCCCCCGAACAATCTGCGTCCTCATTTGACCGACCTCGGAAGGATGGAAGGCGGAATCAACCTTAAGCCGTTGAGGATCGAACTGCTGGCATTAGCCTGCGATACTGCATTCTAACCACTGGGCCTCCACGGCGCTTAGATGGGACAACCATTTGTCTGGAATGGTATAGAACAGGAGTGTCAAACTTGATTTCATTGAGGGCCGCATCAGGGTTGTGTTTGACCTCAGGGGTCAGGGTGGATGTGGCTAGGGTGAGCATGGCCAGCTCGACGTCACTCGTGTTGGGGGTGCCTGTGGAGGCCCGAGCACTCTGCCGGAGAAAATGGGCTACTGAGTTCCATTTTCAGCTGCGACGGCCTCCTGCAATCCTTTGCCAGCGAAAACAGAGTCTGGGACAACCCGTGCATGGACCTCCTAAGCTCTGTTTCCGCTGGCAGAGGCATTGCAGGCCAGTCCTTCACTGTTTCCAGGGTGGCCCCGCAGGCCAGATCTAAGCACCCCATCTTCCAGATCAGTGGTGGGATTCAAAAATGTTTACTACCGGTTCTGTGGGCGTGACATGGCTTGGTGGGCGTGGCAGGGGAAGGATACTATAAATTCTCCATTCCCTCCCCATTCCAGGGGAAGGATACTGTCAAATCTCCATTCCCACCCCACTCCAGGGGAAGGATACTGTAAAATCTCCATTCCCGCCCCACTCCAGGGGAAGGATACTGCAAAATCCCCATTTCCTCCCGATCAGCTGGAACTTGGGAGGCAGAGAAGAGATGGGGGCGGGGCCAGTCAGAATTTTTACTACCGGTTCTCCAAACTACTCAAAATTTCCGCTACCGGTTCTCCAGAACTGGTCAGAACCTGCTGAAACCCACCTCTGGTCCAGATCTGGCCCCCTGGCCTTGAGTTTGAGGGTCTCCTGCTCGAGCAGGGAGTCAGACTAGGAGATTTCCAACTCTGTTAATCTGTACTGTGCTTCTACAGAACTGCTCTCCAGAGGGTAGTGTGGTGCGCATGCTTTTTCTTACTCCGCTGAAACTCACACTCTTGAGTTTCACCCTGCCGGGGAAAAGAGCCAAATACCCCTCAAAACCAAGAGATCATGTCCCTTCCTGGCCGCCCTCGGTCACTGCCGAGACTTGAATATCTTTCAGCCACCCAAAGAGGCCTTGATGCGTTTCGCGATCTCATCCCATCAAGCTCGGAGACGTCTTCGCCTGAACGTGCAAAGATTTAGACACGGGTAAATGCACCGCAACCTTTTCTGCGTGGAGCTGTCACTTGTCCCCGTCGCGTCGATGCCACTGCACATGGCGATGCTGCTGCTGCTCGGGGAGCACCTTCGGCTACGCCTCCCTTTCCGCATCCAGAGGGGGGGGGGAAAGGTCAGGGTGTCACCCAGCGAAAAGAGAGAAGGCAATGGCACGCGGGGCACTCGTTTCCTTCGCTCCCTGCTCTCCCCTAACCCTGTCAGATAAAGGTGGCAGGTTCTTCTACCTGTTTGGCTTCAGTGGATAAAGAGAATGACATGAGAGGCCAGCGGTGTGAATTCAGGAACGGAAAACTTGGAGCCAAGCAGAAATCGTTCCATACTGTAGCTGTCTGAGCTGACACGCTCCTGTTTACAAGCAGATGTTGCGGGGGAGAACAGTTGCGTTGGACTCTGAAGGGTGAGGGGTTGCTTTGAAACTCTAGACCCGTGATGGCGAACCTATGGCACGTGTGCCACAGGCGGCACGTGGAGCCATGTTGCCTGGCACACCAGCTCAGCTCCAGTGCGCATGCGTCGGAGTCTCTGGAGGCTGGAGACAGCAAAAAAGTCACTTCCTATCCAACCAGAAGTTGGGAAACGGGCCGTTTCAGGCTTCCGAGGGGGTGGGGAAGGCTGTTTTCGCCCTCCCCAGATGCATAGAGAGGATCTGGAGCCAGGTGAGAAAGAAAAACGGGCCTATCAGGCCATTGTGTGCTAGGAGCGAGGGGAAGGGGGGGTCGCATGCGCGGGGGAGGGTGCATAGAATTATGGGTGTGGGCCCACGTACACATGAACCTCCCGCGCCCCGCCCCCCTTCCTGGCATGCGATGGCAAAAAGGTTAGCCATCACGGCTCTAGACACTGATTTTTGCAACTTCTCCTCCAAACAAGGAACACAACCAGAGGTGGTATTCAGCCGGTTCGGACTGGTTCAGACCGGTTCGCCAGAAAAGGTAGCAGAAATCGCAGGTGGCCCCACCCTGGCTCTTTTGAGGCCAGTCGCATGCACGGAAGGTACGTGCGCGAGCAAAGTGCATTTGCGGAAGGCTGGGTGCTTGCGGGGAACCGGTCATAACAAAATGTGAAACCCACCGCTGAACACGACGCATCATTTCTTCGAGGGTACTTGAATCCTTTTTAGAGGAAAAGAGAGCTGGTTTGGTTTAGCAGTCAAGGCGCCGGGCTAGAATCCAGGTGACGTCTAGCCCCGCCTTTACGCATGAAAGCCGGCTGGGTGATTTGGGGTCAACCACCAGGAGACGGAGAGTTCTAGCCTTGCCTTAGGTATAAAAAAGCTAGCTGGGCGAGTTTGGGTCGATCACCAGGAGACGGTGAATTCTAGTCCCACCTTAAACATGAAAGTTGGCTGGGTGAGTTTGGGTCAACCACCAGGAGACGGTGAATTCTAGTCCCACCTTAAACATGAAAGTTGGCTGGGTGAGTTTGGGTCAACCACCAGGAGACGGTGAATTCTAGTCCCACCTTAAACATGAAAGTTGGCTGGGTGATTTGGGGTCAACCACCAGGAGACGGAGAGTTCTAGCCTTGCCTTAGGTATAAAAAAGCTAGCTGGGCGAGTTTGAGTCGATCACCAGGAGACGGTGAATTCTAGTCCCACCTTAAACATGAAAGTTGGCTGGGTGAGTTTGGGTCAACCACCAGGAGACGGTGAATTCTAGTCCCACCTTAAACATGAAAGTTGGCTGGGTGAGTTTGGGTCAACCACCAGGAGACAGTAAGTTCTAGTCCTGCCTTAGGCATGAAGGCCAACAGGATGACCTTGGGCCAGTCCCTCTCTCTCAGCCCAACGCACCTCGCAGGGTTGTTGTGGGGAAAAGCAGGAGAAGGAAGGAGCATTAGCTATGCTTGCCACCTTGAGTTACTTATACAAAACAAATAAAAGGTGGCATAGAAATAAATGTATAAAAACAGGTTGTAAGTCCGCCGTTTGAGAAATCGCTAGAAAAATCACCGGTATGAAGTTGCGCAAAGCACAGAATTCAGTTCCTAAGAAAATCCTTACAAAAATTGTTCCTGAATTGGAGGAAATGATATTTGAAATGATGGGGAAAGCAATAATATTGAGACCAGAAACTATATTACTGTTGATAATTAAGGAAATAGAACCAACAAAATATGAGAAAGAATTGATTAGAATTATGATTATAATGGGTAGAATTATAATAGCCAGATATTGGAAATTAGATGTGAATTTTAGAATAGAAGAATGGTATTGTGAAATGTGGAAATTAGCTTTAAATGATAAAATGACATGTGATATTAAAATTAGAAATGGTGACTATAAAGAAGACATTTTCTGGAAAATTTGGAAACCATTTGTGGACTATGCGCTGGGAAAATAGGGTGCTTCGGTACCTGTACCCCGAGAACGTGGATTTTGGTGATCATGAGGATATATCCGAAGAACCAAATCTTCCTTTCTTATGTATAGCACAGGGTGAAATATTGTATATGTTGTTTGTAATGTTAGTAATTTAAAATATAAAATGTTAAAAATAATAATAAAAAAAAACAAAAACAAAAATTGTTCCTGGAGATGATTTTTTTTCCCCTTTTGTTTTTTAAGACACCCGATCAAATTTCATGATCTCACAACCTAGAGCGCTCAGTCAAGAGGACGTCGAAGAAACAGCCCAAATTTCCAAAGACTTGCCAGACAATTGCCAAACTTGACGAGGTTTCAGTCGTCTCGTGTGTGTGTGTGTGAAACTTGCACAAACCCGTCTCATAGGTCAGAAACACCCAAATTTCTCAGGATTTAGCAAACTTGGCTCATCTGACCCCACGGGCTTTTGGGTGGTGTGCTCTCATCCTGTTTTGTTTTATTGCTTTTTCATTTCCATTTGGGAGTTTCTGGGAGTAGTGTGTTCCCAAGCACTAGCCCGGTGTGGATTTTTTTTTAATGAGAAAAAAACTAGATTATTTTTCAAGTAGCAAGAAAAGAAAAAAAAAAAACAAAGCCGAAAGGAATCTGGGTGTATCCCTTCTCACCGCCTAGCACAAAATCTTGATTTATCATTTTATCTGGCCCAGGTACAATACCTGAGTACATCGAGGTGATTGTGCCTGACAGGGAAAAGAAGGAGTGAGGTATTGCAAAGTATATGTAACGTGGCAAGATTTTACAGCCACTGGGTGAATTTTAGTGCTTTTGTAGAATAAAGAACGGGGAAACAGATGGAGAAATCTTGATTCGGTACAGGGAATCCTCGGCTTACGGCCACAACTGGCCCCCAAATTTCTCACACACAAAAACATGTGTGATGTGAGTTTGGCCCTGTTTTACGAGCTTTCTTGCGAAGCGAATCACTGCAGTTGTTAAAAGTTAGTAACAGGGTTGTTAGGTGAGTTTGGTTTCCCCCTGGACTTTTGATTGTCAGACGGTCGCAAAAGGGGATCACGTGACCTTGGGGTACGGCAACCGTCGTAAATAGGAGTCGGTGGCCAAGCGTCTGAATTTTGATGAAGTGGTCTTGGGGATGTTGGAATGGGCGTTAAGTGTGAAGAATGATCACGCGCTTTTGATGTTAGCCCATCTTCAGTTTTTGGAAATATCCAAAAATTATTCCTCCCTCCCTCCCTGCCTGCCTCTCCTTCCCTCTCTCCTTCTCCCTCTGTCCCTCCCTCTTTCCCACTCCCTTCCCTCTCCCTCCTTCCTCTCTCTCATTTCCTCCTTCCCTCTGTCCCTCCCTTTCTCCTTCCTTTCTTTCTCCCTCTTTCCCACTCTCCCTTCTCCCTTTCCTCTCCCTCCTTTTTCTCTCTCATTTCCTCCTTCCCTCCTTCCCTCTGTCCCTCCCTTTCGCCCTCCCTCTTTCCCTCTTTTCCACTCTCTCTTCCCTCTCCCTCCTTCCTCTCTCATTTCCTCCTTCCCTTCCTCCCTCTGTCCCTCCCTTTCTCCCTCCCTCTTTCCCACTCTCCATTCTCCCTTCCTTCCTTCCTTTCTCATTTCCTCCTTCCTTTTGTCCCTCCTTCCTTTCTCTCTCCCTCCTTCTTTCCCACTCTCCCTTCTCCCTTCCCTCTCCCTCCTTCCTCTCTCTCATTTCCTCCTTCCCTCCTTCCATCTGTCTCTCCCTTTCTTCCTCCCTCCCTCCCTCTTTCTCACTCCTTTTTCTCTCCATCTTTCCCACTCTCCTTCCTTCCTTTCTCTCATTTCCGCCTTCCCTCCTTCCATCTGTCTCTCCCTTTCTTTCTCCCTCCCTCTTTCCCACTCCTTTTCCCCTCCATCTTTCCCACTCTCCCTCCTTCCTCTCTCTCATTTCCTCCTTCCCTCTGTCCCTCCCTCCTTTCTCCCTCCTTTTTCTCCTTTTCCTCCCTCTCTATTTCCTTTCCTCCCTTCTACCCCCTCTCTCTCCCTCCCTCCGTTTGTCCCTCCCTCCCTACAGTCACTAAATGAACTGTTGTAAGTCAAGGACAAGGACTGTAGATGCAAATGTTGGGAAAGAGATAAAGACCAGGATATGATCCTCTTGCAAGGAATGCCTGTCTATTAAAAGCAGCAAAATAAAATATGTTTCCCAATCCTCTGAAACATGAAAGCATGTTTGTCCAGGAAGAGAAAAGATTGTGCAACAGGAATGGGACAAGGAAGAAGTGTGAGATAAGGTCAAGAATGAATACATTTTGAGTAAATATGTATAGTCATCAAATGGATATAAACATAGTACAGGTACCATGTTTCCCCAAAAATAAGACCGGGTCTTAGATTAATTTTTGCTCCTAATTTTCTCCCCTGTTTTAAAATTCTTTTAAATCGAAATTTTAATCTGTTTTAAATTATTGGGATTTTTTAATTGTCTCGGGCTAAATTATTTAATCTGGTTTTAATTATGTCTTTTAACTTTTGTATCTGTGTATTTTATTTTGTGCCTGTTCACCACCCTGAGTCCTTCGGGAGTAGGGCGGTATATAAATCTAAATTTAATAATAATTAATAATAATAATAATAAAAAAAGATGCATTAGGGCTTATTTTCTGGTTAGGGCTTATTTTGGGGGAAATATGGTAATAAATGTATCCATCTGGCTGACAATCTTAACTGGGGCTTATTTTGGGGGGGGTAGGGCTTATATTACGAGTATCCTGAAAAATCATGCTAGGACTTATTTTCTGGTTTGGGAAACAGGATACTCCTTGACTTAGGATAGGGGTCAGCAACCTGGGGCTCTGGAGCCGCATGTGGCTCTTTCACCCCTCTGCTGCGGCTCCCTGTCACTCAAAATATGCGTCACAACCGCCAATGTGCGACACCCACCGGCACGCGATTTATTGAGCTTTTCAACCCCCGGTAGGCCAGCCATGGATAAATCCAATTCAGAAGAAAACAGAACGTTTAATTCAACTACATAGGCTAGTTTTGTGGCCGCTCAAGGAATAGTCAGGCATGGGAAGGGTTTTGTGGCTCCCGTTGTTTTCTTTTCTGTGGGAAACGAGTCCAAATGGCTCTTTGAGTGTTTAAGGTTGCAGACCCCTGACTTAGGACCACAATTGTGACCGGAATTTGCATCGCTAAGCAAGGTTAAATTAACCATTAAAAAAAAAAAGGCTCAGTTAATTAAATCAAAATATTGATCGGAAATAATGTTCATTCCCTTTGGTGGGTTCCTCCCGGTTCGGTCCGGTTCGGCCGAGCCGGTAGTGGTGACGATATGACATCACCGAACCGGTTCTCCCCCCCCCGCCCTCCCCCCCACCCACGTTATTCTTACCTTTTATTTGGCCCCACCCCCAATCTATTGCTGCCTCCTGAGTCCCAGCTGATGACTAGAGGGAAAAAAAACTGTTTAAACTCTTGCCGCGGGGCTTCAAAGGGCCGTCCTACAGCTGATCAGTGTTAAAAGCAAACAAATGAGTTGGGTCGTATGTGCGAGGACTGGTTGTAAGTGCGAGGACCTTCCAGAAATGACTCTGACCAGCTAGCCATGCCCACTTAGTCACATGACCTCCAAGCCACACCCACAAAATAAGCCACGCCCACAGAACCGGTAGTAAAAAAAATTAGAACCCACCCCTGTTCATTCCCTCATATCCGCGTCGCTAAACAAGGCGGTTATTAAGTGACTCATTCTCAATTTAAAAAACCCTTTTTTTTTAATTGCCACGGTTGTTAAGTGAACCGCTGCAGTTGCTTCCCCCCCACAGACGTTGGAAACCCACTGGGAAGGTCACAAATGATATTCCCGAAAGCTCGGGATGCTGCAACTGTTTTAAATAAAGGCTGATTGCCAATTTTGATCACGTGACTGTGGGGAATGCTGCGATGGTCGTAAATGCGAGGATCGGTCATAAATCACTTTTTCCAGTGCCGTTGTAAGTTCGAAGGAATTGTTAAAGGAATGGTTGTTAAGTCAAGAATTACCTGTATACGGTATTTGGTATGTTGTGCTCTAAGATAGGCAGCTGTACAGGTCTTTTAAATAAATAAGACTAAATGCAGATATGAGTGAATGAACATTATTTTGGATAAATATTTTGATTTAATTAAATGAGGTTGTTGTTTTTTTTAAAAAAAATATTTTATTAGTTTTAAAAGTAAAACAATGGACATTGCTCAACATCTCTGGTCTCTTAACATTTGCGTCAAATTCAAGTTAATAAGTAATATATTCTTTAATCGATATACAAATTTACATATCTCCTATTTATATATATAAATATATATATAAATAGGAGATTTATATATAAATTTGTATATTTATATTTATATATAAATATAAATATACAAATTTACATATCTCCTATATATATATATATATATAAATATATATATATTTCAGTGATGGCTAACCTTTTTTGCTCTCGCGTGCCAAAAGCAGGGGGAGTGCGGAGGGGGGGGTCGTGCTCATGTGTGCCCACACCCACAATTTAATGCACCCCGCTCATGCGTGTGCGACTCCTCCCCACTCCCCCCGCTTTTGGCACATGATGGCATGGTGAGCCCGGTAGGCCCGTTTTTCACCCTCCCCGGGCTCCCAGAGGCTTTCTAGGAGCCTGGGGAGGGCAAAAACGGCCTTCCCCACCCCTCCGGAGGCCTGTAACAGCCCATTTGCCGACTTCCGGTGGGACTGCAAGGCCCATTTTTCACTCTCCCCAGGCTCCAGGGTCTTTCTAGGAGCCTGGGGAGGGCGAAATTTCCAGCGGCCGGAAACGGCTCGTTTCCCGGCTTCTGGTGGGTCCGGAAGGTCCAAAAATCAGCTGGCTGGCACGCGCATGTGTGCCGGAGCTAAACTACGGCAATACTCGTATGCCCACCGCTATGGCTCCGTGTGCCACCTGTGGGCACGCGTGCCATAGGTTCGCCATCACGGTCCTATTTCATTATATATCAAGTATATAATGTTTTACTTCCTAAACAGCTATACATACATTTAGTAAACATATATTACATTCACAAATTCAATATACCTTGATATAGAGGTTGTTTTGTTTTGTTTTGTTTTATCGTATATATTTTTTGAATTGTAAGGCACCCAGGGACATTAATTGAGATGGGCGGCGACAGACATTGAATAAGTAAATACATAGCTTAAAAATTATTAGGAATACTAGGGAAAAATAGGTAAAGAGATATAAAGTAAGTAAGAGCCTTGGTAGTACAGTGGTCTAAAGCACCCTGTTATTAAGACCAGCTGCCTGCAATTACTGCAGGTTCGAATCTCCCCAGGCTCAAGGTCGACTCAGCCTTCCATCCTTTCTAAGGTAGGTAAATTGAGGACCCAGTTTGTGGGGGCAATAAGCTGACTTTGCATAAATATACAAAAGGATGAAGGCTATTGCTTAACGCACTGTAAGACGCCCTGAGTCTCCGGAGAAGGGCGGCATATAAATCAAATTAAAAAAAAAAAAGTCTCAGAGACACTTATTTTAAATGCACTGATGAAGTTACCTAGTCGGGTAACAAAATGTCTGCAAAAAGAATCAACCAAGCTCAAACAGCACCAAGGATCCTGCTAGAAACATCAATAAAGACAAGGCAAGCCATTTGTATACAAACAGAGAGCAAACCCCACACCCTTCCAACACTGATGAAGTTACCTAGTTGGGTCATGAAACGTCTGCCAGAAAACCAAGTTCAGAGAGCCACACGGTTCAACCCTGAGTTACAAATCGTCTCTTCTAAGATCCTTATTTTAAAATTGGAAAACTGATGTGTGGAAACGGATAGAATAAAGTTCTGGTGGAAAACTAAGGGAGTGAGACAAATATTAAGAATTTTCCATCTTTGGAAAATCTCTGAATATAACCTACAATGAACAAGCAGCAATTAAAAGCAGTGTTCCAGTACTTGAGGGGCTGCCCCAAAGAAGAGAGGGTCAAGCTATTCTCCAAAGCACCAGAAGGCAGAAGAAGCAGCAATGGATGGAAACTAACCAAGGAGAGAAGCAACCTGGAATTAAGGAAGAATTTTCTGACAGTTAGAACAATTAACCAGTGGAACAACTTGCCTCTAGAAGTTGTGGGTGTTCCCATATTGGAAGTTTTTAAGAAGATATTGGAACAACCATTTGTCTGAAATAGTACAGGGTTTCCTGCCTGAGCAGGGGGTTGGACTAGAAGACCTCTAAAGTCCCTTCCAACTTTGTTGTTCTGTTAAAACTCCAGCATTTTCATAATCATTCCCGGGATCAGCAGGAAAACGAAGCTTACGATCGATAGGTCCTTAAGCAGAACTCTTTCTGAATTATTGGCATTTGGTGGTGACTAATCCTATTATAATTTCATTATGAGCCGTGGTGGCGCAGTGGTTAGAGTGCGGTACTGCAGGCTACTTCCTGCCCGCTGCCTGCAATTTGCAAGATCGAGTCTTACCAGGCTCAAGGTCGACTCAGCCTTCCGTCCTTCTGAGGTTGGTCAAAATGAGGACCCAAATTGTTCGAGGGGCAAGAGGCTGACTTTGTAAACCGCTTAGAGAGAGCTGTGAAGCAGTCTATAAGTCTAAAAGCGCTATTGCTATTATTAAACCATCAAACAAGCTGCCGCATTTTGACGAAGGCATGAAAGTTTAAAACCCCACTGCACAAAACCTAACGTGCGATTATCACCCTACCGACTTGACCAGGTAGAAGTTGGCGAGAGGAGGAAGAAGGCCTTCTGGTATTGCTACAAAAAGAGAGAGGTCTTTCACCGCAAGGAGGATCACACAACGAGCAGAGCCGTATGCCTGTGGTGGGTGGCACTCGGAGTAACCTTGGCCTCTCGGCCGGGCATGTGTAGGGACGGGCCAGTCATACGCTTTCCGTTTCCCAGAAAGACTTGTAAGGGCAAAAATGTACTCAATGCTCCACTTCCTGGTGAACGGAAGCCGCCGTTTGAAAGACTCCCCTTGTTTGAAACGGATTAAAGGTCTCCTGCGCCGGAAGGGATTCTCGGCCTCTTGCACCCCGAAAAGCAAAATTCCTTCACAAATGCAAAACTTGAGAGATCTCTGAGGCATTTTATGTGTATGCATATCGTGCCATGCTCTCTGCTTCTCCTGTTGGCAACGCATAACCAGGGGTGGGATTCTACCAGTTCGAGCGAACTGGTGGCTCCGACAATCAGCAGGGAACGAACCGGTTCGCTCCGACGATCAGGTGGCTCCGACGATCAGCAGGGAATGAACCGGTTCGCTCCAACGATCAGGTGGACCCGCCCACTTGCCCGCGCATATTTTCCTACCTTTATCTTCTCAGTTGATTCGCGTGGCAGAACGGATTGCCGCGACTCGGCTGTGTTACTCCCTAGCAGTAATGCGGAAGGTAAGCTTTTGTAAAACTGTGCACGCGCGCACAGCGCACATCAGGTGCGCGATCACCGAACCGGTTGTTAAACCAACAGGGTCCCACCACTGCACATAACTCCGCAGGACGAGAGGGTTCGCCATTCGGTCATATGACGCCGGGACATTGCAACCGTTATAAATGCAAGCCGGTTTTGCCAAGGGCTCCAATTGGGATCAGATGATCGTGGGGATGCTAATTACAGTCGTAATTAAGGGGAAATTTCCTGACAGCGAGGACAATGAATCGGTGGAACCGTTTGCTTTCAGAAGCGATGGGTGCTCCATCACTGGAGGTTTTCAAGAAGAGACCGGACAGCCGTTTCTCCAATATGGTTCAGATAGTCCTCGACTTATAACAGTACATTTAGTAGTGAACGTTCGAAGTTACAAAGGCACTGGAAAAAAAGTGTCTTGTGGCCGTATTTTACACACTTACGACCGTTGCAAACATCCCCAGGGTCACGTGAATTACATTTGGATGCTTTGACAACTGACTCACATTTATGACGTGTCACGGGATCTCTTTTGGCGACCTTTTGATGAGCGAAGTCAGGTTCGCTTCACAACTGTGTGGCTAACTTAACAACTGCAGTTAACAACGTTCCTTGAACAACTGTGGCAAGAAAACTTGTAAGCCTCACTTGACCAATGTTTCACTTAACAACAGAAACGTCTGGCTCAACTGTGGCCATAGGTGGAGGGCAACCTGTACTTGGCTTTGTAGAAACGTTGGCATTAATCCCCCACAGTTGTTGTGGTTGTTGTGATTTTACTCACAATGTTGAGCCACCTTTTCTTTGATAGAATGAAACTGTCAGGTGCGCCTCTCCTGCGCAGCCTCCATTTTCTCTGATGCGATTCACTTAACAACTGTGGCAACAAAGGTCGTGAAATGGAGCAAAACTCACTTAACAAATGTCTCACTTAGCCACAGAAACGTTGGGTTCGATGGTGGTCACAAGTCGAGGACCACCTATATAGGCCCAGTGGTTCTTTTCTTCACCATGGTCCCCCTTTAAACAACTTTTGTGGCCCCCGGGATGTAAGATTTAAATCATCAAATTTCTTTGAGCCTTAGTGGACCCCCTGTGAGGACATCGTGGCACCCCCCCAGAGGTCCACAGACCACAGGTTGAGAACCACTGGTGTTGGGTCTTCTGCTCAAGCACGGGGGGGTTGGACTAGAAGACCTCCAAGGTCCCTTCCGTCTGTTATTGTTCTGCCCCGTACCACACACGCACCCCCACAGACGGCCCGGAGTTAATAAGCCACACGACAAAACTCTTTGAAGATAAAGCTGGCAGCAACCCAGGGGCTAGCTGCCAATTCAGACTTTACTCACACAAAACAAAGATTAGATTGCAAGCATTCTGATAAAACAGGCAGAGTTTCAACAATACAAGGATTAGTCCAAATGCAGTCC
The DNA here is from genome assembly GCF_059756535.1 of Pantherophis guttatus. Taxonomy (NCBI): domain Eukaryota; kingdom Metazoa; phylum Chordata; class Lepidosauria; order Squamata; family Colubridae; genus Pantherophis; species Pantherophis guttatus. The sequence continues at coordinate 343,087,086 of NC_142063.1, forward strand.
GACAAGGCAGGCATAAGTCCAGTAACGCAGAGATCATGGATTATTTCTAGTTTTTGCTTGTCACAAACTGAACCAGCCACCACACCCACATTTATACCCGGTGGGGTGTGGTCCAGTGACTCAGCTAATCTCTGGCACGCCTTCCCCTCTGCTGCACACGCTTCTCCCTGCGCCACTGCCGAGGATCTAGCCAGCACTTATCTCCTTCGTCGCTGTCCACCTGTGGCTGCGGGGACGTGCTTGGCTCTGAGCCTATCTTTTGGCCTTTGGTGTCCTCCGGAGGCATTGCCAGAGAGGAGGGTCCTGGAGAGGGAGGCCTTGCCAACTCCTCTCCCTCACTCTCAGAGTCTGCATCTGTCGATAGCCCAGGCTCAGGCAACGGAGCCACAACAGTTATTCTGCATTCTGTAAGTGCGAGGGCCATCCGTGAGTCACTTTTTTCAGTGCCGTTGTAACTTTGAACGGTCACTGAACGAACCGTTCGTAAGTCGGGGACTACCTGGATCTTAAGTCAACTCGTGGGCCTGACACGCTCCTCAAATTCCAGGCCATTCTCAACAAGCACCAAGTGAGAGCATCCTGGGTGAAGCCATGAGGTTGATTCGCAGGAAACGTGAAGTTGATGCTCCGAGTGATTTAACGGGAAGCGACACTGCAACTCCAGAGAGGAAGAACTGAGGATGCCAGGAGATGTTGGATAGGACAGGCAGATGGTCAATGAAATATTCAGCAAAATGGGCCGATGTATCATCGAAACGTGGTGGGGGAAAAAAGCTTCCCCTCCTTTTTATTTGAGGCAGAAGACTTAGAAGAAAAGAATCTTCTAAAAAAAAAACAAACCATGGCTAAATGTGCTCGGTCTTTCAGAAAATAACACACTAAGACCGGTTTCACAACCTCTGCTTGAAAATAAAAAGGAGAAAAGGATGGCAAAGCTGTGAACCAGGAACTGAGGTCTACCTGCTGGTCGGAAAACCTCCCCAGCTTCTCTGGAAGTGTAGAAAGGAAGAGAGCTGGATGGAGTTGGCCCGCCGGCAAGTAAACAGGTTGGACAATAAAAGGGGTTAGTCCCCCATGTTCTAATCTGCTCATTGGGGAAGCTACAATGTTCAACTCTCACAGAATAATTCTTTCAGTAAAAGAGAATATTAATAGAGTATAGCATAGCAGAGTAGAGTAGAGTAGAGTAGAGTAGAGTAGAGTAGAACAGAACATAGAATAGAATAGAATAGAAATGGAATGGAATGGAATGGAATAGAATAGAATAGAATAGAATAGAATAGAATAGAATAGAATAGAATAGAATAGAATAGAATAGAATAGAATAGAATAGAATAGAATAAAATAGAATAGAATAGAATAGAATAGAATAGAATAAACAGAGTTGGAAGGGGCATTTCGAGAACTTCTAGTCCAACACCCTGCTCAGACAGGAAGTCCTATACCATTTCAGACAAATGGTTGTCCAATCTCTTCTTCAAAACTTCCAGTGTTGGAGCATTCACAACTTCTAGTGGCAAGTTGTTCCACTGATTAATTGTTCCCACTGTCAGGAAATTTCTCCTTAGTTCTAGGTTGCTTCTCTCCTTGATTAGTTTCCACCCATTGCTTCTTGTCCTGCCTTCAGGTGCTTTGGAGAATAGCTTGACTCCCTTTTCTTTGTGGCAACCCCTGAGATATTGGAACACTGTTCTCATGTTTCCCCTAGTCCTTCTCTTCATCAAACTAGACATACCCAGTTCCTGCAACTGTTCTTCATATGTTTTATCCTCCAGTCCCCTAAGCATCTTCGTTGCTCTTCTCTGCACTCTTTCCAGAGTCTCCACATCTTTTTTACATTGTGGCGATCAAAACTGGAAGCAATATTGCACGTGTGGCCTTACCAAGGCACTCAGGGTTGAACTGTGGGGTCCTTGGTGCTCTCGGAGCTTGGTTGTTTTCTTGCAGACATTTCGTGACCCAACTAGATAGCATCATCGGTGGTGGCAGTGAGAGATAGCACTGATGGCGTTACCTAGTTGGGTCGTGAAAGGCCTACAAAAAACAACAACAACTAAGTTCACAGAGTTATTGTGAAGAGACCCCCACAGAATAGATCTTTCTTCTGATGTGGTCTAGCCCACTTGAAGGATGATACTTTATGACAGTGGTGAAATTCAATTTTTTTTTACTACCGGTTCTGTGGGCGTGGCTTGGTGGGCGTGGCAGCGGAAGGATACTGAAAAATCTCCATTCCCACCCCACTCCTGGGGGAAGGATATTGCAAAATCTCCATTCCCACCCCCACTCTGGGGCCAGCCAGAGGTGGTATTTGGCAATTCTCCGAACTAGTCAAAATTTCCACTACCGGTTCTCCCAAACCTGTCAGAACCTGCTGAATAGCACCCCTGCTTTATGAGGAATTCAGATATCTGGGTTTACTTCAGATAAGACCCTATATACCAAGGGTGTCAAACTCAAGGCCTGGAGGCCGGATCTGGCCCACGTGGTGCTTAGATCTGGCCCACAGGGCTGCCCTAGAAACAGCGAAGGACTGGCCTGAGGTGCCTCTGTCAGCGAAAACGGAGCTCGGGAGGGCTGTGTGTGGCCCTTCCGAGCTCCATTTTCACTGGCAGAGGGTTGCAGGAGGCCGTCGCAGCTGAAAACGGAGCTCGAGAGCCCGTTTTCGCTGGCAGAGTACTCGGGCTTCCATAGGCGCCCCTGACACGAGTGACGTTGGGCTGGCCATGCCCATCATGGCCATCGTCGATCCCGGAGGTCACACACAACAAAGGTCACAGTGCAATTGAAGTTGCCCCGATTGCTAGGGAAGATACACCCAGTATTCCATAATAGCCTCTTAAAACCCGTGGTCGGATCGACCCTGAGGCCACTACCTCGTGAGCCCCCAGACCCCGTGGTCATAGGGGGCGAGATCCATTATGAGGTGCAGCAAATCCTCAATTCGAGATGGCACAGGAGGCAACTCCAATATTTAATCAAGTGGAAGGGTTACCCCTTATCAGAGGCATCTTGGGTAAAGAGTCGAAACATCCAGGCTGATCGCCTTATAGCCAAATTTCATGCAGAAAATCCAAACAAGCCTGGTGGGGGGGTCACATCCCTAAACTCTGCATCTGTACTCAAATTGTTTTGCTTTGTGCAGGTCGCCCTCGGGAAGTGAGGGGAGCTGAATGTCAACTTGCAAAGCTTTCAAGTTGCCATGAGCAGGAGGGAGGGAGAACTGAAGTGAATTCCATACATTCTTTCTGACCGCAATCAGAAGGGGGGCGTTAGGTTTCACAGCCAGCCAAAGTGGTGAATTGGAGAATGTGATTTATGACATGGCCAGAGAGGAGGGGAGAGACAGGGTCATAGGGGAATGTAAATCTACGTAGGATTAGTCCTAACTGCATCCAAGTATTGCCGGAATGTTGCTCCTAATAAATGAATATATTTCCTTTGAAGTTTGGATCATGGCTCATGAATTAATTAGGGCATCTTTCGGAAACCTGACACCTTGATGTGGCCCTCAATAAAATTGAGTTTGACACGCCTGCTATAGACAAATGGCTGTCCAGCCTCTTCTTGAAAACTTCCAGTGATGGAGCAACCACAATTCCTGGAGGCAACCCATTCCATTGATTTATTGTTGATTAACAACTGATTGTTCTCCCTGTCAAGAAATTTCTCCTCAGTTCTAGGTTGCTTCTCTCCTTGATGAGTTTCCATCGGTTGCTTCTTGTCCTGCCCTCAGGGGCTTTGGAGAATAGCTTGACTCCCTCTTCTCTGTGGGGGAGCCCCTGAGATATTGGAACACTGCTATTATATTTAACCCTGTTATCCACAATATTACTGTGGAACAGAGAGCCATGTTTGTTGGCTAAAAGCAGCAAATTATCTTGGGGTGATATTTATATTTCGTCAAAGGCTTGTTGACACGAACCTCAGGAAACTAATCATGGAGAGAATCAGCCTAGAACAGTGATGGCTAACCTTTTTGCCGTCGCGTGCCAAAAGCAGGGGGAGCGTGCGAGGTCGCACACACACGTGCCCACACCCATAATTCAATGTTCCCCATCCCCCCATGCATGCGCGCATGACCCCCCCCCCACATTCCCCCTGCTTTTGTCACACGATGGCATAATGGGCCCGGTAGGCCCATTTTTCGCCCTCCCCAGGCTCCAGAGGCTTTCTTGGAGCCTGGGGAGGACAAAAACAGCCTTCCCCATCCCCCCAGAGGCCTTCCGAAGGCCGGAAACAGCCAGTTTCCCAACTTCCGGTGGGACTGGAAGGCCTGAAAATCAATTGGCTGGTGCGCGCATGCGCGCTGGAGCTGAGCTAGGGCAACACTTGCGTGCCCACCAATATGGCTCCGCGTGCCACCTGTGGCACCCGTGCCATAGGTTCGCCATCACGGATATATAGAGTTCTCCTGTTTGAGCAAGGGGTTGGACTAGAAGACCTCCAAGGTTCCTTCCAACTCTGTTGTTCTGTACAGGTTGTTCTTGATTTACGATCACAATTGAGCCCCTCATTTCTATTACTAAGGGAGTTTTGCCCCATTTTATAACCTTCCTTGCCACAGCTGTTAAGTGAATCATTGCAATTGCTCTGTTATTCTGTTATTCTAAAGCTTATTCTAAAGTCATGCTTTCTGTAATCTGATAATAGAGAGGCCATCTTCTTAACAATTATCTTCTATTGCGCATTTATGTACCAAAAAGGCAAATCCTGACTGCGCTAAGTAGATGAAGGCTGCATTTTCAGATCTGATATTAAAACGGCCAGATCCTCCTTTTATTTTCTCCAAACATCAAAGTGAAGAATTTTTTCTTATTTGCATCTACAATGACCAGGATCTACATGTTTGGACATTCAGTTCCATCTTTTTCATGGCCTTTGCTTAAAAGTCTTGCTAGTGCTATTTTCTAAGAGATAGATAGGTAGGTAGGTAGGTAGATATATCTATATCTATATCTATATATCTCTATCTGTCTCTATATCTATATCTATATCTATCTGTCTCTATATCTCTATCTCTATCTCTATCTCTATCTAATATAGCTCTATCTCTATTTCTATCTCTCTATCTCTCTCTATCTCTATCTATATATCTATATCTATATAGCTCTATCTCTATTTCTATCTCTCTATCTCTCTCTATCTCTATCTCTATCTCTATATCTACATATATCTCTCTGTCTCTATATCTATATCTTTATATCTATATCTATATCTATCTCTCTGTCTCTATACCTATATCTATATATCTCTATATATCTCTATATCTCTATCTGTCTCTCTGTCCCTATCTCTATCTCTCTGTCTCTGTCTCTGTCTCTCTCTCTCTCTCTGTCTCTATATCTCTATATCTCTATCTCTATCTCTATCTATATAGCTCTATCTCTATTTCTATCTCTCTATCTCTCTCTATCTCTATCTCTCTATCTCTATCTATATAGCTCTATCTCTATTTCTATCTCTCTCTATCTCTATCTATATATCTATATCTATATCTACATATATCTCTCTGTCTCTATACCTATATCTATATATCTCTATATATCTCTATATCTCTATCTCTCTCTGTCTCTCTGTCCCTATCTCTGTCTCTGTCTCTGTCTCTGTCTCTGTCTCTGTCTCTGTCTCTGTCTCTGTCTCTGTCTCTATATCTATATCTATATCTATATCTATATCTATATCTATATCTATATCTATATCTGTATCTGTATCTATGTATCTATATATCTCTATCTCTATATCAAGGGTGGGCTCCAAAATTTTTAGCAAACGGTTCTCTACCCAGGTGCTGGGTGGGCATAGCCATGGTGGGCGTAGCCTAGTCAGCCTCCTGCACCACAGCGGTGTGTGTATGTGTGTGTTTGCCCTCCCTGGGCTCCGGAGGCTTTTTTTGAGCCTCCGGGACGGCGAAAACGGCCTCCCCAGGCTCTGGAGGCCCTCTGGAGGACGGAAACGTCCCCGTTTCTGGCCTCCCCAAACTTCTGGTAGGCCCATTTTTTTGCCCTCCCCGAGCCTCCGTGCGCGCCCTGCTCTTACCTGCATCCAAAACGGGCCACGTGGGGACTCCTGGGAGGGGCAGGGTGGGCGGAGCCAGCCAGGAGTGGGATTTGAGAGTTCTCTGAACTGTGCAGAATCTTAGCTAGAGGTTCTCCCGAACCCCCGCAAACTCCCAGCAGCTCACCCCTGATAGAGATAGAGATAGAGATATAGAGACAGACACAGACAGACAGACAGACAGACAGACAGACAGAGACACATATTTGTCCACCTTAACGGATCAAGAGAGGACAGAAGGATAAACAAAGGAATGACCCATATATACCGAATCCCTGAAATAATTTTGATCAAGTGTATCTCAGCTTTCGCAGAAAAGAGAAAATTAAATCAAGCTCTGGAACGGATTAGGAAAGAACACGATCAGGGGATGTGTAAAATTAATCATGTTAACTTCAGGAGGAAGGATTTAAACCAGCTTGCAGGGAACTTTGATCAGGAAAGCGTGCTAGCTGCTTAAAGACGCTGGTACCCAAAGCGTTTCAGGAACGGCATCTGACAGCATGGCAGCCGCTGACAAAAAGGGAATATTGGTAGTTCAGGGTTGAAACGAAGGGTCCTTGGTGCTCTCCGGGCTTGGTGGTTTTCTTGCGGCTGTTGCGTTACCGAAGTAGGTAACATCATCAGTGCTAGAAGGCAGTGGGGTGTGTGAAGAGGAAGTGAAGAAGGAAGACTGGGAAGTTTTCGGTGCTCTCTGAGCTTGGTTGTTTTCTTGCTGATGTTACATTACCAAACTGGGTAACATCATCAGTGCTAGAAGGGAGTGGGGTTCGTGAAGAGGAGGCGGAGGAGGAAAAGGGGGGGAAGATGAGGAAGAGGAAGCGGACTGTAAAGTCCTTGGTGATCTCTAAGCTTGGTTGTTTTCTCACGGACGTTTCATTACCAAACTGGATAGTTTAGGAGCCTGGATAGCTCAACAGATTAAAAGCCTGTTATTAACATTCAGCAGTCTGCAATTATTGCAAGTTCGAATCTCGCCAGGCTCAAGGTTGACTCAGCCTTCCATCCTTTCTAAGGTAGGTAAATTGAGGACCCAGTTTGTGGGGGCAATAAGCTGACTTTGTATAAAAAATATACAAAAGTATGAAGGCTATTGCTTAACGCACTGTAAGCCGCCCTGAGTCTCCGGAGAAGGGCGGCATATAAATCAAATTAGAAAACAAAAACCAAAACCTAGGTAACATTATCAGTGCCGCAATTCCAGTACTGACAATGTTACCTAGTTTGGTAAGCCCAACATCCGCAAGAAAACAACGACTCAACGGAGAGCACCAAGAACTCCACAATATTACAACTAGAATAATGGAAGAATAATGATCAAACAGGCATCAAGACATGATTAAAACCAAATGCAAATTTTTCGTTAGGCTTCCGCTTGTCAAACCATCATCCAAAAGGACCCTCCCAATGGAGAAATGCCCACATGGGATGGGCCTTATTGCTTTCAGCTCAACTAGGATTTATCTCTGATGCTCTTATTTTGAAGCAAAGGTTATTTTCTTGAATGTTTTACCCAATTGTACCCAATCAGGAAGTTATTCCTAAAATGTCTACACTCCAAGAAGGGACCCCCTTGGCTTTAATGGTTGGGTGTGGAGGTAGGACAATTAAAGTACTAAGTATTCAGCGTGGGTTAAAAAGCATGGGAGGGCAATCAATCAATCAATCAATCAATCAGTCCTTCAATCTGTCAATCAATCAAGGTGACAAAGGAATAAATAAATAAATGAGGGAGACAGAGGGCTATGATCTGTTGTGAGCCAACCTATTAGTTGCTGGATGGCAACATTGAGACATGGAGACCCACTTTGGTTTAGTGATCAAGGCGCCAGGCTAGAAATCAGGAGACTGGGAGTTCCAGTGTCACCTTAGCCATGGAAGCCAGCTGGATGACTTTGGGCCAATAACCTACGACAGTGAGTTCTAGTTCTGCGGTAAGCACGAAAGATGTCTGGGTGACTTTGGGCCAATCACCAGGAGACAGTGAGTTCTAGTCCTGCTTTAAGCATGAAAGATGTTGGGGTGACTTTGGGCCATTCACCAGGAGACAGTGAGTTCTAGTTCTACTTTAGGCATGAAAGATGTTGGGGTGACTTTGGGCCATTCACCAGGAGACAGTGAGTTCAAGTCCTGCTTTAAGCATGAAAGATGTTGGGGTGACTTTGGGCCATTCACCAGGAGACAGTGAGTTCTAGTTCTACTTTAGGCATGAAAGATGTTGGGGTGACTTTGGGCCAATCACCAGGAGACAGTGAGTTCTAGTTCTACTTTAGGCATGAAAGATGTTGGGGTGACTTTGGGCCAATCACCAGGAGACAGTGAGTTCTAGTCACTGCCTTAAGCATGAACGATGTCTGGGCGACTTTGGGCCAATTACCAGGTGATGATAAGTTCTAGTCCTTTTCCTTTCCTTTCCTTTCCTTTCCTTTCCTTTCCTTTCCTTTCCTTTCCTTTCCTTTCCTTTCCTTCTTTCCTTTCCTTCTTTCCTTCTATCACTTCTTTCCTTCCCTCTCCTTCCTTCCCTCCTGCGTTTTCTCTTTCTCCTCCCTCCCTCCCTCCCTCCCTTTGATTCATTTTTCCAGTTTATCTCCAGACCTCTGAATCTGGACAGACCAAAAAATGTTCCTTCCTTCCGTCCTTCCTCGCCCCCCAGCCACATTCGGAAGAGCTGGCGGCCTTTGAAAGAAGACTTCTGGTGGCCAAACTCTCCCTGTGCTCCACCACGAAGGAGCGCAGGACTATTTAGGATACAAATCTGTCAAGTTTGGAATATTTCCACCCCCCCCTTACTTCTTGTTCTGTGTAGAGTTTCTGTACGACGCCGGGCAACAATGGCATTTCAGTTTTCCCCCTAAGAATGGCCCGCTTGTTCTCTTGTCCAGCGCCCCAACGAAGCACAGTCGCAATTATTCATTCCCTTCGACAATATTCGGATTCTTCAATGAAAAGAAGTTTCCCACATCGGGGCCAGGCCCACACAGCCACAGCGGGCCCTGAATGAGAAAAAGCTGTGCTCTCGAGCCCCGGAATATGTTAACCTCTCTCTCTGTTGGGTCCACTTTTATTTTGGATCTGTGCGGGGGAAAGAAAACAGGGAGCGAGTAACGTGACTTCTCCTCCTTCCGAGAGCAACCGAGGCGACGAGGAGGGCCTGCAAAACGCCACCCTGATGAACCAGGGATGGACGGGGCTGCGGGTGGCAGGAAAAGGCTGGTCGGTGGGGACAAGGGGGGGGACGTGGCCTGCTGAGGGGGCTGTCTTAATCCCAGGAGCCTGTCTTCCAATATCTCCCCCCCCTTTTTTTTTCTCCATTTGGAAGGTCATCCATTTGTCTCCTGCTCTTTATAATATTATATACCTCCCTCCAGGGGTGGGTTCTAAATTTTTTTTACTACCGGTTCTGTGGGCGTGGCTTATTTTGTGGGCGTGGCTTGGAGGTCATGTGACTAGGTGGGCGTGGCTAGCTGGTCAGAGTCATTTCTGGAAGGTCCTCGCACTTACGACCACGTCCTCGCCCTTACGACCCGACTCATTTGTTTGCTTTTAACACTGATCAGCTGTAGGGCGGCCCTTTGAAGCCCCGCGGCAAGAGTTTCAACAGTTTTTTTCCCTCTAGCCATCAGCTGGGACTCAGGAGGCAGCAATAGATTGGGGGTGGGACCAAATAAAAGGTAAGAATAACGTGGGGGGGTGGGAGGGCGGGGGGGAGAACCGGTTCGGTGACGTCATATCGTCACTGCTACCGGCTCGCCGGAACTGGACCGAACCGGGAGGAACCCACCACTGACTGCTTCCTTCCTTCCTTCCTTCCTTCCTTCCTTCCTTCCTTCCTTCCTTCCCTCCCTCCCTCTATCCAATCCTTCCTTCCTTCCAGCAGTGGGTTTCAGATTATATTACTACCGGTTCGCCACGCACACACCCTCACTTCATGCGCCCACGCGCCTGGTTCACACATCTGCCTGCCTTCTGTGCATGTGCCTGGATGGATGGGTTGGTGGGTGGATAGACAGACAGACATAGTCAGATATACATAGAGATAATAAAAGATAGATAGATAGATAGATAGATAGATAGATAGATAGATAGATAGATAGACAGACAGACAGACAGACAGACAGACAGACAGACAGACAGACAGACAGACAATAGATAGACAATAGATAGATAAACAATAGATAGATAGATAGATGGGTGGATGGATGGATGGATGGATGTGTTGTGACCTAGGCTTACTGAGTCATTACAATACACAATTAGTCCCCAAAAACCCACTATTTTATTGTAACAGCTGAGAATTATTTTCATTCCCAGCTGAGTCCCAATTAGTTGCAAAGCAAGTCCTTCGGAAGAAGTCCTTCGGGATAATCACCAACCTTTATCTTCTTTGACACCCTGCCAAAGGCCTTACTTGGCAAAGCCCCACGAAGTTCAGAAACAAACAAGAGCTGCCGACTGGAAACAGAGCTAGCAACTTTGCTTTCCTGCAAAAAAGGCCCAAGTGTCTTTGTTTCTCTTTTAAGCCTTATGGGAGGGGCCAATCATCTCCTGGCCTTACTCCCGAGTCGTCCTTTTTGCTTTAGCTGCTCTTGCCTTCTGGCAGCTCTTCGCACGCGTGCGCTAGGAAGAGGCTCCTCCTGTTCCTCTGTCTCTCTGCTGTCCGACTCTGGGGGCTCCGGAGTCCGTGCATCACTCCCAGATGGCCCTGGCCCCATCTCTGCCTCCGTCGCAGAGCCCTCATTGGGGCCTTCCCTAGACTCCAGGATTGGCTCATGTTCCTCCCCAGCCTCCTCACTGTCCAACTTCGCTGCCAGCTCCTCAGGCTGCTGACGGACCACAACAGGATGGATGGATGGATGGATGGATGGATGGATAGAGATAGATAGATAGATAGATAGATAGATAGATAGATAGATAGAGTCAGATATACATAGAGATAATAAATGATAGATAGATGATAGATAGATAGATATAGATGATAATAGATAGTTATAGATGATAATAGATAGAGAGATAGATAGAGAGATATAGATAGATATAATCAGATATACATAGAGATAATAAATGATAGATAGATGATAGATAGATAGATATAGATGATAATAGATAGTTATAGATGATAATAGATAGATAGATAGATAGATATAGATAGATAGATAGATAGACATAGATGATAATAGATAGATAAATAGATGGATGGATGGATGGATGGATGGATGGATGGATGGATGGATAGGTGGGTGGGTGGATAGACAGACAGACAGACAGACAGACAGACATAAATATAGAAAGATAAAAATAGAGATAGACATACATACATACATTCATGTGTGTGTGTGTAATAGACAAGACAGACAGACAGACAAACAGACAATGGATGGACAGATTGATTGGTCGATCTGGGTCTGCCTGCTCCTAATCCAACCGCTCACCTAGCCCAACAATTTGTGCAAAAGCAACGTCTACTTTTCGTCTGCGGCCGCTCTCCGAGGGTGATAAAGCCGTACTCTTTCTTTCACTTTTCCTCTCTTCCCTCCTCCTTCCCCCCGGTTCTTCCAAATTTGGCCCTTTTTTCTAAGGACCGGAATGTCAAAGATCAAGATCCAGGAGGAGGAGGAGGAGGGGGGGAAGAGAGAGAAGTGGGGGGGGGGGGGAAGGAGAGGAAAGGAACGGAGGTGGCCCAACCGAACCAGGAACTCTCGGTGGCCGAAGGGCAGATGGAATTTCCACAGCTTTTCTTCTTCTTCTTTCCCCCACCCCCTTCCAAATGTCAAGGGCGGTGTAAAATGTATTTTTAAAACGTGGTGTTTTTGGTGGGGGTTTTTTTTTTTTTTTTTGTATGGCTTCCCTTGTCTCTCTTCGGGCCTGGCAGGGCATCGAGAGGGGGGGCCCCCGTTGTTCTTCGGAAGAAGCCGTTTCAGGCGCTGCCTTTGTGCAACGTGACAAAAAGGAGACAGGGAAGCACTGGGCCGCCATTGTTCCCGGGCAGGGCAGCAAAATTTGATCTGGAATGAAGTCCTCGGGGCAGGGGGCTCCTCAATGGCCAGTTTTTATTTAGTGCCAGCATCTTAATCACTTCTCGGGCCTGGCTGTGGACGGCCGACATAATGTAGCCTCTATGCTGGGTTGAACGGCTCGCCTCTCCCAAAGGCCACTAAGTGGATTGAAGGACTGTCATCTGCTCAAAATTAGTCTTTCCAGCTTCCTGTCTGCTCACAAAGACAGAGCGCCCTGGAACAGCCATCAAAAGAGCGGCTGAATTTCCTCATTGTGACAACAACCCTGATTAAATTCCTCCTGGAAACAGCCGATCCCGCGTTTCAAAACCAGGCTAGGGTGGAAAGCCAGAGGGGGGGGGGGGAAATTCAACCAAAGGATGCAATTCACCTTCTTTCCCAAAACAAGAACAACAAAAAACAAAAGGGACGCAGGGGCAGAGGACTAGCAGAGGGCATCCATGAACAGCAACTAGCAGTCACGATGAAAACGTCTTAATTAGTCACCCTCCTCCTCCGACGCCCGAGCGACAGATATTCGCCACTTTTTGCAAAACATCTTAATTGCACAACACGTGGACAGGATGAGCCGCGGTCTGGACTGGGAAAACGTTGAGCATCCTAGACCAAGCCACATCCCAAAAAAAATGCACAAGAATTCCTGGAAGCCTGGCACTCAAGACAAATTGGCCATCAACGGGCACGCAGAGATAAATAACATCTACATGCCATTGGGAAAAAAAGGTAAAGGTTCCCCTCTTAACCCCTTGGGTTTTAAGTGAATTTCGTTGTATGGGTAAACTGTGTATACACATACAATGACAATAAAGTTGTTGTTGTTGTTGTTGTTGTTGTTGTTGTTGTTGTTGTTATTATTATTATTATTATTATTATTATTATTATTGGTTAATCTTTAGTGAGATTCATAGCCTTTGAGGCTGGTTAATAGCTCAGCAGCTCGAGTCCTAACCAAGGACCTAGGAACTGTTAAGGTATCGTCAGAGGATGTAAGCTGTTCCGAGTAAGGTGGTTTTTTGTATTATTATTATTATTATTATTATTATTATTATTATTATTATTATTATTATTATTATGTGCTAGCGTACACTGCTTCCCTTTGCCATTGGAAAGAGACCATCAAAAAGGAGAAAACACCTCCTGGTTGTAAAAGCTAAAACACCTCCTGGTAACCGGATGGTATAAACACCAAGATTAATACCATCAACAGGCACATAGAGATAAACAACATCTACATACCATTGAAAAGAGACAATCAAAAAGCGAAAGCACCTCCTGCTTGGAAAAGCTAAAACATTTCCTGGCTGGATAGTATTAACAACAAGATTAATATCATCAACAGGCACAAAGAGATAAACATTGTTTACATACCACCCAAATACTCTTCAAGGGCGGCCTCACAGACAGCACGTTGCTTGGTAGACCAAACAAGAGGTGACTAAAACATGAGCGACCGTGACTCTTGCTTCTTGATCTACAAATGGATGCCACTTACCGACCAAAGGTCCGTGGGCAAAGTGTCCTTGAGCGGAAGCCACATGACTAGGGAGGACTGAAGCACTGGGGAATGTTACCCCATTCAGAATCTATAATGGAAAATTACTAGAAAGAAGTAACCCCCAGGTGAGCTTCAAATTCTGTCACCAACCGGTTCGCCCAGCACCGGAAATGTGAGCACGCGCACATGCTCGCTTTGCTCGTGCTGTCCGCGCATGCGTGCGACGTCAAACAACACGGCAATATAGGACAGGATTGTGCCCAGGCCGGGTGGGCAGAGGTGGGCCTACCTGCAGGTTGCTACTACCGGTTCGAACCGGCTGAATACCACCTCTGCTCCCCCCCCCCAATTCACACTGCTGAGTCTTGTCAGGATTGAGCAGAAGTCAATTTCTCCCTCACGTTAGACCCACATAATCGCCAGGCGTTGAGAAAGCACTTCAATGAAATCGCTTGGCTGTCTGAGGTACAGATGCACAACTGAGTGTCACACCAACACACTGATGGTATGTAGCTCCTTGACCAGAGATTTGATCACCCCCTTCCAGCAAAATGTGAAGGCGGAGCATATTATGGGTCCTAGCAATTAGGGACAGTCATCTGGAGGGACCACGAGAAAGGGCCTTCTCAGTGGTGGCGCCTTCTCTGTGGAACATCATTCCTCCTGAGGTATGGCTGGTGGCCCCCACCCTGCCTGTTGCTTTCCTGAAAGGCCTTTTTGTCAGCAGGAACCCCGAATGGAGATGGAGAGGCTGATTTTAATTGTGTTGTTGCCGGCATGGAGGTTGGGTGTGTGTGTTATATCGGTTTTTATTATATTGTTGATTTTTTTTTTACATTCTGTAAGCCCTCCAGAGTGTCACCTATATGTGACTTGGGCAGCTATATAAATTTGTTTAATCTGAAACTTCCTAATAGTGAGGACAATTAACCAGTGAAACAGCTTGCCACCAGAAGTTGTGAATGGTCCAACACGGGAAGTTTTTAAGAAGAGGTTGGATAACCATTTGTCTGAAGTGGTGTAGGGTTTCCTGCCTAAGCAGGGGGTTGGACTAGAAGACCTCCAAGGTCCCTTCCGACTCTTTTATTCTATTCTATTATCTATCTACCATCTGTATGTCTGTCTGTCTGTCTGTCTCTATCTCTATCTATCTATCTCTCTGTCCTCTCTCTCTCTCTCTCTCTCTCTCTCTCCCTCCCTCTCTCTCTCTCTATATATATATATACTTTCTCTCACTCTCACCTTTATCTATTCTCTCTTTCTGTATCTCTCTCTCTCTATATATATATATCTACTTTCTCTCACTCTCACTTCACCTGTATTATCTATCTATATCTATCTATCATCTATCTATCTATCTATCTATCTATCTATCTATCTATCTATCTATCTATATCTATCTATCATCTATTTATCTCTCTCTCTCCTTTCTCTCTCTCTCTCTCTACTTTCACTCTCACTTCATCTCTTTCTTTATCTATTATCTATCTATCTATCTATCTATCTATCTATCTATCTATCTGTATTTCTCTCTCTCTCCTTTCTCTTTCTCTCTCTTGCTCTATCTATTTCCTCTCACTTTCACTTCACCTCTTTCTTTATCTATTCTCTCTCTCTCTCTCTCTCTCTCTCTCTCTCTCTCTCTCCCTCCCTGCCTCCCTCCCTCCATCTACTATCTATCACAATCTTGGGTTTTTTTAAAAAGCCTCTTCTGCAGTCACCAATCCTGAATGTAATTTTTGTATGAACCCTTTAAAAAAAATTATTTATTTTTTTTTGGCAAAAAATGAAAACCCATTCCTGGGCAAAAGATGACAGTTATTTTTAATGCTGATATGTGATTTTTTTTTTTAAACCCAGCTTCCTGTTTTTCACATTCTAGTATAGAGACGCCAATGTGGGAAGAAAACACTGAGAAAGAGAGAGAGAGAGGGAGGGAGCGAGAAAAACAAAAACTAAAAAAAAAAAAAATCCGAGTCCTGGAATATTATGGGGAATATCAACTGGCAAATATGAAGGTCCTTTAAAAAGAATGTGAATCTCCCTATTTTGGCACCGGTTCACACGATCCGGACTTTATTTTTAGCAAAAGGAGCTGGGATGTGTCGGGCTTCGTACTCCACAATTTGTTTCCTCAAATAAACCTCCCCTGCAGAAAAATAAATAAATAAAAAATTCAAAAGAGGAGACATTTTCTGACTTCAAGAATTTTATTTTATTTTTTTTAAATTATTTTAAAAGATCTGTGAAACTTCGGACGGGAGCGCCTGCCAAAATGTTAAGGAGAGTCTATTAAACCTCACAGAGTGAGGAAGTGTTTGAGGCTCAGTCAGTAAATCACAGGCAACAGGGTCACCGTGTTTTAACAGCAGGAACCGCCGTTTGCCAAAACTCCAGCTGCGAGTGGACATAAACGCCTTTTGCAATAGGCCGGGCCGGTTTTCGGCCTTCTGCTCGCCGATTCGCCACGGGCCACCACGACTGCTGGGCTAAAATACGGGCAGTTTAACTAGTTCGAAACGTCGGCCGGCGAATTTGACGGAATCCCACTTTTAAAATCCGCTATAGCTAAGACGCTGAGCTTGTCGATCGAAAGGTCGGCAGTTCAGCGGTTCGAATCCCTAGCGCCGCGTAACGGGGGTGAGCTCCCGTGACTTGTCCCAGCTTCTGCCAACCTAGCAGTTCGAAAGCAGGTAAAAAAAAATGCAAGTAGAAAAATAGGGACCACCTTTGGTGGGAAGGGAACAGCGTTCTGTGCGCCTTTGGCGTTGAGTCATGCTGGCCACATGACCATGGAGACGTCTTCGGACAGCGCTGGCTCTTCGGCTTTGAAACGGAGACGAGCACCGCCCCCTAGAGTCGGAAATGACTAGCACGTATGTGCGAGGGGAAGCTTTACCTTCTATAGTAGTCTTCAACTTACGACCACAATTGAGCTGGAAATTTCTGCAGCTAAGTGAGGCAGCTGTTAAAAAGTGAATTCTGTCCCATTTTATGACCTTTCTCGCCACGGTTGTTAAGGGAATCCTTGAGGTTATTACTAAATGAGTAATTCGGGTGTTAAGTAAATCTGGCTTCCCCGTTGACTTTACGCGTTGGAAGGTCGCAAACGGGGAATCACGTGACACCCCCCCCCCGGGGACACTGCAACCGTCATAAATATGAGTCAGGTCTCAAGCGTCTGAAGTTTGCTCACATGATCTTGGGGGGGGGCTGTTGTGAAGTGTGAAAAATGGTCATAAGTCAGTTTTTTCAGTGCTGTTGTAGCATTGAACAGTCACTAAATGAAGTGTTGTTAGTCGAGGATTACCTGCAGTCCTTGATTTATGACAACAATTGAGCCCAGCATTTCTGCTGCTAAACGAGACAGCTGTTAAGTGAATTTTCCCCATATCTTTCTTGCCACCGTTGTTAAGTGAATCACTGCAGTGGTCAAGTTAGTAACCCAGTTGTTAATTGAATCTGGCTTCCCCATTGACTCCGCTTGCCAGAAGGTCGCAACAGTGCAACGGTCATAAATGTGAGTCAGTTGTCAAGCATCTGAATGTAAATCACCTGACCAAGGGGGAGGCTGCCATGGTCTTAAGTGTGAGAAATGATCCTAAATCCCAACAGCAATTTTCAGTAACTGTTGTAACTTTAAATGGTCACTAAATGAACTGTTATAAGTCAAGAACTACCTGTATTGGGCTTGATATGTTTCCAACTTCTTTGAGATGCCACCAGGGCCAAACATCAGAATTATATTTCTGGGAGACAAAGAAAAGGGAGGGAGGGAGGGAGGGAGGGAGAAAGAAAGAAAGAAAGAAAGAGGGAAAGAGAAAGAAAGAGGGAGGGAGGGAGGAAGGAAGGAAGGGAGAGAGGGAGGGAGGGAGGAAGAAAGAAAGAGAGGGAGGGAGGGGGGAAGAAAGAAAGAGGGAGGGAGGGAGGAAGGAAGGGAGAGAGGGACGAAAGAAGAAAGAAAGAAAGAGGGAGGGAGGGAGGGAGGAAGAAAGGGAGAGAGAGAGGGAGGGAGGTAGAAAGAAAGAAAGAAAGAAAGAAGAAAGGGAGGGAGGGAGGGAGGGAGGGAGGGAAGGAGGGAGAAAGAAAGAGGGAGGGAGGGAGGAAGGAAGGGAGAGAGGGACGAAAGAAGAAAGAAAGAAAGAAAGAAAGAGGGAGGGAGGGAGGGAGGAAGAAAGGGAGAGAGAGAGGGAGGGAGGTAGAAAGAAAGAAAGAAAGAAAGAAAGAAGAAAGGGAGGGAGGGAGGGAGGGAAGGAGGGAGAAAGAAAGAGGGAGGGAGGGAGGAAGGAAGGGAAAGAGGGAGGGAGGTAGAAAGAAAGAAAGGGAGGGAGGGAGAGAGATAGGAAGGAAGGAAGGAAGGAAGGAAGGAAGGAAGGAAGGAAGGAAGGAAGGAAGGAAGGAAACTGTCATAAATATGAGTCAGTTGCCAAGCATCTGAATTTCCATCACATGACTCTGAGGATGCTGCAACGGTCGTTAAGAGTGAAAAACAGTCATAAGTCATTTTTTTCAGTGCTGTTGTAACTTAGAATGAATGTTAATCAAATCGTTGTAAATCGGGAGCTGCCTGTATGCAAATTTTGGGAAGCAGAACTATTTTTTAAAAAAATCTGTCCTCTTTCTTTCTGCCTTCTTTCTTTTCCGTGTACAGCCAGGGGTTGAATAGGTGAAGTGGGGGTCTTATCGGACAAGGGGAACATGGCCTCCAGCAGGCCCACAACGGTGTTTCTAATTTCCGTCTATAACAAGGCACTAATGTGTAGAAGGAAGTGGGCAGATACCCAGGAATCAAGGAGGATAAAAAAGCACTAGGACCCCTAACCTCCAGGGTCAAGAGGTTAAGGCCTCAGGGTCCCAGAATAAGGTAGGAGGAGGCCCTTCAGGTAGGTTTAAATTTCCTCCTTTGGGGACAAGCAAGCAAGCAAGCAAGCAAGCAAGCAAAGAAAGAAAGAAAGAAAGAAAGAAAGAAAGGATAGATAAGTAGATAGATAAGTAGGATAGATAGATAGATAGATAGATAGATAGATAGATAGATAGATAGATAGATAGATAGATAGATAGATGATAGATATGGATAGAAGATAGATAGATAGATAGATAGATAGATAGATAGATAGATAGATAGATAGATAGATAGATAATGCCGGAATGGGATGAATGTATCTAAATTATATACAATCTGTGGGGAAAATGGTTTAGTTTAGGAATGATGTGTGGGAATGGAGGAATCCTGTGATTGCTTTTTTTTAAAATGTCCTTTGGGGAATATTGGGGTGGGAATGGGAGAACACTGGGAACAAACTGTTCAGAAAGGAAGGGAAGAAAGGAAGGGAAGAAAAAGAAAGAAAGAAAGAAAGAAAGAAAGAAAGAAAGAAAGAAAGAAAGAAAGAAAGAAAGGAAGGAAGGAAGGAAGGAAGGAAGGAAGGAAGGAAGGAAGAAAGGTAGGGCAAGGCAAGGAGAAGGAGGGAGGGAAAAGGGAGAGAGAGAAAGAAAGAGAGAAAAAAGGGGGAAAAAGAAAAAAGAAAGAAAAAAGAAATAAGAGAAAGAAAGAAAGAAAGAAAGAAAGAAAGGGCAAGGCAAGGAGAAGGAGGGAGGGAAAGGGGAGAGAGAGAGAAAGAAAGAGAGAAAAAGAAAGGAAAGAAAGAAAAAGAAAAAAGAGAAAGAAAGAAAGAAAGAAGGAAGGAAAGGAAGGAAGGAAGGAAGGAGAAGGGAAAGGAGGGAGGGAGGGAGGAAGGAAGGAAGGAGATACAAGGCACGCAACACCCATGAATGAATTCACAGGAGATTCAGACACACGGTTTGCATGCGTGCAAGTAATTCCTCCAGGCTTCCGTTGAAGTTACACCCCAGAGAATATCTGCACTAGTTAACTGTAAGACCAATGAGCCTTGCAGTGGAAATCTTCCGTCTATCTTCATTCACATCCTCCTCCCACCCTCTTTCCTTTAAATGCCCAATATTACTGAATTAAAGGAACATTGTTGTTTCAAACCAGAGAGGCAGGAGCATAAGCGCAGGCGAACTGAAGGTTGAACATAAAACACAGAACCTAGAACAACAGGGTTGGGAGCAGTGGTGAAATCCTAATGTTTTTACTACCGGTTCTGTGGGCGTGGCTTGGTGGGCGTGGTGTGGCTTGGTGGGCGTGGCAGGGGAAGGATACTGCAAAATCCCCATTCCCTCCCCACTCCAGGGGAAGGATATTGCGAAATCCCCATTCCCATCCCACTCTGGGGCCAGCCGGAGGTGGCATTTGCCGGTTCTCTGAACTACTCAAAATTTCCGCTGCCGGTTCTCCAGAACCTGTCAGAACCTGCTGGATTTCACCCCTGGTTGGAAGGGACCTTGGAAGCTTTCTAGTCCAACTCCCAGCTCAAGCAGGAATTGCTCTACCCTTTCAGACAAACCGTTGTGCAATCTCTTCTTGAAAACCTCGTCGACAGTAGTCCTTGACTGATGACTTACACTGGAGACAAGAGTTTCCACTGCGAAGCAAAGGTGGTTGTTAAATGAGACCCGCGCTCGATTTCATAACCTATTTTGCCCCGTGATTCGTTAAGCCTTGAATCACGGCAGTTGTTAAAGCGAATCATGCAGTCGTTAACTGTATACGGCCTTCCCCCATTGACTTGGCTTGTTGGATGCCAGCTGAGAAGGTTAAGAGAATAACAGGGTTGGAAGGGATCTCGGAGGTCTTCTAGTCCAACCCCCTGCTCATGTAGGAGACCCTACACCAGTGTTCCTCAACCTTGGTAGCTTGAAGATGGGTGGACTTCAACTCCCAGAATCTGGGGGATTCTGGGAGTTGAAGTCCACCCATCTTCAAGCTTCCAAGGTTGAGAAACATTGCCCTACACCATTTCAAACAAATGGTGGTCCAATCTCTTCTTCAAAACTTCCAGTGTTGGAGCAGCCACAACTTCTGGAGGCAAGTTGTTCCACTGATTAATTGTTCTCACTGTCAGGAAATTCCTCCTTAGTTCTAGGTTGCTTCTCTCCTTGATTAGTTTCCATCCATTGCTTCTTGTCCTGCCTTCAGGTTCTTCCCCAACCTCTCTTCCCAAGCGCAAGAAGATGTCACCGTTGGAGGCATCATAACTGACAAAGCACGACATCAGGATGGTGACGGAGTCAATGAAAAATGTGAACCAGCGCTCCGAAACAACGATCAAATCTGAGATCTGGGATGCATAACTCCACATTAGGAGAATGTAGTTCAGGAGATATGTAGGAACTTAAAGCGCTTTCCTAGATAAGGTGTTCTTCGCCAGAGGAATGACAGCATCTGAGTTGGAAGGGACCTCTAAGGTCATCGCTTTCAATCTTCTAATGAGTGCAGAGTTCTGGTAAAGCATTTCAGGGAGATGACCATCCAGTCCCTGTTTGAAGATCTCCCAAAAAGTGGAAGGTCACGAGGTGACCTATTGCTAATAGCTCTTCTCATCGGGAAATTCTGTCTAATATCAAACTTGAAGGTGGTGTGGGTGTCACAAAGATAAGGAGGCTAAACCCTACGATGAACAGTGAAGGGAACTAGTCATGCTTACTCTAACAAAGGCTTAGGGTGTGAAAAAATAGCCATCTTCCAACACAGCTAACAAAATGAACTTCAACGGAGAGTCAAGTCAAGTCTTACACTTAGGCAAGAAAAACCAAAAGTACACATACAGATTAGGTGAAACCTGGTTTAATAGTCTTAGTGGAGTCTTAGTGGACAACTAGTTAAATATGAGCAAATAGTGTGCGGTGGCAGCCAGAAAAGCTAACACAATCCTAAACTGCATTAACAGAGGGATTCAGTCAAGATCACCACCAGATGGATTCGTAACTGTCTGACAAACCGTACTCAACGAGTAGTCCTTAATGGGTCTATGTCTACATGGAGAGAGGTAAGCAGTGGGGTATCACAAGGTTCCGTTTTAGGCCCAGTACTCTTCAATGTCTTCATAAACGACTTAGATGAGGGAATAGAAGGGGAACTCATCAATTTTGCAGATGATACTAAGCTGGCAGGAATAGCCAACGCCCTAGAAGATAGGCTCAAGATCCAGATGGATCTTGACAGACTTAAACACTGGGCCCTATCTAAGGAAATGAAAATGAAAATCTTACACTTAGGCAAGAAAAACCAAAAGTACACATAAAGGCTGGGTGAAACCAGGCTTAATAGCAGGAACTGTGAGAGAGATCTTGAAGTCTTAGTAGACAACCAATTAAATATGAGACAACAGTGTGACTCAGCAGCCAAAAAAGCCAATGCAATCCTAAATTGCATTTACAATCAAGATCAAGGGAGGTACTAATGCCCCTCTATAAAGCCTTAGTAAGGCCACACCTAGAGTACTGCATCCAGTTTTGGTCACCACACTATAAAAAAGATGTTGAGGCTCTGGAAAGAGTGCGGAGAAGAGCAACCAGGATGATTTGGGGACTTGAGATTAAAATATATGAAGAATGTTGCAAGAACTGGGCATGGGTAGTCTAGTGACGTTGCATATTGGATCATAGCAGTGATCCAATATTTGAGGGGTTGTCACAGAGAGGAAGGGATTAACGTATTTTCCAAAGCACCCGAAGGCCAGACAAGGAATAATGGATGGAAACTGATCAAGGAGAGATTCAACCTAGAAATAAGGAGATATTTCCAGACAGTGAAAACCATCAATCAATGGAACAGAAGTTGCCTTCAGAAGTTATGGGTGCTTCACCACTGGAAGCTTTCAAGAAGAGACTGGACAGCCATCTGTCAGAAATAGTATAGGGTCTCCTGCTTGAGCAGGGGGTTGGACTAGATGACCTACAAGGTCCCTTCCAACTCTTGTTATTCTGTATTCTATAACTTGAAGGGCTGTCACAGAGAAGAGGGGGTCAATTTATTCTCCATAGCAGGGTAGGACAAGAACCAATGCATGGAAGCTCATGAAAAAGAGATTCAAATTAGAACTAAGGAGAAATCGTCATGCTAGAACGGTGTTTACTCTCTGTTTATGTACAAGTTCTTGCCTTGCCCTGTCGGTGTTAGTGGAAGTATTCTTGATGGTTTCTCGATTAGGATATTGTTTGCTGCTTGATATTTGGTCTGGTAGTACTCTCGAAGTTAATCTCTGCTCATCTGTTTGTTGACTGGTAGTGAGGAGGTATTTTAATCTTGTTTCCTTTTTGGCTTTTTGATGGTCTCTTTTGAATGGTATGTAGATGTTGTTTATCTCAATGTGCCTGTCGATGGCCGATTTGTCTGAGTGCCAGGTTTCCAGGAATTCTCTAGTATTTTTGGATTTAGTTTGATCTAGGATGCTCGCAGCTTCCTAGTTGAAACTACGGTTCAATCTATCCATGCCTATAGAGCAGTGTTTCTCAACCTTGGTAGCTTGAAGATGGGTGGACTTCAACTCCCAGAATCCCCCAGCTTCCAAGGTTGAGAAACTCTGCTATAGAGATTCTCAGTCATCCAGGTCATGGGTTGTCCCAAAGGAGTTTTTTGCAGCTGAACTTTCTGGCTTTTCTTTGAAGATGTTTCGCTTTTCATCCAAGAGGATTCTTCAGCTCTGAGCTTCTCGGACGAGAAGCGAAATGTCTTCAAAGAAAAACCAGAAAGCCCAGGTGCCTCTTGGAAAAAAAGCACCTTTGGGACAATCTATCCACGCGTCGTGCAAGTCTTCTGCAGAGATCAAAATGCCACTTTCTCTTGGAAGCCGTGCTTGGAAGGGAGAAAGGCAAATCCAGTTTAGAAGAACTGATTTTATGGCCGGCCAGGAGACGTTTTAGCTTTTCGATTGTCTCTTTTTAATGATGTGTAGATGTCTTTTATCTCTATGTGCCTGTTGATGGCCAAATTGTCTGAGTGCTAGGCTTCCAGGAATTCCCTAGAATTTTGGGATTTGGCTTGTTCTGGGATGCTCACTGTTTCCCACTTGAAACTATGGTTCAGTCTGTCCATGCCTTGTGCAATTATTAAGGAGTTTTCATTGCGTCTTCTCACTGCTAGTTGGGTGTTCGCTCTGCTAGCCTTCTGCCTGTTTAATCCTATATAGTGGCTGATACATTCACCACCCTGCGTTTTGTCTTTCATTACTTCTCACATTGCGTGTTACCAAAGGAACCCGGGAGGGGCGGGGGGGAGGGAGAACGGTTATATTTAATTGGGCTTTCATGAGAGGATCCTTCCTTCTCCATCACTCGGAGGGGCCTGCGCAAATGTTGCGACGAAGTCCTCCGGCATCGAAATTCAAAAGGCAGCAAGGAGTCGTGGCACTCACTTCTGGATCCCGCTGCAGGCTGATTTTCCTCCGACGGGTGCCAGAGAGGCCGAAGCACATGGCAAACCCCCTTTGTGCGAGTCGCGAAATGCCGCAGCAAGGGCTGGCGATCGGCACGCACCGAAGCACGCCAAGCATGAATGCCCAATCAAGGCCAGGCTTTCCCCTTGCGGAAACGCTCTGCTTTATTCGATTAAGTTAGGTGAAAAACAGTGCAAAACACCCTTGCAGCTTCGGCTTCCTCTCGACTCGCTCGTCGGGCTTTTTATTTCTAATTCAAAGCGGAAGTCTACACGGAGCAGCCTGGCTAGCCTCAGTCTAACCTTTCCATCTGGAAGGGAACTAACTAGCCTTCGGGCAACTTTCAACCCTTCCCAGCTGTTGGGTTGAGGTTTTTTTTTTTTTTCTCCTCCTTTTAAATAATATTAAAAAAAAATGTTTTTGTGCAGGCTCGAGAAAGCATATTTATATAAATGATTGCCATATCCTTTTGCCAGCTGTTGACCCGGCTTGTAAGCCTAACCGGGGTATGTTTTTCATTTCGAACAGCTCCAGACTGGAACTGACCCGGACAAAGTTAGCACGCTATGCATACAGTCTTACGTGTTGCAACCCTGACGGTTAAAGACAATGGACGCACAGTGTGATCGAAGGGACCGGAGTTTCCCCTCTGGGCGAATGTCACAAAAATCCTGAGCTGGGAGGTATCGATTTTAAAAGACAAATAAAGAGACTCTGTGGTCCTTTCGAGTGAGCCTTTTCCTCCGTTCTGGACCCTTTTCAAAAAAAAAAAAAAATACAACTTTTGTTCCCCCCGAAAGGTCACGGCAAATCAGCCCCGCCGTTTATTTGAATGGAGAAAGAGGGTTTGGAAATATAAGACCCAATAAACCCCCAACCTCCCGGGTGGCCACGATCAAACCAAGTACTTGATGGGCTCCAATCCATATGGAGATTCCCCAGGCCCGTTGGTGAAACCAAGTCTTCAGAGCCTTTTTGAAAGAGCATCCAAGTGGGAGCCAATCTTATCTCTGCAGGGATGTTGTTTCACACAGAGGGAGCCACCACGGAGAAGGCCCTGCTTCTTGATGGACCTCCATAAGGGAAGAGACCCATAACATCTTATTTCCAATCTTATTTCCACTGGGATGACGTTTCACAGAAAGGGAGCCACCACAGAGAAGGCTCTTCTACTTGGTCCCACCAGATGGACCTCCTTAACGGAAGGGACCCAAAACATCTTATTTCCAATCATATTTCCACTGGGATGATGTTCAACAGAGAGGGAGCCACCATGGAGAAGGCCCTGCTTCTTGGTCCCACCAGATAGACCTCCTTAAGGGAGGAGACTCATAACTTCTTATTTCCAATCTTATTTCCACTGGGATGATGTTCAACAGAGAGGGAGCCACCACGGAGAAGGCTCTGCTTCTTGGTCCCACCAGATGGACCTCCTTAAGGGAGGAGACTCATAACTTCTTATTTCCAATCTTATTTCCACTGGGATGATGTTCAACAGAGAGGGAGCCACCTTGGAGAAGGCCCTTCTTCTTGGTCCCACCAGATGGACCTCCTTAAGGAAGGCGGGGGGAAACTTGTAACTTCTTATTTTCAATCTTATTTCCACTGGAATGGTATTCCACAGAGAGGGAGCCACCACAGAGAAGGCCCTTCTTCTTGGCCCCGCCAGTTCGACCTCCATAAGGGAGGAGACCCATAACATCTTATTTCCACTGGGATGACATTCCACAGAGAGGGAGCCGCCAGATCGACCTCCTTAAGGGTGGTGGTGGGGGGACCCATAACTTCTTATTTCCAATCTTATTTCCACAGGGATGATGTTCCACAGAGAGGGAGCCACCATGGAGAACAGGTAATGTTCAGACTGGTTTGCCCGAACCAGTAGCAGAGTTCGCTGGGGGGAGGGCTGCCCACCCAACCTGGCGCTATGCTGTCTTATTTAGCCACGCTTTCAAGGCCGGGAGCATGCGTGGAAGGCATGCGCATGAGCAAAGCACATGTATGGAAGGCCGGGGGCATGCATGGAAGGTGCACGCATGCGCGAAGTGAGCGTGCACACGGCGAACCGGTAGTAACAATATCTGAAACCCACCACTGATGGAGAAGGTCCTTCTTCTTGGTCCCACCAGATGGACCACTTAAGGGAGGGGACCCAAAACATCTTATTTTCAGTGTTATTTCCACAGGGATGATGTTCCCCAGTGAGGGACTCACCACAGAGAAGGTGCTTGATAGTCGGCATCACTTCACTGCATTATAACTGCCGAGGATGGCTAGCCAAAGCCTCTTCAAGTCCGTCTGGAAGTAAATTGCGGTTGAGTGAAACAGTTCGTACTCTGGAGTTGTTTTACTGACCGATATTATGCCATTTTATTTCAAGTGGTTTTCCTTAATTGCTTATTGCTTGTTCTATCAATATTGTGCTATGAAGGAACCAAATTTCAATACAATTAAAGCTCAGCCTCTGTCTCCATTAATGATACTTACACTCACTTATTAACGAGCTGATTAATAAGACCCCTAATCAGCTTTAACAAATTAATTGTTGCAAGCATTTGGTAACGGAAAGAGGCAAATTTTAACCCCAAACTTTGAAAAAAAAGCCAATGTTTTTAAAGAGGCAATCATCCCTTCCTTGAAGGGAATTTAAATTCTGCTCTATGTATACCGATCTACCGTGTTTCCCCGAAAATAAGACCCCGTCTTATATTATTTTGAACCCTGAAATAAGCGCTTGGCCTCATTGCCATGCGATCAAAAGCCCGATTGGGTTTATTATCAGGGGATATCTTATTTTGGGGGAAACAGGGTAAATGTAGGTTGTTTTGACTGCATAACTTTCTTGATTTGGGGGCATTGAAAAAAAAATAGAACAATGGAATTGTTTAGAGATGGATGGTGTCTAAATTTGATAAATAGAGGTCCCACACTCCTCAACTTTACAACATTTAAGCCCCAAATTTCTGTTGTGGTGAGACATTTGTTAAGCGAATGTTGTGAACACGGGGATGCTGTAAGGGTCGTAAGTGTGAAAAACGATCACGAGTCACTTTTTTCAGTGCTGTTGTAATTTCAAAACACTCACGAAATGAATGGTGGTAAGTTGAGGACTATCTGTATTTAAATTTGAATAAAATAGAATGAGTTGGAAGGGACCTTGGAGGTCTTCTAGTCCAGCTCCTTGCTCAAGCAGGAGAACCTAGATATCACTTCAGATAAGTGACTGTCCAGTCTCTTCTTAAAAACCTCCAGTGATGAAGCACTCACAACTTCTGGTGGCAAGCTGTTCCATTGGTTAATTGTCTTTACTGTTAGGAAGTTTCTCCTTAATTCCAGGTTGCTCCTCTCCTTGATTAGTTTCCAACCATTGTTTCTTGTCCTGCCTTCTGGTGCTTTGGAGAATAATTTGACCCCCTCTTCTTTGTGGCAGCCCCTCAAATACTGGAATACTGCTGTCATGTCACCCCTAATTCTTCTTTTCTTTAGACTATTTGGCTTTTAAGTATCCCAGTATTGTTTAAATAAGCAACTGCCCTACGAAAAACTGCCGGAAATAAAATATAATACCTCCGGTAAAACAAATAAACGAAAACAGAGAGAGGAGAGTATCAAACACGGATCAAATCCATTAATACCAAGGACTATAAATTACTCATAATTGCTCGATGCATAAGCAAGTTTGGGCTACGCCAATAAAGGGGACGTCAGATGCATTTTAATCAGGAGGATGATATTATCCATTCGGTCGTGTCCGAATGGGCCAAGTCTCACCACATCTTCCGATTTTGTTGAGTTGTTCTATGCTCTGGCTAGAGTCAGCTTTGATGGCATCCAGCCGTCGTGTTCTTGGATAGCCTGGTTTTCTTTTACCGCTAACTCTCCCCAACATAATTACTTTCTCCGGTGAATTGCCCCGCATGAACATGGCCAAAGTAAGCGGGACGCAGTTTTGTGATTTTTGCCCCCGAGTGACATGTCTGGTGTCATGCGCTCCGATGCTTGCTTGTTGGTTACCTTTGCTGTCCAACCAATACGCGGGAGCCTTCTCTAGCATCCCAGCGAGTCCGACTGTCTTGGTTTTCTAATTTCACAACCAGGGGTAGCTACGGGGTTAATCAGGAAGGCCGCTGCAAACTCGTGACACCATCAATGTCCTGAGCCCGTGTCATGATGCACAGGGCTTTCCCTAATGTATGGCCAACAATGTGAGTTTTCTCTCCCGATCTCGGTATACAAATCTTACGAGTTTGGGGTGAATTATTGTCACCGAGACGGGTGCTTTCATCCAACTGCCTAAAGGACAAATGGCACTTAAGGGTGAGGTTCAGACACAATGAACTGGAGTGCTTAACAGCTTTCCGGCAACGTGACATGGCAGCTTGATCGTAAACCACCCTGGCACTTCCATTCTGCTGTCTGATGCGTGCACTTTTATTCCCTGGGCGCAGATTGAATTAAAAATCAATATATGGTTAATGCTTAAAGGGGCGCCGGGATGCGCCGAGCAGGAGGTTTTTAAAGGATTGAGCCTTCCAAGGACAATTGACAGATCATTCGTTCATTCGTTCATTTTATTTATTAAATTTATAAGCGGCCCCCTCGCGCTATTGTGCGAATCCGGGGGGGGGGCGGTTTACGACGCCGTAATTAACCATACGAAACGATTAAAACGGTGAAGAGAGCGCTAACCCATTAAGTCAAAGATTAAAATTAGCAGCGCGGGTTAAAGTAAGTACAGGAAGTCCTCAACTTACGGCCAAAAATTGAGCCCCAAATGTATGTCGTTAAGTCCGTTTTACGAGTTTTCTCGCCGCATTTCTTAAATGAAATCACGGCAGTTCTTAAATTGGTCACCCGGTTGTTAAGTGAATCTGGTTTCCTCCTCGAGGTTGCAAAAAAGGGGACGACGTGATCCCGGGACACAGCAACCGTCGTAAATATGAGTCAGCTGTCAAGCATCTGAATTTTGATCACGTGATGCGGGGTCCTAAGTATGAACATGGATCACTTTTTTTCGGTGCCACAGTGACTTCAAACCGTCACTTTAATGAACCGTTTCTAAGTCAAGGACTACCTGTATTTCCTTTCATACGAATATAAGTTATTATATATGCTATAGATATACACATATTATTTATGTTCTGCTCCAAGTTATGATGCATTATGGAAATAAATAAGCAGTCATTGGTTTCACTTCAATTCACTCTTAAATCTGATTCCATTCAATTTCATTTTGTATATCGGCTCGTTCTTGGGTAGGTTTCAGTCTTCTTGTAAAAGAAAGCAAAACGGTTTTCACAAAGCTAAACTTTGTGGATTCATCTTAGGGGCGGGATTGATAGGTTGTGGTCTTTTGAGTACTGCGGGACTACAAATCCCATGGTTTATGTGCATCGGTTGATGAGTAGTTTAGCTGAGAGAGACAGTAAAGACTGGAGAGCTGACACACGGCGAACTCCTGGTCTGTAAATGATGAAGACGTAAAAGAAAAGAAGACAGAAAAGAGAAAAGAGAAAAGAAAAAAAGAAAAAAGAGAAAAGAGAAAAGAAAAAAGAAAAGAAAATGTGGGTACATCATAAAAGTATCAGAACGTTATATATCATTGCCAAAAATATTTATTAAAATTTATTTATGTATTTAGTTCTCGACTTTCAACCAATAACTGAACCCCAAATTTCCATTGCTAAGTAAGACAGTTTTTAAGTGGATTTTGCTCCATTTTACGACCTTTCTTGACACAGTTGTCAAGGGAATCCCTGCAGTTGTTGAGTTAATAACACAGCCGTTAAGTGAATCTGGGGTCCCCGTTGACTTTAATTGTCAGAAGGTCGCAAAAGGGGCTCATATGACCCTGGAACAGTACAACCGTCATAAACACATGCCAGTTGCCTGAATTATGACCACGGGGATGGCTGCAATGGTCGTAAGTGCGAACAATGCTCACAAGTCACTTTTTTCAGGGCCTTTGTAACTTTGAATGGTCATTAAATGAATGGTTTGATTCGAGTTATAAGCCGAGAACTACCTGTATTTATTATTTCAGCTCACACACTCCTCCATTGTCCAAGATCTTGAGTCGCTTATAATGAAAATTTAAAATAAAACAAGTGCAGATAATCACTAGATACTCGTCCGTTCCCCAATTCTCTTTAACAATCTAAATCGGGAGTGTCAAACTTGATTTCATTGAGGGCCATATCTGGGTTGTGTTTGACCTCGGGGGGGACGGACGGAGTGGGCGTGGCCAGGGTGAGCATGGCCACTTCGCTGTCACTCGTGTCGGGGGCACCTGTGGCGGCACTTTGCCCAGAGGTGGGTTTCAGCAGGTTCTGACCAGTTCTGGCGAACCGGTAGCGGAAATTTTGAGTAGTTCGGAGAACCGGTAGTAAAAATTCTGACTGGCCCTGCCCCCATCTATTCTCTGCCTCCAGAGTCCCAGCTGATCGGGAGGAAATGGGGATTTTGCAGTGACCTTCCCCTGGATTGGGATGGGAGTGGAGATTTTACAGTATCCTTCCCCTGCCACGCCCACCAAGCCACACCCACAGAACCGATAGTAAAAAATTTTGAAATCCACCACTGACTTTGCCAGAGAAAACGGGCTCCCGAGCTGTTTGTGGCTGCGATGGCCTCCTGCAACCCTCTGCCAGCGAAAAGAAGGCCGCATGCGGCCCTCCCGAGTTCTGTTTTCGCTGGCAGAGGCACCGCGGCAGAGGTGGCAGAGGCACCGTGGGCCAGTTCCCCGCTGTTTCCAGGGCGGATCCGGACCCCACAGGCCGGATCTAGCCCCCAGGCCTTGAGTTCGACACCCCTGTTATATAAGGTCTTATCTGAAGTAAACCCAGATATCTGAATTCCTCATAAAGTATCGTCCTTCAAGTGGGCTAGACCACATCAGAAGAAAGATCTATTCTGTGAGGTCTATTCTGTGAACTTAGTTGTGTTTTCTGTAGGCCTTTCACGACCCAACTAGGTAACGCCATCAGTGCTATCTCTCACTGCCACCACCGATGATGCTATCTAGTTGGGTCACGAAATGTCTGCAAGAAAACAACCAAGCTTAGAGAGCACTGTGGACCCCACAGTTCAACCCTGAGTGCCTTGGTAAGGCCACACGTGCAATATTGCTTCCAGTTTTGCTCGCCACAATGTAAAAAAGATGTGGAGACTCTGGAAAGGGTGCAGAGAAGAGCAACGAAGATGATTAGGGGATTGGAGGCTAAAACATAGGAAGAAATGTTGCAGGAATTGGGTATGTCTACTTCAGGGGTGGGTTCTAAATAATTTACTACCGGTTCTGTGGGCGTGGCTTATTTTGTGGGCGTGGCTTGATGGTCATGTGACAATTCTTTAGGATTTAGCAGAGGTATTTTTGCAGGCACCGGTCTACCCATTTATTTTTGCAGGCACTGGTCTACTCATGTATTTTTGCAGGCACTGGTCTACTCATGTATTTTTGCAGGTACTGATCTACCCATTTATTTTTGCAGGCACTGGTCTACTCATGTATTTTTGCAGGCACTTGATCTACCTTTTGCAGGCACTGGTCTACCCATTTATTTTTGCAGGCACTGGTCTACTCATGTATTTTTGCAGGCACTGGTCTACCTATTTATTTTTGCAGGCATTGGTCTACTCATGTATTTTTGCAGGCACTGATCTACCTTTTGCAGGCACTGGTCTACCCATTTATTTTTGCAGGCACTGGTCTACTCATGTATTTTTGCAGGCACTGGTCTACCTATTTATTTTTGCAGGCACTGGTCTACCCATTTATTTTTGCAGGCATCGGTCTACTCATTTGTTTTCTTTTAACACTGATCAGCTGTAGGGCGGCCCTTTGAAGCCCCACGGCAAGAGTTTAAACAGTTTTTTTCCCCTCTAGCCATCAGCTGGGACTCAGGAGGCAGCAATGGATTGGGGGTGGGGCCAAATAAAAGCTAAGAATAACACGGGGGGGGGGGCAGAACCGGTTCGGTGACGTCATATCGTCACCGCTACCGGCTCGTGAGAACCGGGCCGAACCGGGAGGAACCCACCACTGGTCTACTTTGATGAAAAGAAGGACCAGGGGAGACATAATAGCAGTGTTCCAGTATCTCAGGGGCTGCCCCAAAGAAGCGGGAGTCAAGCTATTCTCCAAAGCACCTGAAGGCAGGACAAGAAGCAATGGATGAAAACTAAGCAAGGAGAGAAGCAACCTAGAATTAAGGAAAAATGAGTTTGACACCCCTGATCTAAACACAAACTAAAAAAACAACAACCAGATTTAAAACGAAGCCAGGCTGACGTTTTCCCCATTCCCCCAATTTTAACCACTGGCCGTCTTAAGGTCCAGCGCGGCAGCTTGGATGGGAAATCAGCTTTTCGCACGATGCGCCAGGAATTTCACAAA
The DNA here is from genome assembly GCF_059756535.1 of Pantherophis guttatus. Classification (NCBI taxonomy): domain Eukaryota; kingdom Metazoa; phylum Chordata; class Lepidosauria; order Squamata; family Colubridae; genus Pantherophis; species Pantherophis guttatus. Next base: position 343,119,324 of record NC_142063.1, read on the forward strand.
TACCGAGTGACTTAAACCGATGGGATCTTCGAAGCCTCTCTCTAGCACAGATTAACTAATGAAAAAAAAAAAAACACCACCCAAAAACCTGTGAAATTGCTCTCCAATCTTCTTTTTTTCCCCCCCCTCCCCCAGACGAGACGTGTTCGCGGCAACGGGAACGAGGCCGTTTCGCGCGGCAAGCCATCTGGCCTGCCCGCAAGACCGTGGGTGATGAAATTAATGGGCCACACACCATTTGTGTAGAGCTTTCCAGTCGCAATCCAGGAATCCGATTTGTCACACAATTACAAGAGAGGATTTGGACGCCGGAGTCCCCCCCCCCGCACCCCGCCTTTCTCCCAATCTCTCGAAGTGCAGGACAAATGTGACAGATTTGTCACCTAAACCGTTTGCAGGCTGTGTGTTTGCACAACTCAAAACCTTGGCAAGAGGCCGCAAAACGCCCGTTATATATACACCCTGATGGCTTTTCTAAGGAGGGCATAAATTCAGATGGCATCCAAAACACTGAAAAGCTGCCAGACTTCATAGATCCTGCTGGTGGTGGTGGTGGGGGATTATCGACAGATAGTCCTTGATGTACAACAGTTCGCTTAGTGACCGAGGTTACAATAGGACTGAAAAAAAAGTGGCTTATGACCGTTTTTCACACTTACAACCATTACAGCATCCCCATTTTGTGATCAAAATTCAGGCTTTTGGTAACTGGCTCCTAAGATATCAGGTAGCACTGATGATGTTACCTAGTTGGGTAATGAAACGTCTGCAAGGAAGCAACCAAGCTCAGAGAGCACAAAGGACCCCATCAGGGGTGGGTTCTAAATTTTTTTTACTACCGGTTCTGTGGGCGTGGCTTATTTTGTGGGTGTGGCTTGGAGGTCATGTGACTAGGTGGGCGTGGCTAGCTGGTCAGAGTCATTTCTGGAAGGTCCTCGCACTTACGACCGGTCCTCGCACTTGCGACCCGACTCATTTGTTTGCTTTTAACACTGATCAGCTGTAGGGCGGCCCTTTGAAGCCCCGCGGCAAGAGTTTAAACAGTTTTTTTCCCTCTAGTCATCAGCTGGGACTCAGGAGGCAGCAATAGATTGGGGGTGGGGCCAAATAAAAGGTAAGAATAACGTGGGTAGGGGGGGGAGAGTGGGGGGGGGGAAGAACCGGTTCGGTGACGTCATATTGTCACCGGCTCTGCCGAACCGGACCGAACCGGGAGGAACCCACAACTGGACCCCATAGTCCTTCCTGCTCCTCCTCCTCCTCCTTCCTGCAATCCCCACTCCCTTCTGGCACGGATAATGTTACCTCGTTGGGTAATGAAACGCCTGCAAGGAAGCAACCAAGCTCAGAGAGCAGCAAGGGCCTCTCACGATGTCACGATTCAGTCACACGGTGCCCATGGTGATCGGTGAGTAATTGAAGAACGGCCTCTATCCGAACCAACCATGGCAGCTGCCGAAAAGGTAGTCCTCGACTTACAACCGTTCATTTAGTGACTGCTCAAAGTCACGGCGGCACTGAAAACAGTGACTTACGACCGCTTTTCACGCTGATGACCATCTTCATATCATCTTCATTGGTCACGTGATGAAAATTCAGGCGCTTGGTAACTGACTCGTATTTATGACGGTTGCAATGTCCCGGGGTCATGTGATTCCCCTTTTGTGACCTTCTCAAAAGCAAAGTCAACGGGGAAGCCAGATTCACTTAACAGCCATGTTACTAACTTAACAATTGCAGCGAAACACGTAATTATTGACTGACAGGAAAGGTCGTAAAATTGGGCAAAATTTACTTCACTGTCTCACTTAGCAACAGAAATTTGGGGCTCAATGGTGGCTGTAAGTTGAGGACTACCTGTTTTGGAAATACAAATGGGAGCTGGTTGATTATCCTAACTGTGACTGTGTGAATGTCCCGCAAACTTTCTATTGCATTGGGGTGGAAGGTCCCCCTCAGAAGATTCCCTGGATCCCTGCATGAAATACATTAATTATCTCGAAAGGGCGGCTGTACAAGTCTCAGTGGTTTAGATATCAGGCCAGAGGTTTACTCACTCCAGTAACTGCTCGTACATCATTTAATGTTATTCATAATTTTATGCATTATTTGTATTGTGAGTTTTTAACATCATTCACTGTTCTGGGGTTTTGCATTTCGGATAAACATTTTATATGCTGCTTTTATGAATTGTACGCACGAATGCTATATTCTGTTACCTCATGCAAGATAGATAGATAGATAGATAGATAGATAGATAGATAGATAGATAGATAGATAGGATGGGTGGATGGATGGATGATGGATAGACAGATGATAGATAGATAGATAGATAGATAGATAGATAGATAGATAGATAGGATGGGTGGATGGAATGGATGGATAGAGATTATAGATGATAGATAGATAGATAGATAAATAGATGGATGGATGGATGGATGGATGGATGGATGGATGGATGGATAGATAGATAGATATAGATAGATAGGATGGATGGATGGATAGATAGGATGGGTGGATGGAATGGATGGATAGAGAGAGATTATAGATAGATGGATGGATGGATGGATAGATAGATAGGATGGGTGGATGGATGGATGGATGGATGGATGATCGATAGACAGGATAGATAGATAGATAGATAGATAGACAGACAGACAGATATGATAGATAGATAGAGGGAGAGATAAGATAGATAGATACATGGATAGATACATGGATGGATGGATAGACAGAGATGATAGATAGATAGATAGATAGATAGACAGACAGACAGATAAATCATTTGAACTATAGCAGCATTTACATTCATAAGCCTGCTGCCTTTGTCAGGCGTGAAGAATTTTTTTATTTTTTTTATTTTTTTTTTAATTTGATTTATATGCCGCCCTTCTCCGAAGACTCAGGGCGGCTTACAATGCGTTAAGCAATAGCCTTCATCCTTTTGTATATTTATACAAAGTCAGCTTATTGCCCCCACAATCTGGGTCCTCATTTTACCTACCTTAGAAAGGATGGAAGGCTGAGTCAACCTTGAGCCTTGGCGAGATTCGAACCCTGCAGTAATTGCAGGCAGCTGGTCTTAATAACCAGCTTAATAACAGGGTGCCTTAAACCCCTGTACTACCAAGGCTCTGGGACCACACCTTAAGTTCCAGTTAAAGTAAGGTGATTTATACAGAAGAATCTCGTCAACTAACAGTCAATACCAAATTGGCCTAGATAAGAGTTAATGGAATTCAAGGGGGTTGGATTTAGACTCTTTGTGAAAGCGTAACGATTCTAGGCTGATGGCTCTCTTGACGCCACCCCCAGGGCTCTTCTGCAAAAAAAAGTAGACAAGAGAGCTGACGTTTCCCGCCCACTTTATTTATTTATTTATTTATTTATTTATTTCAACCTTGCTAGAGATGTGCCGAACGGAACTTTCGCTGCTGCCTTCCTTTCGTTTTGTGCACCAACGAGACACACAGGGGGTTGTGCGAAACGGGCAAGATCTTCCAAACCACAGAAAAAGGAAACGAAAGATCACCGCCCACCCCACCGCGGTGCCCAGCCGCTCTCCTTCCTTCGAAGCAAAACGGGAAGCGCAAATAAAAAAAAAAAAAACTACCGGGGTTACAAAAATGGTTTCATTCTTCTTTCGTTTTAAATGTCAAAGCCGGAAAAGTTTGTGTGTTGTGTGCTTGCGTGCGTGCGTATGTGTGTAAAAGGTGCTCTGACATGCCTCTAATTGATTCGTTTTACACCATCCGGGAAAGGATAACGGAGATTTGTGGAACAGTTTTCTCTTTCTCTGGCCTGCATATATCACTCATTTACCCATCTTAATTCAATTAAACAGAGTAAGGACAGTTTGACCGAGGAATGAACCATATTTTAAACGGAGGGCATTGCTATTTAAATCAGAACATGTCAACCGCTGTTATTCTCCGCTAGGAACTTCCGATCTGCGACTTTCACTCCCCGAGGTCAACGGAGGGTCACCCGTCATCCCAAACCCCTGCCGAGCCAGGACCTCTTGAATACAGGTAGCCCTCGACTTACGACCAAATTTCCCTTGCCAAGCAAAACGGTTGCTAAGTGAGGTGCGCCCCATTTTTATGACCTTTTTGTTTGGTAAACGGTTGTTAAGTGAATCGCCGCAGTTGTTCAGCAAATCGGGCAATTGCTCGGTGAACCTGGCTTCCCCGTCGACTTTGCTCGTCGGACGGTCGCAAAAGGGGATGGCGTGACCCGGGGGGGGGACGCTGCGACCGTCGTAAAGACGTGGGTGTTTTGCCGAACGTCCTGATTTTGATCGCGGGATCACGGGGATGCTGCAACAGTCGTAAAACCGGGCCGTCCGTCACTCTCTTCGGTGCTGTTGTAACTTAAAATGGTCACTGAATGAATGGTGGTAAGGTGAGGACTAGCCTGTTTCTCTGAAAATAAGACATCCCCTGATAATAAGCCCAATTGGGCTTTTGAGCGCATGCCCTAAAATTAACCTCCCCTGAAAATAAGCCCTCCCCAAAAATATTTAAACACACGCGCAGCCGATCTCTGCCATTTCCTCTGGTTTCCTCCATGCGCCCCAAAATAATAAGACCTCCCTGAAAATAAGGCCAAGCGCTTATTTCGGGGTTCAAAAAAATATAAGACAGGGTCTTATTTTCGGGGAAACACAGTACCTATATTGGCAAAACCTCTGTAGAGTTCAATGTTTATAGCAGCTTTCCTGAGCATGAGCCCTGAATCGTTGATCTCTTCCTCTTTCTCCTCCTCCTCTCTGCAACCCCCGTTCTCTTCTAGCACTGATGATGTTACGTAGTTGGGTAATGAAATGTCTGCAAGCAAACAAACAACCAAGCAAACTCAGAGAGCACCACAGTCATTGCCCTCTTCGTCGTCCTCGTCCTCCCTCTCTTCCCATCCTCCTTCACTCTGCAACCCCCACTCCAGGGGTGAAATGCTGCCGGTTCGGATTGGATTGCCGGATCCGGTAGCGATGGAGGCGGGTGGTTCGGAGAACCGGTAGCAAAAATCCCTGCCCACCCCCCCCAATGCCCAGCTGAGCCGCACGATCATCAGAGGCTTCTTTTTTTTAACTTTTTAAAGCATTTTTTTCTACAACCTCTTCAGCCAAAAAAATGCTCTGATGATCGCGTGGCTCAGCTGGGATCATCAAAGGCTTTTAAAAGAAAAAAAACCCCTTTTTTTCTTTTAAATGCCTCTGACGATCCCAGCTGAGTTGCCTGATTGGCAGAGGCTTTTTTTTCTTTTAAATGCCTCTGACGATCCCAGCTGAGTTGCCTGATCGTCAGAGGCTTTTTTTCTTTTAAATGCCTCTGACCATCCCAGCTGAGTTGCCTGATCGGCAGAGGCTTTTTTTTCTTTTAAATGCCTCTGACGATCCCAGCTGAGTTGCCTGATCGTCAGAGGCTTTTTTTCTTTTAAATGTCTCTGACAATCCCAGCTGAGTTGCCTGATCGGCAGAGGCTTTTTTTTCTTTTAAATGCCTTTGACGATCCCAGCTGAGTTGCCTGATCGGCAGAGGCTTTTTTTCTTTTAAATGCCTCTGACGATCCCAGCTGAGTTGCCTGATCGTCAGAGGCTTTTTTTCTTTTAAATGCCTCTGACCATCCCAGCTGAGTTGCCTGATCGTCAGAGGCTTTTTTTCTTTTAAATGTCTCTGACAATCCCAGCTGAGTTGCCTGATCGGCAGAGGCTTTTTTTTCTTTTAAATGCCTTTGACGATCCCAGCTGAGTTGCCTGATCGGCAGAGGCTTTTTTTCTTTTAAATGCCTCTGACGATCCCAGCTGAGTTGCCTGATCGGCAGAGGCTTTTTTTTTCTTTTAAATGCCTCTGACGATCCCAGCTGAGTTGCCTGATCGGCAGAGGCTTTTTTTTTTAAATGCCTCTGACCATCCCAGCTGAGTTGCCTGATCGGCAGAGGCTTTTTTTTCTTTTAAATGCCTCTGACGATCCCAGCTGAGTTGCCTGATCGGCAGAGGCTTTTTTTTTTTAAATGCCTCTGACCATCCCAGCTGAGTTGCCTGATCGGCAGAGGCTTTTTGTTCTTTTAAATGCCTCTGACGATCCCAGCTGAGTTGCCTGATCGGCAGAGGCTTTTTTTTTTTAAATGCCTCTGACCATCCCAGCTGAGTTGCCTGATCGGCAGAGGCTTTTTTTTCTTTTAAATGCCTCTGACGATCCCAGCTGAGTTGCCTGATCGTCAGAGGCTTTTTTTCTTTTAAATGTCTCTGACAATCCCAGCTGAGTTGCCTGATCGGCAGAGGCTTTTTTTTCTTTTAAATGCCTTTGACGATCCCAGCTGAGTTGCCTGATCGGCAGAGGCTTTTTTTCTTTTAAATGCCTCTGACGATCCCAGCTGAGTTGCCTGATCGTCAGAGGCTTTTTTTCTTTTAAATGCCTCTGACCATCCCAGCTGAGTTGCCTGATCGTCAGAGGCTTTTTTTCTTTTAAATGTCTCTGACAATCCCAGCTGAGTTGCCTGATCGGCAGAGGCTTTTTTTTCTTTTAAATGCCTTTGACGATCCCAGCTGAGTTGCCTGATCGGCAGAGGCTTTTTTTCTTTTAAATGCCTCTGACGATCCCAGCTGAGTTGCCTGATCGGCAGAGGCTTTTTTTTTCTTTTAAATGCCTCTGACGATCCCAGCTGAGTTGCCTGATCGGCAGAGGCTTTTTTTTTTTAAATGCCTCTGACCATCCCAGCTGAGTTGCCTGATCGGCAGAGGCTTTTTTTTCTTTTAAATGCCTCTGACGATCCCAGCTGAGTTGCCTGATCGGCAGAGGCTTTTTTTTTTTAAATGCCTCTGACCATCCCAGCTGAGTTGCCTGATCGGCAGAGGCTTTTTGTTCTTTTAAATGCCTCTGACGATCCCAGCTGAGTTGCCTGATCGGCAGAAGTATTTTAAAAAAGCCTCTGCCGATCAGGCAACTCAGCTGGGATCATCAGAATCTTTTGAAAGCATTTTTTAACAACCTCTTCGCCGAAGAGATTGTAGAAAAAATGGTTTTAAAAGTAAAAAAAAAAAAAAAATGGCCACGGCCACCCAGTCACATTACCCTCCCACCAAGCCACGCCCACAGAACCGGTAGTAACAAATTTTAGATTTCACCACTGCCCCACTCCCCTTCAGCACTGATGACGTTACCTAGTTGGGTAATAAAAGGCCTGCAAGCAAATAGCCAAGGACCCCACTGCCTTGAATTTCACAAGCGATAAAAGGACCCCATGTTAAATGGGAGAGAACACCCACAGCAGTGAGGTTCGCTTTGAAATGGAAGAGAAAAACGGAGTGTGGTTTTGCTGCTTCCACAAGAGATTGCCGTTTACACACACACACACATGCACAACAACACACACCCAGACACGGAGAGACAAAAAAAAAACAACCTCATAATGAAAGAGCATCGCTTTGAAGGATGCTTCGGGGCGAGAGGCCCAAACTGCTCATCCGAGACTTTGGCTAAAAGGAAAGTTGTGTCACTAACACAGCGGTGAAATGTCGCTTCCAGGGGAAGTAACTCACACCCTTAAAATTGGCCAACGATATCATCAGCTCTCCTAAAATCACAGGAATGTCATCCTCTGCCAAGCTGGAGAGTTCTTTTCCAACACTGGAGGAAGGTTTTCGGTTCAAAACATTACGCTCCAGGCCACGATTGCTCGACCTTGGCCCCTTTAAGACGGGTGGACTTCAACTCCCAGAATTCCCCAGAAGGGAAGGGGGGGGTGGTTTGCAGAGAGGAGGAGGGGGGAGGAGGAGGAGGAGGGAGGAAGACAATCACTGTGGGGTCCTTGGTGCTCTCTGAGCTTGGTTGTTTCCTTGCAGACGTTTCATGACCCAACTAGATAACATCATCAGGGCTAGAAGGGAGTGGTGTTTATGAAATGGAGGAAGAGGAAGAGGAGGAGGAGGATGAAGAGGAGGAGGAGGAGGAGGGAGGAGACAACCACTGTGGGATTCTTGGTGCTCTCTGAGCTTGGTTGGCTCCTTGAAGACGTTTCATGACCCAACTAGATAACATCATCAGGGCTAGAAGGGAGTGGTGTTTATGAAATGGAGGAAGAGGAGGAGGAGGAGGAAGACAATCACTGTGGGGTTCTTGGTGCTCTCTGAGCTTGGTTGGCTCCTTGAAGACGTTTCATGACCCAACTAGATAACATCATCAGGGCTAGAAGGGAGTGGTGTTTATGAAATGGAGGAAGAGGAAGAGGAGGAGGAGGATGAAGAGGAGGAGGAGGAGGAGGGAGGAGACAACCACTGTGGGATTCTTGGTGCTCTCTGAGCTTGGTTGGCTCCTTGAAGACGTTTCATGACCCAACTAGATAACATCATCAGGGCTAGAAGGGAGTGGAGTTCGCTCTCTGTTTACCCCCAATCAAGGAACTACCAGCTCAAATAATCTAATAGTAAAGAACCACTGAGAACACTAACCCTGACAGAGCAACCAACTTGTCAATTTACAGAGACCGAACCCCACTCCCTTTTACACTGATGAGGCTACCTAGCTGGGTCACGTAACGTCTGCGAGAAAACAACCGAGCTCCGAGAGCTCCAAGGACCCCGCCGTTCAACCCTGAGCTACAAATAGATCTCTTCTATTGGAAGCCGCGAATCTGATCCTTAAAGGAGAGGCTCTCCTCCGGGGAAGTCACCTCCTGGGGAATGTCCAGGGGGGACGGACGGACGGACGGACGGAGGCATCAGAAACGGTCAAGTGGAAACGAAGTGGATTTAACAAAGTGAAGTCCAGGTCAACCTGCCTGCAATAATTGGGGAGGGGAGAAGGTCACGCGGATGACCGAGAGGTGTCAAAAAATCCCACCTCTCACCTAACAGCCAGGGCATTGCCCTCTCCTGTCCCACCTTTGCTCCCCGAAGGAGAGGAAAAGGGGGACAACCAGGGCCTGACCCCTCTGCGGCTGCCTTGGGAGGGGTCAGGCCCTGGTTGTCCCCCTTTTCCTTCTCTCCAAAGGCTTTCTCCTTCTTAAGGCCACGCTGGGCACCGTGCCACGAAAACGACTGTATAATTCCTCGCCTCCCGCCCTCCCTGCCCCCCCCCCCACCCCAACCTCCTGCTGCGTCAGGCGACGGGGAGGTTAGGAGGTAATCAAGCTTACAGATTAAGGCTCGCCAAAGCTACAAGATCAGCACAGGTCGGGCGGAGGGGTGGGGGGCGTTATTAACTCTTGAAAGGACAGGGGTTGCCGTGCCAGCCGTAGCTCGAATGGAAAACAACCGACAGACACACAAGAGGCATGGAGGCACGTGGTGGTGTTGGGGTCTGCAATCTAAGGCCTGGCCAAGAAATGGCTTGGAGGTCGGGTCTCCCCGGGATGGGGACAGGTAATACTCTATCAGATGGAAGATTCAAAGAATTAGAATAGAAAATAGAATAGAATAGAATAGAATAGAATAGAATAGAATAGAAGAGAAGAGAAGAGAAGAGAAGAGAAGAGAAGAGAAGAGAAGAGAAGAGAAGAGAAGAGGAGAATAATTGGAACGGACCTTGAAGGTTTTCTAGAATAGAATAAAATATAGAATAGAATATACAATATAGAATAGAAGAGAAGAGAAGAGAATATAGAAGAGAAGAGAAGAGAAGATAATAATTGGAAGGGATCTTGAAGGCCTTTTAGAATAGAATAGAATATAGAATAGAATATACAATATACAATAGAATAAAATAAAATATAGAAGAGAAGAGAAGAGAAGAGAAGAGAAGAGGAGAGGAGAAGAGAAGAGAAGAGAAGAGAAGAGAAGAGAAGAGAAGAGAAGAGAAGAGAAGAGAAGAGAAGAGAATAATTGGAACAGACCTTGAAGGTTTTCTAGAATAGAATAAAATATAGAATAGAATATACAATAGAATAAAATAAAATAAAATATAGAAGAGAAGAGAATATAGAAGAGAAGAGAAGAGAAGAGAATAATTGGAAGGCCTTTTAGAATAGAATAGAATATACAATAGAATATACAATAGAATAAAATAAAATGTAGAATAGAATAAAATATAGAATAGAATATACAATATAGAATAGAATAGAATAGAAGAGAAGAGAAGAGAAGAGAAGAGAATATAGAAGAGAAGAGAAGAGAAGAGAAGAGAAGAGAAGAGAAGAGAAGAGAAGAGAAGAGAAGAGAAGAGAATAATTGGAAGGGATCTTGAAGGCCTTTTAGAATAGAATAGAATATAGAATAGAATATACAATATACAATAGAATAAAATAAAATATAGAAGAGAAGAGAAGAGAAGAGAAGAGAAGAGGAGAGGAGAGGAGAAGAGAAGAGAAGAGAAGAGAAGAGAAGAGAAGAGAAGAGAAGAGAAGAGAAGAGAATAATTGGAACAGACCTTGAAGGTTTTCTAGAATAGAATAAAATATAGAATAGAATATACAATAGAATAAAATAAAATAAAATATAGAAGAGAAGAGAATATAGAAGAGAAGAGAAGAGAAGAGAATAATTGGAAGGCCTTTTAGAATAGAATAGAATATACAATAGAATATACAATAGAATAAAATAAAATGTAGAATAGAATAAAATGTAGAATAGAAAAGAATAGATTTAGAACAGTATTAGAACAGATCATAGGTGTCTTGAATGCAATCTCCAAACAACTGGAGCACCACTTGACATTGACAAATTCACCTTCCCCCCATTGCAAAAGGCAGATTTACTCAGAACGGCTTCCATCCTGTGATAATAACTCTTTTAACACCACAAAACATCCACATCTGTTTATCCCAGGTGCTTGGGAAGGACTCAATAGGCGGATAAAAATGCCAAATCCAACCTGAACATCTGGCTGGCTGTGCAACGAACCAGAATAGGAATAGAATCATAGGGCGTGTGGGGCTGGGGCTTGGAGGTCTTCTCATCCAACTCCCTGCTCTGGAAAGGAGACATGATTACATCATTCTGGGCAAATGGGTGTCCAATCTTTCCTTAAAACCCTTCAGTGATGGAGGAGCACCTACACTTTCTGGAGGCAAGTTGTTCCACTGGTTAATCATTCTCACTGTCAGAAAAGTCCCCCCCTTAATTATTTCCAGGTTGGATCTCCCTCTGACCAGCTTCTGCCCAAAGAGAGGAGATGACAAAATTAATACATTATTAAATTGGGCCACCCTAGAACCTGGAACAAAGAGGTTTGCCCTCAACCACAATCTTCATCTTCCCAGTTGGTAGGAGATGGCCATTTCTTGAGGGTACTTTGAGTTGGGTTTTTGTACTGAGGATAGTTTTTTGTACAAGAGGGACGCGGTGGCTCAGTGGCTAAGACGCTGAGCTTGTTGATTGAAAGGTCGGCAGTTTGGCGGTTCAAATCCCTAGTGCCACGCAACAGGGTGAGCTCCCGTGACTTGTTCCAGCTTCTGCCAACCTAGCAGTTCGAAAGCAGGTAAAAAATGCAAGTAGAAAAATAGGGACCACTTTTGGTGGGAAGGGAACAGTGTTCCGTGCGCCTTTGGCGTTGAGTCATGCTGGCCACATGACCACGGAGACATCTTTCATGACATCATCACCCAGCAAGAATCAACCAAGCCTGGGACAAAGACAACCTACATAGTTACCCCTGCATGACCCCATGGGAGTCTGACAACCAATCAGAATACAAGCTCAAATTCAAAAGCCCAGAGAGGGCATCAAACCCAGGTACTCTCAGCATCTCTTCCCTCATTTTACCCAGGACCTCAAACCCATGTGGTCCTGCCCACCATTAAACCATCTTTTCAAGGAGTCTCCATGTTTCCAGTGTCTTTCTTCCCACTTGGAGCTGAACCCAGATGGACGTTTCTTCCAACAATTCCCTGGCTAAGCCTCTTCCCGTAAGACAAAACAGGAGACTGTGGCATCATGAGAAGTGACAATACCATTTATGCACCTTTTATACATTTATACCATTTATACATTTATGCAGCTGGAATACGGCATCCAGTTCTGGTCACCACAATACAAAAAAAAAGATGTTGAGACTCTAGAAAGAGTGCAGAGAAGAGCAACCAAGATGATTAGAGCTGGGGTCTCCAACCTTGGCAACTTTAAGACTTGTGGACTTCAACTCCCAGAATTCCTCAGCCGGCTGAGGAATTCTGGGAGTTGAAGTCCACAAGTCTTAAAGTTGCCAAGGTTGGAGACCCCTGGATTACAGGGCTGGAAGCCAAATCATATGATGCATGGCTGGGGAAGCGAGGTATGTCTAGTCTAACAAAGAGAAGGATTGAGGTGACATGAGAGCAGTTCCAATATTTGGGTGGGTGGGTGGGTTGTCATACAGAGGAAGGGATTGACTTATTCTCCAAAACACCCGGGGGCAGGAAAAGAAGTAATGGTGGAAGGTCTTTAAAGAGAGATCATACCTACAACTAAAGAGAAATTTCCTGAGTGTGAAAACAATTCATCCGTGGAATGATTTATCTCCTGAACTTGTGGTTGCTCCAACACTGGAGGTCTATGGAGATTCTCAGTCATTCAGGTCATGGTTGTCCCGAAGGTGTTTTTTCAAGAGGCAACTGGACTTCCTGGTTTTTCTTTGAAGATGTGTGAAGCTCTCCCGAAGAAGCTTCTTGGATGAGAAGAGAAACATCTTCAAAGAAAAACCAGAAAGTCCAGTTGCCTCTTGAAAAAAACACCTTTGGGTCTAACACTGGAGGTTTTCAAGAAGAGATTGGACAGCCATTATCTGGAATGATACAGGACCTTCAGCTCTAGCAATGGGTTGGACTAGGTTCCTTCTGTCCCTTTGATTCTATGATTCATTTTCTTCCCAGCTAAACATGGATAAATATTCCAGTCGGTCTCGGGCAACTTTTTCTGTCTCCTATTATGTCTGTCTCTGTGTCTTTGCTGAGATTGATCCAATCACTTAAATATGAGCCAGCCGTGTGCAGCAGCTGCCAAAAAAGCCAACACAGTTCTAGGCTGCATCAAGAGAGGGATAGAATCAAGATCATGTGAAGGGTTAATACCACTTTATAAAGCCTTGGTAAGGCCACACTTGGAATATTGCATACAGTTTTGGTCGCCATGTTGTAAAAAAGATGTGGAGACTCTAGAAAGAGTGCAGAGAAGAGCAACAAGGAGGATGAGGGGACTGGAGGCTAAAACATATGAAGAACAGTTGCAGGAATTGGGTATGTCTAGTTTGATGAAAAGAAGGACTAGGGGAGACATGATAGCAGTCTTCCGATATCTCAGGGGCTGCCCCAAAGAAGAGGGAGCCAAGCTATTCTCCAAAGCCCCTGAAGGCAGGACAAGAAGCAACGGGTGGAAACTCATCAAGGAGAGAAGCAACCTAGAACTAAGGAGAAATTTCCTGACAGTGAGAACAATTCATCAGTGGAACAACTTGCCTCCAGAAGTTGTAAACGCTCCAACACTGGAAGTTTTTTTTTGAGGGGGGAAAAGAAAGAAGATTATAAGAATAAATGTACAATTACGATGATAACACTGATAGATAGAATAAATCTGAAAAGAAACTGAAAGAAAGTATATATGATTAGAATACAGGAGTTGCTCGGATACCAGACAAGGAGAATATTCCACAGCAAAGAAGATAGAAAGGAGAGAGGAGTAGAGGGTAGGAAGAGGAGAGGGAGGGAGAGGAATGGAAGAAAGGGAAAAGGAGAGGAAGGAAGGGTAGGGGACAGGAGTAGGAGAGAAGGTGAGAAGGGGGAAAAGAAGAGAGGAGTGGGGGAAAGGAAGGGGAAGTAGGATGAGGTAGGAGAGGAGGAAGGAAAAAGTAGGAGAGGAGAGGAGGGAGGGAAGGGAAAGAAAGGAGAAGAAGAAGAAGAAGGTTTGTTGCAAAGTGAGGGAAGAAAAGGTAGAAGAGCAACGCATGTAATTAAAATGCCTTATTTTAATGCTTTCTTTAAGGAAAACATGTTTATGTATGATTAATTATGTATAAGAAAGTGTACATTTTATATTATCTGTATAAGAAATTTATTAGTCGCATTTCTATAAATGCGACAGTTCTATAAATAAAACTGAGAAAACTTTTCAAATAAAACAAAAGGAAGTTTTTAAGAAGTGACTGGACAACCATTTGTCTGAAGTGGTGTAGGATTTTCTGGCTAAGCAGAGGGTTGGACTAGATGACCTCCGAGGTCCATTCCAACTCTTATTTTATTCAAATTGTAGTTCCGCAATCTGGAGGCACAAAATTAAGGAAGATGTTCCTTACAACCTCAACCCCAAGGTTTCAGCTGGCGAATGCGGTACCAATATTCTCTAAATTCGGCATTCAGCTCAATGCCAGCATTAAGGCCCTAGGAAACTGGAGTGTTTATCAGGATGAATTTATTTAACAACTCAAGGAGGAGCATTTTTAAAGGGGAGGTGGGTGGGTGGATGGGGGGAACAGAAATGAAAGCAACTGAGCCTAGGCTTATCAAACACCCAACAGCTGTTTGGGGCATCACATTTTCCTCTAATTCATTACAGCGTTTTTTTTTTAATAGAAAAAAAGATGCTGTAATGAAAAACAAAACAAATTAAAAAGAAAAAAAATGAAGGCTCCTTTTAGATCTAACTTGATTTGCAGAGGACAAATCCGTTTCCTAATTCTGGGTGTCCAAAAATTGGCTAAAATGCAAGTCCCATGGCATACATTTATATTTAAGAAAGCTTTTTGCAAGCAGGGGGGGAAAAAACCGGTGAAGGTGATGTTCGCTATTACCGTTTATTCTTATCCTCCACAAAACCATTAATGATGTGATTTAAAACGCCCCGACTAATACAGGCATAATCTATCTCTTTTAATTTCAACAATGAGGCAGGGTTTTTTTTTTTTTTTCATTTCCAAGCAAGGGACCTAAGCTGCTCAATGCATCTGTCAAGCTAAGGTTATCTTAATTTTTGTCTTATTCCGCTCCCCCACCTGGCTTGGAAAATGGGCTTTCTTCTCCTCCACTTATTTGATTAACCGAGCCCCGGCCTTAATGCTGATCCTTGGCATGCAGAACCGAAGTTGATTATTAATAATCTTGGAATTAACACTTGGAATCCAGGGCTCCGGTTCTGGTCACCGGGATACAAAGAAGATACTCAAGGCCCTTAAGAAAAAAAGGAGTGCGGAGAAGAGCAAGAGAGATGATGAGGGGCCTGGGGGAGAAATCGTAGGACGAACCTTTGCAGGAACTGGGTATGTCCGGTCTAAAGAGGGGAAAGGGCTAGGAGTGTGACCCGAGAGCAGCCTTCCAATATTTGAGGGGCTGCCCCAAGGAAGAGGGGGGTCAACGTCAATCAGAGGATGGAGCTAGGAATGTGTAGTCTATCGAAGAGAAGGACCGGGGTGACATGACAATAGTTTTCCAATATTCATGCTATGTAGGCTCCAGAACCCTTATCTCCTTCCTTCCTTCCTTCCTTCCTTCCTTCCTTTTTTTCTTTCTTCCCTCCCTCCTTCTCCTTCTTTCCCTCCCTCCTTCCCTTCCTTCCTTTCTCTTTCTCTCTTTCTGTCCCTCCTGCCCTCCTTTCCTTCATTCCTTTTTCTCTTTTCTTTCTACCTTCCTTCCCTCCCATTCTCCTCCCTTCCTTCCTTTCTCTTTCTCTTTTTTCTCTCCCTCCCTCCTTTCCTTCCTTCCTTCCTTCCTTTTTCTCTCCTTCTTCTCTCCCTCCCTCCCTCCTTCATTCCTTCCTTTTTCTCTCTTTCTTCTCTCCCTCCCTCCCTCCTTTCCTTTCTCTTCCTTCCTTTCTCTTTCTTCTCTCCCTCCCTCCTTTCCTTCCTTCCTTTTTCTCTCTCTTTCTTCTCTTCCTCCCTCTCTCCTTTCCTTCCTTTCTCTTCCTTCCTTTCTCTCTTTCTTCTCTCCCTCCCTCCCTCCTTTCCTTCCTTTTTCTCTTTCTTCTCTCCCTCCCTCCTTTCCTTCCTTTTTCCTTCCTTCCTTCTTTCCTACCTTCCTTCCTTCCTTTTTCTTCTCTCCCTCCCTCCCATTCTCCTCCCTTCCTTCTTTCCTCCCTCCCTTTCTTTCTTCCCTCCCTCCCTCCCATTCTCCTTCCTTCCTTCCTTCCTTCCTTCCTTCCTTCCTTCCTTCCTTCCTTCCCCAGAGATGCCCAGTTCCACCCAGATTCACTTGACAGTGAGATGGGCAGCACATAAATTTAATAAATAAACACTGGTAGCCCTTGACTTTACAGCCATTCATTCAGTGACAACCGCCCTGAAAAAAGTGACTTATGACCATTTTTCTCACTCGCAGCCATTGGCGCATCCCCACGGTCACACCATCAAAATTCAGACGCTCGACAACTGGTTCACACATTGATGACGACTGCAGTGCCCCGAGATCATGCGACCCCTTTTTGTGGGACTTTCTGAGAAGCAAAGTTGAAGGAGGAGCCACTGTGTTGCTGACTTCACAACAACAACAGCGGCAAAAAGTCTCGCTTCGCCGCAAAAACGTGGGGCTCAACCGGGGTCGTAAGTCGAGGCCTACCTGTCTGTGAAAAGTAACTGCGTAGACGAAAAGCTGGCAACCTTTGCTGATTTCGCCCAGTACGGTCTGCTTCCGTACTTCTCCAATCTCGCTTAAATGGGTTTTGATTGAATTTTTCGTCAACGTGTTCTTTCCCGACAGTGAAAGCTTCCGTGAGAGACCTGCATCGAAAAGTTGCCAGCTTGACATTATTTGGGAAACGTGGCGTTTCTGCAGAACGAAAAGTACACCTTGGCCTTCTTTCAGGCCACTATAATCCCCGCGCCCGCCCGGCCCATCCTACCGGATCGACACTGATGGATCAATAGAGAAAGTGAAGTCATGCTGATCTGTTGCAATGAAGAGATATGGCCATTCAGAAAAAGCAATTAGCTGTGATCTGACAGCCCTGATATGGCTATTAGGGCAGGTGGATTATCCTTTTCGGAATAACAAGAGTTGAAAGGGGCCTTGGAGGTCTTCTAGTCCAGCCCCCTGATCAAGCAGGAGACCCTATACTATTTCAGACAATCTCTTCTTAAAAACCTCCAGTGATGGAGCATCCACAACTTCTGGAGGCAAGTTGTTCCACTGGTTAATTGTCCTCACTGTCAGGACATTTCTCCTTAATTCCAGGTTGCTTCTCTCCTTGATTCGTTTCCATCTGTTGCTTCTTGTCCTGCTTTCAGGTATCTAGGGAGATTATCAGTCATCCAGGTCATGGTTGTCCCAAAGCTCTGGTGGCTCAGCAGACTAATTAACATCCACTTGCATCTGCTGCCTGCAATTACTGCAAGTTCGAATCTCGCCAGGCTCAAGGCTGACTCAGCCTTCCATCCTTTCTAAGGTAGGTAAATTGAAGACCCGGTTTGTGGGGGCAATAAGCTGACTTTGTATAAATATACAAAAAGGATGAAGGCTATTGCTTAGCACATTGTAAGCCGCCCTGAGTCTCCGGAGAAGGGCGGCATATAAATCAATTTTTTTTTTAAAAAGGTGCTTTTTCAAGAGGCAACTGGACTTTATAGTTTTTCTTTGAAGACATTTCTCTACTCATCCAAAGTAGCTTCTTCAGGTGCTTTCAGGTGCTTTGGAGAATAGCTTGACTCCCTCTTCTTTGTGGCAGCCCCTGAGATACTGGAAAACTGCTTTCATTTCTCCCCTAGTCCTTCTCTTCATTAAACTAGACATGCCCAGTTCCTGCAACCGTTCTTCCTATGCTTTAGCCTCCAGTCCTCTCATCCTCTTTGTTGCTCTTCTCTGCACTCTTTCTAGAGCCTCCACATCTTTTTTTACATTGTGGTGACCAAAATTAGATGCAATATTCCACTTTTGGTCTTGAGGAAGGGAAGTTGGATCAAAGAAGCCACCAGGAGCCCTGGTAGCGCAGCAGACTAAAGCACTGTTATTAACATCAGCTGCCTGCAATTACTGCAAGTTCAAATCTCACCAGGCTCAAGGTTGACTCAGCCTTCCATCCTTTCTAAGGTAGGTAAAATGAGGACCCAGATTGTGGGGGCAATAAGATGACTTTGTAAAAAATATACAAAAGTATGACAGCTATTGCTTAACGCACTGTAACCTGCCCTGAGTCTTCGGAGAAGGGCAGCATATAAATCAAAAAGAAAAAGAAAAAGAAAAAGAAAAAGAAAAAGAAAAAGAAAAAGAAAAAGAAAAGTCTTAAGAGAGAGAAGGAAAGTATAGAAAACAATCTGGTCTGATTACTTTTGACATGAAATGGCATCTCCAAAATACCAACTTGGTCGTATCACCGACAGCAAATTCACAGCGTCTGCTATCATTCTTAGTTCACAACTTTTAGACCCAACAGTTTATATATCAGAAACTTGCGCACAAAAATGATAAAACATGGAATCCTTGCGAAGAAGAATGCATACTGGCGTAGTATCCTGAAAAGCAGTCCATATTAGGAAACAATTTGGAGAAAATTTAATGTATGGGTAGTCCTCGGCTTACGACCATAATTGAGAATGGAATCATGGCTGTACGGCATGCCACCCATTAAGCAGGTCAAAAAAATAGAGAAGGATTGAATTCAATGAATGTGATATAATATATTAGGTTAATGCACATAATACATAGTCATCCTTCAGGTACTAACCTAGTAACAACGCAAACAAGAAGTTTATAAATAAAAGCAACTAAGATGATTAAGGACTCCCTGAGTCCTTCGGGAGAAGGGCGGTATAGAAATAAAATTATTCTTATTATTCTTATTAAGGTCCTGGAGACCAAAACATATGAAGAATGGTTGCAGGACTGGGGAGGACGGGGACATGATAGCAACTTTCCAATATCTCAGGGGTTACCATGAAGAAGAAGGGGTCAAATTATTTTCCAAAGCACCAGAAGGCAGGAGAAGAAGCAATGGGTGGAAACTAATTAAGGAGAGAAGCAATCTAGAACTAAGGAGAAATTTCCTAACAGTGAGGACAATTAACCTGTGGAACGACTCGCCACCAGAAGTTGAGAATGCTCCATCACTGTTTTTTTTTTAAAGAAGAGACAAGTATTCCCGAAAACTCAGCAGCTAAAAGGGGCCCTGCATTTGAAAATGGGTAAAACCTGTCACCGTCTTTAAAAATCAAAAGTTTAATTCGTATTTTTTGGGGAACACAGGTGGTCCTCGACTTAACGACCATTCATTTACTGACCGTTCCAGGTTGCAAAAAGCGATTTAGGCCCGTTTCTCATACTGACGACCGTTGAGGCCACGTGATCAGAACTGGGATTTATTTATGAGAATTTATATAGCCGCCTGCTCGCTCACAGTGACTCTTAAGACGGCTTTTAGGGAGAATAAAATCCCAATGGAGAAAAAAAATAAAAAAAATAAGAATAATAAAATAAAATGACAACCCCCATGCTTCCACCCCAGGTTGTTTGGGACCTGGCTCGTATTTATGACGGTTGCACTGTCCAGTGACCTCTAGAAAAAGTGCTTGATTTTTGATGAACGTATCTTTTCTTTTATGTACACTGAGAGCGTATGCACCAAGACAAATTCTTTGTGTGTCCAATCACACTTGGCCAATAAAAAATTCTATTCTATTCTATTCTAGAAAAAATGCAGAAAAGAGCAACCAGGATGATTAGGGAACTGGAGGCTAAAACATAGGATGAACGGTTGCAGGAACTGGGCATGGCTAGTCTAGTGAAGAGAAGGACCAGCGGAGACACGATAGCATCTTCCAATATTTGAGGGGCTGCCCCAGAGAAGAGGGGGTCAAGCTATTCTCCAAGGCACCTGAAGGCCAGACAAGGAACAATGGATGGAAACTGAACAAGGAGAGATTCAACCTAGAAATAAGGAGAAATTTCCTGACAGTGAGAAACAATCAACCCATGGAACAGAAGTTGCCTTCAGAAGTTGTGGGAGCTTCATCACTGGAAGCTTTCAAGAAGAGACTGGACTGTCATCTGTCAGAAACGGTGCAGGGTCTCCTGCTTGGGCGGGGTGGAGGGTTGGACTAGATGACCTCCAAGGACCCTTCCAACTCTGTTAATCTGTATCTGTATCCGACCTTCTGACAAGCAAAGTCAGTGGGGAAGCCAGATTCACTGAACAACCCTGCTACAAAACGAACAAGCGCCGTGATTCGCTTAACAACTCGTCTCGCTTATCCACGGACATCTTGGGCTCGGCGGTGGCCATAAGGCGAGGACTGCCTGTTATTTCCCTTCTCCCCATCCCCAAATGATTAACACCCCCCCTCCCAGCCCACCCCTGTCAGCAAAACATCTTAAGAGCTGCCAGGCATAGCCCGAGCTGGAGCGTTATTTATAATGAAGCCGGGTCCCCGAAGATTTTAACGAACCGGAGCTGACCTTGATCACTCATTCAGAGACCCCCATGTGATGCGTAGGGCGGGCCCCTCCCCTCCTGTCTTCTCACCCAGCCCACCTTTGCTCTTGGGTTTATCAATTTCTTTTCTTGATCTCTCAAGCAAGTCACGGCCTCTAATCTGCCAGCCAGATCTCTAAGCTGCCACCTTAATTAAATTACCAAACGAAGAGAGACGGTGGAATTCCGGGGGGGGGGTACCCGGGGAACATAATGGATGGATTAATATGTATCTAGGTATCATCATCGGCTTGGCCTTCTCTGCCCTCCCTCCTAGGTCCTTTCTCTAGATGGGGGCAGAGAAATAAATCTTTTCAGGCCTGCAAGAAAAACTCCCACAAGTTGAGCCCGGACCTTGAATGATGATCGCAATGCAATTTTTTTTTTAAACCCTTGATAATTACTCAGAAAAATATTGTTTGCAGCTGGGAAATCTTCTTCTTTTATTGTTAATTTCTCTCTTTCTCGCCTCATATAAAGGACCAATAGAAAAAAAATAATTGTCGCTCAGAATTGAAATGCGGCATCCTTGATGCTCTCGGAGCTTGGTTGTTTTCTTGGAGACGTTTCAGGACCCAACGAGGTAACATCATCAGGGCTAGAAGGGAATGGGGGGGTGGGGGGTGCAGAGAATGAGGAGGACTATGGGGTCCTTGGTGCTCTCTGGGCTTGCTGGGTTTTCTTGCAGACGTTTCAGGACACAAATAAGGAACATCATCGGTGCTATAACGTAATGAGTGCATTGATGATGTTACCCTAATATCGAAAGATTTTGAAGAGTTCTGACATTCCTGCTTGTCATAGGATCATGTTCTGTCCCCGTTCCACTCATGCACCCCCACAGACGGCCCGGAGTTAATAAGCCACACGACAAAATTCTTTGAAAATAAAGCTGGCAGCAACCCAGTGGCTAGCTGCCAATTCAGACTTTACTCACACAAAACGAAGATTAGACTGCCAGCATTCCGATAAAACAGGCAGAGTTTTCAACAATAGAAGGATTAATCCAAATGCAGTCCGATAAAGCAGGCAAAGTCCAGTAATGCAGAGATCATGGTTTATTTCTAGTTTTTGCTCGTCACAAACTGAACCGGCCACCACACCCACATTTATACCCTGTGGGGTGTGGTCCAGTGACGCAGCTAATCTCTGGCACGCCTTCCCCTCTGCTGCACACGCTTCTCCCTGCGCCTCTGGCAAGGGTCCAGCCAGCACTTATCTCCTTCGTCGCTGTCCACCTGTGGCTACGGGAACGTGCTTGGCTCTGAGCCTATCTCTTGGCCTTCGGTGTCCTCCGGAGGCATTGCCAGAGTGGAGGGTCCTGGAGAGGGAGGCCTTGCCAACTCCTCTCCCTCACTCTCAGAGTCTGCATCTGTCGATAGCCCACGCTCAGGCAACGGAGCCACAACAGATCACAGAAAAACTGGAAGGGACCTCAGAAGGCTTCTAGTCCAGGGGTCTCCAACCTTGGCAACTTTACGACTTGTGGACTTCAACTCCCAGAATTCCTCAGCCAGCGCATGCACTGGCTGAGGAATTCTGGGAGTTGAAGTCCACAAGTCGTAAAGTTGCCAAGGTTGGAGACCCCTGTTCTAGTCCAATTCACTTAGCAAATGTCTCGCTTAACAACAGAAAATGTGGGGTTCAACTGTGGTCGTACGTCGAGGACTATCTCTATGTCTGAACCCCAAAACAATCCTAGGTAAACCTCTGGGCCAGATTCCAACCCCCAGGGCTCCGAGTTTAAATTCTGGCTTTGCCAACCGAGCACTTCTCTTTTTTTATGCAGCGAAAGCTTGTGTGGTCCAGGAAAAAAAACCCCACTCGGATAATGTTTTAACACGTCTCCATCGATTGCATCCATCACAAATTCATGAGACCAGGAAGAGAGCGGGGAGTTGGCAGGAGGCCCAAACTCTTCTGCATTGCTTAAAGACAACGATTTGGTCTTTAAAGATCTAATTGGAACCTCTGATCTCATTTTATTAAAGCCTGCTATTCTTGCGCAAGTCTGCAAAAAAAAAAAAAAAAACCCCGTCGAAAACGGTACATTCTCCTGGATTTAGGACTCTGGATTTACAGAAGGGCCCGGGATCGGCAGAAAGACAATAGAATAGAATAACAGAGTTGGAAGGGACCTTGGAGGTCTTCTAGTCCAACCCCCTGCTTAGGCAGGAAACCCTACACCACTTCAGACAAATGGTTATCCAACATCATCTTAAAAACTTCCAGTGTTGGAGCATACGCAACTTCTGGTGGCAAGTTGTTCCATTGATTAATTGTTCTCACTGTCAGAAAATTTCTCCTTAATTCTAAGTTGCTTCTCTCCATGATTAGTTTCCACCCATTGCTTCTTATCTTGCCCTTAGGTGCTTTGGAGAATAGCTTGACTCCCTCTTCTTTGGAGCAGCCCCTGAGATATTGGAAGACTTCTATCCTGTCTCCCCTAGTCCTTTTTTTCATTAAACTAGACATACCCAGTTCCTGCAACCCGTTCTTTATATGCTTTAGGCTAGCCTCCAGTCCCCTAATCCTCTTGGTTGCTCTTCTCTGCACCCTTTCTAGAGTCTCCACATCTTTTTTACATCGTATCCTGCTGTCGCTTTAATCAAATTCCATATTAATGATGCTTAAATGAAGAAATACGGGCATCGGGTTACTTTTGCAGATTAAAATATGTGAACCAGTGCAGGCTAGCAGCTAGTCTTCTCAATTTACCAGTAATTCTCTCAGCTGCCTAAGCACATCAGAAGTGGTGAAAAAGGGCACAGGAAAAACAGGGACCCTGCCTTCCCACTGTCCCATCGGCTAAATATCACGATTAGGGGAAAGGAAAAGAAAATGCAATCGGTGGAAAAGTTTTGAGTCATAAAACTTGGATCAAGGAGCGGAGACATCTTTAAAGCTCCGTCTCTCATTTTCCCTTAAAATTTTTATTAGCCTGTAGATGAATCTTTCTCCTTTTCCTAACTGGATGTTTTCCAAATGCGTTAAAACCCCTTTAAAGTCCTAAAATGACTCAAAGATAGGTAGTCCTCGACGTACGATCGCAACTGAGCTAAGCAAGGCAGTTGTTCAGGGAGTG
Source organism: Pantherophis guttatus (assembly GCF_059756535.1). NCBI lineage: Eukaryota > Metazoa > Chordata > Lepidosauria > Squamata > Colubridae > Pantherophis > Pantherophis guttatus. The sequence continues at coordinate 343,142,701 of NC_142063.1, forward strand.
TTGTTCCGTTTTGCGACCTTTCTCGCCACTATGGTTAAGTGAATGGCGGCAGACGTTAAGTCAGTCACGCAGTCGTTGAGTGAATTGGGCTTCCTGTTTGACTTTGTTTGTCAGAAGGTCGCAAATGAGATTTCGTATGACCCTGAGACGCTGTTGCCGTCAGAAATATGAGTCGCTGTTGCCAAATGTTTGAATTTTGATGATGTAACCGTGAGGTTGTAAGTGTGAAAAGGGGCTGTAAGTCACTTTTTTTCAGTGCCGGTGTCACTTTGAAGTTTTGGAGACTTGTGTTCGGTGCTGTCAGAAGCTCTGAATTCTGCCATTTGGGTAGTCCTCAACTTATGATCACAACTGAGCCCAACATTTCTGTCCCTAGGTGAGAAATTTGCTTTGCCCCGTTTTACAAGTTTTCTTGCCACGTTTGCTAAGTGAATCGCTGCAATTCTTAAGTGAATCTGGTTTCCCCATCGACTTTGTTTGCCAGAAGGTCGCAAAAGCGGGAATCACGTGACCCCCGGAGGGGACACGGCGACCGTCATAAATGTGAGTCTGTGGTCAAGCATCCGAATGTCAATCACGTGACCCTGGGGATGCTGCAACCGTCGTTAAGTGTGAAAAAACGGTCCTAAGTCACTTCATTCAGGGCCGTTGTAACTTCGAATAGTCACTAAAAATGAACTGTTGTAAGTTGAGGACTACCTGTATGGAGGCTTTTGTTTGCAGCTGCTCTTGTTCTCCATCCCACTTTCTGGGAAGGACTAAGTACGAGGCAAAGGGCTGGTTGAAGGGGCTTAGATACAGGGTGGATTTGATTTAAATCGAGTTGATTTAAATCACAATTTAAATCATGATTTAAATCACGAGTAAAAAGGCTTGATTTAAATCAACTCGATTTAAATCATAGTTTTTAAAGAGCAACTGTCATCTCTGCTACTCCTTTGACCCACTGTTGACTCACCGATAGTCCCAGTGTTGCAGAATATACGGCCTCGTGCTACATAACTAAGCTCCATTTCATGCTGAATAAACTAAATTATTTATGTATCTTAAATAGAAAACTATCTTACCATAGATTTTTACCCCAAAAGTTTTTTTATTAAAATAAATTCGATAAAAATCAAAAAAAATCCGATTTAAATCAAAAAAATCTGATTTTTTTTTGATTTTTTTAAAACAATCATTGATTTTTATCCACCCTGCTTAAATATCTGTGGAACAACTTGCCACCAGAAGCTGTGAATGTTCCAACACTGGAAGCCAGAGGTCTTCAAAGTAGGCAGCTTTAAGACTTGTGGACTTCAACTCCCAGAATTCTCCAGGCAGCATAGTTGGCTGGCTGGAGAATTCTGGGAGCTGAAGTCCACAAGTCTTAAAGCTGCCAAGTTTGAGGACCCCTACTGGAAGCTTTTAATAAGAGATTGAATAACCATTTGTCTGAAGTGGTGTAGGGCCTAAGTAGGGGGTTGGACTAGAAGACCTCCCAGGTCCCTTTCCAACTCCGTTATTCTACTCTAGTAGGTTCTAGTATCCCACGAGTGAGCTAGTTGAAGTACCGTGCTTGAATGGGTCAACTTTGGGTTAAATTTACCCCTGGGGAGTTAGTCAGTTGATTCACAACAGGCTAAACTCCCCCTGACCTAATTAAGCATGTTGTGGGAAGCAGACAATGGAAGCATCTGTGCATTTATAATTACCTGACGACATGCCTTGGCATCTCCAGAGGCTTCGCGTGCCTCAGATCTAAACCCAAAAGCCATGGGAGCCTCAGATCTAAACCCAAGAGCTGGAAGCCAGCTAAGGCGAGTATCCCATTTTTTGAAAACAGATAAGGGATGTGTAATACATCACTCTGGCTAAAGTAAATTTGTGGGCGAGGCAGGGGTGAAATCCAGCAGGTTCTGACAACTTTTGCTTTCGGGAGCTTCACCACTGGAGGCTTTCAAGAAGAGACTGGGCTGCCATCTGTCAGAAATGGTGTAGGGTTTCCTGCTTGGGCAGGGGGTTGGACTAGATGACCTACAAGGTCCCTCCCAACTCTGTTCCTGGAGAACCGGTAGCGGAAATTTTGAGCAGTTTGGAGAACCGGCAAACGTCACCTCTGGCTGGCCCCAGAGTGGGGAGGGAATGGAGATTTTGCAATATCCTTCCCCTGGAGTCAGGTGGGAATGGAGATTTTGCAGTATCCTTCCCCCAGGAGGGGAAAGGGAATGGGGATTTTGCAGTATCCTTCCCCTGCCACGCCCACCAAGCCACACCACGCCACGCCCACCAAGCCACGCCCACAGAACCGGTAGTAAAAAAATTTGGAGTTCACCACTGTGGTGAGGATTATAATGACAGGATATAGAATACAGGTAGTCTTCGGTTTACAACCGTTCGTTTAGTGACTATTTTGGAGCTTAAAAACGTGACTTGTGTCCATTTTTCACACACGTACGACCGCTGCGGCATCCCCCACGGTCCAGCTGATTAAAATTTGGAGGGGTTGGCAAAGGGGTTCGTATTTATGACGGTCGCGGTGACCCGGGGTCACGTGAATCCCTTTTGCGACCTTCTGACAAGTCAAATCCATGGGGAAGCCGGATTCGCTTAACGACCGGGTTACCGACTGCTTCCCAACGGTGGCAAGAAAAGTTGTAAAATGGGGCCAAACTCGTTGAACAACTGTCTTGCTTAGCAAATGGAAAATTTTGCACTCAGTACGTCGAGGGACTTGTATAAGAAGAAGAGTTTTGGACCGACTCTCTTGGAGAAAGAACAGGACACGATTAACAGAGTTGGAAGGGACCTTGCAGGTCATCTAGTCCAACCCCCCAACCGGAATCCATTCCCAAGTCTTTCTTCTCGTGTGTTTCCGCGCTCTTTTTCTCCGTTTCAGAATGAAATTTTTGTGGCTGCCTTCCTCATCCTAAACTCAGATTTAAATCCTCGGCCTCTTCACAAGGTCCCTTTTTCCATTGCTGTGGGATCTCCCTCAGGGGTGAAATGTAAAATTTGTTACTACCGGTTCTGTGGGCATGGCTTGGTGGGTGGGCGTGGCCAACTTTTTTTAAAAAAAAAAAAACTTTTCAATTTTTTTCTAATGCTTTGAAAAGCCTCTCTGCTGATCAGGCAACTCAGCTGGGATCGTCAGAGACTTTTCAAAGCATTTTTTTTTACCACTTCTTCGACTAAGAGATTGCAGAAAAAAATGCTTTGAAAAGCCTCTGATGATCCCAGCTGAGCCGCGCGATCATCAGAGGCTTTTTTTTTTTTACTTTTAAAAGCATTTTTTCGTTGGAAGAGGTTGTAGAACAAATGCTTTTAAAAGTTAAAAAAAAAAAAAGCCTCCGATGATCGTGATCGGGCGATCCGGTCCGAACCGGGAGCATTTCACCCCTGATCTCCCTGCGATGTTGTTCATCAGATTTATTATATTTTTAAAATTCATCTCTTCGTCCTGGGGAACTCCAAGTTAAGATCCTCTGGCATTTCCTCCCCTCTCTTCATTTCAAGGCAAAGCCGGTCCTTCTCCCTTCCAGGCTGAAGGCATCCTGGAGCCACCGAAATAATTTAGTCAAGGGGGAGGAGGATGAAAGAAGGAGGAAGAGGAGGAGGAGGAAGAGGAGGGGGTGAGGAATGAGGGGGGAAGAAGGGGAGGAGGGGGAAGAAGAAGACGAAGGAGGAGGAGGAGGAGGAGGGAGATTTCGTGTGAATAAATGGCAGTTTCTCTGGCTTTCATGTGGAGCTGCATCAAAGGCCAACGATAAATCAAGTGAGGTTTACCACGAGGACATGTGGGGCCTGACGTGGTGTGAACTCAGTCATAAGCCAGCTAGTTAATAATTGAATAAAATGCATTTTCAATCTGCAGACTTTGGGATTCCCTCCCCCACTCCTAGGTTTTAGGGGGGGAAATATGCAAGACCGTGTGGAAGAACAGTCAAATTTAAGAATACAGAATAACAGAGTTGGAAGGGACCTTGGAGGTCTTCTAGTCCAACCCCCTGCTTAGGCAGGAAACCCTATACCATTTCAGACAAATGGTTGTCCAATCTCTTCTTAAAAACTTCCAGTGTTGGAGCATTCACAACTTCTGGTGGCAAGCTGTTCCACTGATTAATTGTTCTCACTTACTCACGCTCTCAAATTCCTCCTTATTTCTAAGTTGCTTCTCTCTTTGATTAGTTTCCATCTGTTTCTTCTTGTCCTGCCCTCAGGTGCTTTGGAGAATAACTTGACTCCCTCTTCTTTGGGGCAGCCCCTGAGATACTGGAAGACTCCTACCATGTCTTCTCTGGTCCTTCTTTTCATCTAACTAGACATACCCAATTCCAGCAATCGTACTTTAAGCGCATCTTTCATTGTCATCTTCCTTCTTCTTTCGGAGGCAATCGATGGGTTCGCTTGAACATCAGAAAGCTGGGATTGACTTCTTCAATCCGCGAACAGGTGACGGTGCCGAATCGGTGACCCCCCAAAGGCCTGGGAACCGAAAGGCTACCCATTTTGGACAGCTATAAAAGGGGATTAGACAAATCCACGGAGCAAAGGGCTACCAATGGCTGCCAGGGAGAAGGGCAATATATCAACCTCCGCAAGGCAGGAGACCGGTCAGAACCAGGTGCCAGGGAACATGAGCGGGCCCTCCCGTCGCCTGCCTTGTCAGTTTCCCAGGGGCATCTCGTGGTCAGCTGCCATGGGAAACGGCAAAGTGGAACTGGATAGGCCTCTGCGTTGATCCAGCATGGCTGATGTTTTCATTTTGCAGTCAAATAATTTTTGCAATAGTGATGATACCAAGGCGGAGGGCACTTGGCGCTCTCTGAGCTGGGTTGTTTTCTTGGCAGACGTTTCAGGACCCAACTAGGGAACATCATCAGTGCTAGAAGGGAGTGGGGTTTGTGGAGAAGAGGAGGAGGAGCAGGAAGGTTTATGGGGTCCTTGGCGCTGTCTGAGCTGGGTTGTTTTGTTTTGTTTTTAATTTGATTTATATGCCGCCCTTCTCCAGAGACTCAGGGCGGCTTACAATGCGCTAAGCAATAGCCTTCCTACTTTTTATATATTTATACAAAGTCAGCTTATTGCCCCCACAAACTGGGTCCTCAATTTACCTACCTTAGAAAGGATGGAAGGCTGAGTCAACCTTGAGCCTTGGCGAGATTCGAACCTGCAGTAATTGCAGGCATCTGGTCTTAATAACCAGCTTAATAACAGGGTGCCTTAGACCACTGTACTACCAAGGCTCTTTCGTTTGCTTGGCAGACGTTTCAGGACCCAACTAGGCAACATCATCAGTGCTAGAAGGGAGTGGGGTTTGCTCAGTGGTGAAATCCAATTTTTTTACTACCGGTTCTGTGGACATGGCTGGGTGGGCGTGGTGTGGCTTGGTGGGTGTGGCTTGGTGGGCGTGGCAGGGGAAAGATACTGCAAAATCCCCATTCCCACCCCACTCTGGGGCCAGCCAGAGATGATATTTGCCACTTCTCCGAACTACTCAAAATTTCCACTACTGGTTCTCCAGAACCTGCTGGATTTCACCCCTGGTTTTGTTCCCTGTTTATATACAGTCGGTTGTGGGATTCAAATAATTTAACAACCGGTTCTCTATCCTAATGACCGGCTGGGTGGGCGTGGCCATGATGGGCGTGGCCAAGGGGTGTGACAGGCAGCACTTGGCCTCCTGTACTCCACCGGGAACAAAAACGGGCCACGGTGGGGGGGCACCATACACCCCGTGCCCCATTTTGGGCCTAGTAGGCCTCCCCGCAGGCTCCTGGGAGCAAAAACAGACCGCGGGGGGAGGTGTGCCACATACCCCCGCACCCTTCCAGACTTTTGTCCTCACCCAACCACTTTGTCAGACAAGAAGTGGCACATGTTGGATGTCCGGAGGGCTCTCCGGATATATCTCAACAGAACAGCAGCAATCCGTCGTTCGGAGTCCTTGTTTGTCTCCTTCCTTCCTGTCTCCTTAGGTTCTAAAGTATCCTCTTCTACCATCGGTCGCTGGATTCGCCAGACGATTGCTACGGCCTACGAGCTTCGCTCTTCTCCTGTACCGGCAAGGTTGACGGCGCATTCGACATGCAGCGCGGCAACGTCCGCGACCTGGGCCACGCACGCTTCCTTAGTGGACATTTGCAGAGCGGCAACCTGGACTTCTCCTTCCCCTTTTATTAAGCATTATAAGTTGGACAGGTTTGCCTCACAGGAGACATCTTTTGGACGTAGTGTGTTACAAGGGGTTCTTGCGGGAGGAGAGTCGTTGGCCCAGACTGAGCCCTCCCGTGCCTAACACTGTGAACTTGGGTATGTCCCAAGCATGGCTGCTGTCTCCACCCTCAATGGAGAAGGGGCGTTAGTCCTACCTGACACGCTCCTTCTCGTTGGGTGGAGACAGCAAAACAGGGTGCGGGGGTATGTGGCACACCTCCCCCCGCGGTCTGTTTTTGCTCCCAGGAGGCAAAATGGGGTGCTCCTGGGAGGCAAAATGGGGTGCGTGGGGACTCCTGGAAGGGGAGGGGCGGGGCCATCCAGCAATTGAACAACCGGTTCACCAGAACCGGCCCGAACCGGCTGAATCCCACCAGTGAATACAGTGGCTACAGTAAGCAACAGCTTAATTAAGAAACTACAGAGAAGTTTCTTAGAAAGCTTTGATTGACTTCTTCAGTCTGTGAATAGCTGACGATCGGAACTGGTGACCTGAAGACCTGGGGAATTTGAACGGCTACCAATTTTGGACCGCTATAAAAGGGGATTAGACAAACTGTTAAGAAATGACTATTACCTAACTTGTTGGGTTGGCAATATATAAACCCTCAATATAGCTTTAAGACTGCTGTATTACATCATATTGTGTTCTGATTGGTTAGCTCTGTAGCCAATCTCCTTAAGAGGAAGCTAGAAACATGGTTTGTTTCTTCTTTGCTGTTCTTGCTCTCTGATATCTCTGTATGCTACTGTTTGCAAATCCAGAAGAACTGTTTATTGTGAATGACTATGACGACTGGTAAGAAGACTTTGTTATTGGATTATCCCTGGACTGTCGTTATCTATCTCCTGCTTTATATGTGTATGACCTGGACTGTTTATTGGATTGTGCCTTACTATTTCCTGAAAGTAAACACAACTCAGTGTATCTGTGTATTGACTGTGTTTATTCGTAACTATTCTCAATCACTTTCATGTGCACACCCTTGGCTACTCAAGGGTTACGCTGCGAATTCCTTAACACAAACACTGCCACAAATATTAACAGGGTAAGTGATGATATATAAATAAAGCACAAATCCCATTCCCTTCTAGCACTGATGATGTTACCTAGATGGGTCATGAAATGTTGGCAAGAAAACAACCCAGCTCAGAGAGCACCGAGGACCTCACAGTTCAACCCTGAGCTACAAATATTCTCCTCTATTGATACCAAAGTACAAGAGAAGGATGCAAATATTTTCCAGAACATGTCCTGGATGGTAAAGCAAGATTGCTTACCGTGAATGAAAGCAATTTTAGTCCTTCTGTCAGTTAAAAAAAATAGTCTTGTAAGCAGTCACTGGCTTCAGGCTGAGGTTATACGGTCGGAAGGGAGAATGATAAAAAAAAAAAACCCACCAAAAACCAGACAAGAACACCTGGCCTGCAGGTCCTGGGATGTTCCTTCTCATCCCTCTTATTTTTTAAAAGAAAGTTTATTTATTTATTTATTTGTTTGTTTGTTTATTGGTTCAATTTATATGCCGCCCTTCTCCGGAGACTCAGGGCGGCTTACAATGCATTAAGCAATAGCCTTCATACTTTTGTATATACCTGCTTAGTAGGGCTTTGTCCCCCCCGCACACCGGTGTTCTTTTTTATACAAAGTCAGCTTATTGCCCCCACAATCCGGGTCCTCATTTTACCTACCTCGGAAGGATGGAAGGCTGAGTCAACCTTCAGCCTGGTGAGATTCGAACTTGCAGTAATTGCAGGCAGCTGGTGCTGCTTAACAGCACTTTAGTCTGCTGCGCCACCAAGGCCCTTAACCAAGTTAATATGGTGTATGATGCTACACTTCAGTGATTATATGGCCTAGACCAGGGGTGTTAAACACAAGGTACATGGGCTGGATCCTTTCCGCAATGGGGGTCGGATCCAGCCTGCGAGGCTGTCCTAGAAAGTGTAAGGGGCCGGCCCGCATTACTTCGGCGTAGTCTACCCAATGCGAAGGTGAAACATGCCAGCAATTTGGGGACTGGCGTCCAGCTGGCCATGCCCACCCAGTCGGCCATGCCCAGTGAGTGGCATCAAACCAGCCACGCCCACCCAGTTGTGCCCCCCCCTGAGGTCAACCACAGCCTTGATGTGGCCCTTAATGAAATTGAGTTTGACATCAAGCGTTGGTATCTGAATAGAAATCTTTTTAACATTCATATTTTATTGTTGTTGTTTTTTAATCCGGGGGAAGTGTTAATATATATTGCAAGTCCATGCCATGATATATGCCTTATGTAAAATAACAATAATAAAATAAAATAAAAATAAATTAAAAAATGTATCTGAGACACGTTACAGTTAGCCGCCTTGAGTCGCCATGGGTGACAATATAAATTTCTAAATAAATCGATAGATAGATGAATAGAATAGGACAGAAAAGAGTAGAGTAGAGTAGAGTAGAGTAGAGTAGAGTAGAGTAGAGTAGAGTAGAGTAGAGTAGAATAGAATAGAACAGAAAAGAGTAGAGTAGAGTAGAGTAGAGTAGAGTAGAATAGAACAGAAAAGAGTAGAGTAGAGCAGAGTAGAGTAGAATAGAATAGAACAGAAAAGAGTAGAGTAGAGTAGAGTAGAATAGAACAGAAAAGAGTAGAGTAGAATAGAATAGAATAGAATAGAATAGAATAGAATAGAATAGAATTATAAATTATAATAGAATGGAGTAGAGTAGAGTAGAGTAGAGTAGAGTAGAGTAGAGTAGAGTAGAGTAGAATAGAATAGAATAGAATAGAATAGAATAGAATAGAATAGAATAGAATAGAATAGGAGTTGGAAGGGACCTTGGAGGTCTTCTAGTCCAACCCCCTGCTCAGGCAGGAAACCCTATACCATTTCAGACAAATGGTTTTCCCATCTCTTCTTTAAAAACTTCCAGTGTTGGAGCATTTAAAACTTCTGGAGGCAAGTTGTTTCACTGATTCATTGTCCTCACTGTCAGGAAATTCCTCCTTAGTTCTAAGTTGCTTCTCTCCTTGATCAGTTTCCATCCGTTGCTTCTTGTCCTGCCTTCAGGGGCTTTGGAAAACAGCTTGACCCCCTCGTCTCTGGGGCAGCCCCTCAAATATTGGAAGACAGCTATCATGTCTCCCCTGGTCCTTCTCTTCCCTAGACCAGCCAGGCCCAGTTCCTGCAACCGTTCATCGTATGTTTGAGCCTCCAGTCCCCTCATCATCCTGGTTGCTCTTCTCTGCACTCTTTCCAGAGTCTCCACATCCTATTTTTACATCGTGGTGACCAAAACTGGATGTAGGATTCCAAGTGTGGCCTTACCAAGGCCTTATAAAGTGGTATATAGAGAACAGAGATGGGAAAGACGCAGAGGTCTAGCAGCATAATTAGTTTCTAATGTGAACGCAGGAAATAAGGCAATTGAAGGAAAAGGAGCAGAGAAAAGGGGAAGGAAAAATAAAAGGGGTTGGGGTTTTTTTTGCCCTTGAAGGGCCAATGCCGAGAAGGAAGCGGAGGAATTAAAACAGGAGTCATCTATGGAAGCTGGATGAGCCGAGACAAAATCTTCCCGCGCCGAGGGAGCCGTTGAAGGGGAAACATGGCCCGTTTGTGGCCACTGATAATACTTTCCATTCAATGGCAGTTTTTGCAGCCTGCTGATTCATACGATTGCCGGCCGGCGCCCTGCTGGCGAGCCCCCTCCGCTGAAATCAAATCCACTCTCTTCGGTTATAAATTATAATGCTCTATAAACAACACTCCCAGTGGGAAAGGGGAGGGGGGATGAGGGGGGGAGAGAGAGAGAGAAAGAGAGAGAGAGAAAGAAAGAGATGCCCAGTGTCTCTTCTGAGCAAATAGGGGCCCAGTTGCCTGTCCCAAAAGCATTCTGGACGTGATTTATAGACTGTTTGATGTTTTGGGAAGAGAAGAGAGCAAAGGAGAAGCTGGGATTGCTAAGGGAAGGGATGGAGGAAGGAAAGAGAGGAGGAGGAAGAAGAAGAGAAGGAAGGGGAGGAGAAGGGGGAAGGGTGAAAGAAGAGGAAGGGGGAAGAGGAGGAAGAGGAGGAGGGGAGGAAGAAGGGGACGAGGAGAAGAGCAAGAAGAGGAGGAGAAGGAAGAAGACAGGGAGGAAGAAGAAGACAAGGAAGGGGAGGAGGAGGAAGAAGGGGAGGGACAGGAGGAGGAAGAAGAGAAGGAAGAGGAGGAAGGGGAGAGAGAGGAAGAAGACAAGGAAGGGACAGGAGGAGGAAGAGGAGAAGGAACAGGAGGAGGGGGAGGAAAAGGAAGAAGAGAGGGAGGGAGAAGAAGACAAGGAAGGGGGAGGAGGAAGGGGAAGGACAGGAGGAGGAAGAGGAGAAGGAAGAGGAGGAGGGGGAAGAAAAGGAAGGGGAGGGGGAAGGAGATAAGGAGGGGGAGGAGGAAGGGGGAGGAGGAAGGGGGAGGAGGGGGAGCAGGTGGAAGAGGAGGAAGAAGGGGAGAGAAGGGGAGGGAAGGAGGAAGAGGAAGAGTAGAAGGAAGAAAAGGAGGAGGAGGAGGAAGAAGAGGGGGAGAAGGAGGGTGGAAGAGGAGGAGGAGGAAGAGGGAGAGGTGGCTTTGGGAGCAGACCTTGGATAGCAGCACTCAAGGAAATAGAAAAACAAAATACAGGTCATCCTCAACTTACAACCATTCATTTAGCGACTGTTCAAAGTGACAACAGAAGCGAGTTAAAGCAAATATACGTGTCCCAGGGTAACGCTCAAGGATCCAACTTTGCAGCCGGGGCTCCAGCACAAGCCCTAAAGCTTGGAAGAATAAAACTTTTGGTCCCGGGGAATGACTCAGATTGGATCCTAAGAAAAGTGACTTTCAACCAGTCCTCGCACTTACAACCATTTCAGCAACTCTGGGAATTGGAAGCCCACGAGTCATCCAGGGGCCATCGTTCCCCACCCCTGCCCTACCAGATCCTCTCCAGATATGCTAAGACCCAGCCCGATAAGTCTTGCCTACTCAACAACACGGCACAGGGGGTCCTGATCTCGGGGAGGGGCTTTTCCCCTATCTTGCCTGGCACCAAATTCATTTATTGGCATTGGCTGACACATCAAACATCTTCCTATGCCTTGCGTCCGGGGGGGGTGGGGGGGTGGGAGTAAATGGAGCCCCCGGCTTGATTCAGCCAAGACCTGTTTTTGGAAATGCTGCAGAAGCTGTTTCTTAAACGATTAAGACGCTGGATGCTTCACCTTCTGCAGAAATATTAAACACCTTGGGGGGGCTGAGGAGGGCAATCCTATGGGAGGACAAGGCACATTGGAAGCTACCCAGAAAAATGTGCCAGGAAGGAGAAGGGAGGAAAGAAGGAAGGAAGGGAGGAGGGAGGGAGGGAGGGGAAAGGGAAAGAAAGGAGAGGTAAGGAGAGGGGAGGAAAAAAAGAAGGAAGGAAAGAGAAAAGAAAGGGAAAAAAGGCGAAATGGAAAGGGAAGATGAGGGAAGAGAATGAAGGAAGGAAGGAAGGAAGGAAGGAAGGAAGGAAGGAAGGAAGGAAGGAAGGAAGGAAAAGGAAAGGAAAGGAAAGGAAAGGAAAGGAAAGGAAAGGAAAGGAAAGGAAAGGAGAAGGAAGGAAGGACAGACGGAAGGAAAGGAAAGGAAAGGAAAGGAAAGGAAAGGAAAGGAAAGGAAAGAAAAGAAAGAAGGAAGGAAAAAAAGGAAAGGTAGGAAGGTGATATAGAAGAAAGGAGGGAAGGAAGGTAGGAAAGAAGTGAAGAAAGACAGGAAGGAAAAGAGAGAGGAAGAGAGAGAGAAAGAAAGAAAGAAAGAAAGGATACCCTTGATGTGGCAATAAAATTTAACATGTAACTTAAAAATAAATAAAGGAAACATTAAAAGATATTAGAGAGATAAATGCAAAGATAAATTAAGAGATAAATGGAACAGGATGCTCTGGGGCCAAGGTAATTTGAGTGGAAAGGGGAGAAAAAAAGAGAGAGAGAGAGAGAGGCAGAAGAGGAGAAAGGAAAGAAGTGGGTTTACATTAATAAATGATTAAAGGCCTTAACGAGGGGCTATTGGGTTGAACAGGGGAGCGTCTACGCCAATCCACCTCTTCCCCTCCGCAGCAGCTTGTTCGCATTAGTGTGCAAGGCTGATCAATATGGTTCTCATTTGCCAATTTCCATACAGCATCTGGGCCGGGCTCGCCTGACCTAATGAAAGCAGGAGGCAAGCAGGAGTCACTGAAACGTTGGTGCGCGCTCGTCTGTCGCCAGCACATAAATTCCGATGGCAGGGCTGCGGTCCCTCACGTGCACCCATCGCATCAGGAAGACGGAAGGAAGGGGTCGGGCGCACCTGATTTTAGACCCATGGGCAGCCAGGCCAGGGATTGGCAACTATACGATCTGTGGACTTTGTTGTGGCTCCGTTACCTGAGCCTGTGTCATCGGCAGAAGAGGACTCTGAGAGTGAAGGAGAGGAGTTGGCAAGGCCTCCCTCTCCAGGACCCTCCTCTCTGGCAATGCCTTCGGTGTCCGCCGAAGGGCAAGAGATAGGGCCGGGGCCAAGCACGTCCACGCAGCCACAGATGGACAGTGATGAGGGTAATGAGTCTTGGCTGGATCCACGCCAGCGTCGCAGAGATAAGCGCGTGCAACAGAAGAAAAGGCGTGCCCGAGATTAGGCTGAGTCACTGGACCACACCCCACAGGGTATAAAAGGGAGCGTGGTGGCCAGTCAAACCTTGTGACGAACAAAGCTGAAAGCTTCCACGCCATTCTGCATTGCCGGACTTTTGCTTTAAGACTTTGCTGGAGTATCTCTGGACTTGATTACCTCCGTAATTATTGAGCTGTTTCTTTTGATGTATCAGAAGTGGGGAGAAGTTATCTCTCCTCTTTGTAAATAATAAACTCTTGGCAGGCAGCCACTAGGTTGTTGCCAAGTTCCGTTATCTTAAGGAAAAGGATTTTGCCGGCTGGTTTGGTATTTAACTCCTGAACGTCTGTTGGTGTGTGTGCGTGGGGTTGGGGACAGAACAGACTTTGACTCCCAGAATTCCACAGCCAGGGATGGGCAACTATGGCGACTTTACGACCTGTGGACTTCAACTCCCAGAATCCCCTAGCCAGCATAGTTGCCCACCCTTGGCTTAGGAATTCTGGGAGCTGAAGTCCACAGGTCATAAAGTCACCATAGTTGCCCATCCTGACTCAGGAATTCTGGGAGTTGAAGTCCACAGGTCATAAAGTCACCATAGTTGCCCATCCTGACTCAGGAATTCTGGGAGTTGAAGTCCACAAATCATAAAGTCACCATAGTTGCCCATCCTGACTCAAGAATTCTGGGAGTTGAAGTCCACAAGTCATAAAGTCACCATAGTTGCCCATTTATTTTTGCAGGCACTGGTCTACTCATTTGTTTTTGGAGGCACCGGTCTACGCATTTGTTTTTGGCGGCACTGGTCTACCCATTTATTTTTGCAGGCACTGGTCTACTCATTTGTTTTTGGAGGCACCGGTCTACTCATTTGTTTTTGGAGGCACTGGTCTACCTATTTATTTTTGCAGGCACTGGTCTACTCATTTGTTTTTGGAGGCACTGGTCTACCCATTTATTTTTGCAGGCACTGGTCTACTCATTTGTTTTTGGAGGCACCGGTCTACCACCACACTGCCTTTTAACACTGATCAGCTGTAGGGCGGCCCTTTGAAGCCCCACGGCAAGAGTTTAAACAGTTTTTTTCCTTCTAGCCGATCAGCTGGGACTCAGGAGGCAGCAATAGATGGGGGGTGGTGGCAAATAAAAGATAAGAATAACGCAGGGGGACAGAACCGGTTTGGTGACATCATATCGTTACCGCTACCGACTCGGCAGAACTGGGCCGAACCGGGAGGAACCCACCACTGGGATAGAAGCGGCTGAATTTCACCCCTGCTTTAGGTGCTGTCAGAGATAAGAGGGGGGTCATTCTTCAAAGTGCCCGAGAGCAGGACAAGAAGTAACAGGTGGATGGATGATCATTACAGAGAGATCCAACCCAAAATTAAGGAGAAATTTCCTGATGTTTAGAACAATTAATCAGTGGAACAACTTGCCTCCAGAAGCTGTGGGTGCTCCAACACTGGAAGTTTTCAAAAAGAGATTGGACAACCATTTTGTTATGATATAGGGTCACCTAATTTTAATGCCCGTACAGTATTTGGGTTCAGAAAAACCTGCAGAATTCTCTTTGTTTTTCTCAAAACATTTGGCTTCCTTTGAAATCCCTCCGTCGTTCTGTCGGCATATTGTCAACTTGGTCTTGGAACATCTTTTTAGACAACGTGTCAAAAGTCCCCTACAGGTTGATATCAAGATATTAATTAGTCCGCTCTAACACTTCTTTTTTTTTTAAAGGCTTTTTTAAAAAATCCCTCAGCTAAACAAGAGGCCCGAACATTTAACTGACAATGCTGGCTGGCCACCTCAGTGTATTTAATGTGCTTTGGAGAAGACCTCAGTTTTGTAATTGCCGATTTGCACATACGCAAAAAGTGGTCAGGATCCTGGAGGATTTCCTCCAAGAAAGAAGGAATTTGGAGATTTCACATAGGGAGAATTTTGAAGGATCAGTAAGTTGTCCGGATCTGGAACACATACAGGTAGTCTTTGACTTATAATGTTTAGTGGTCATTCGAAGTTACAACTGTATTCAAATATTGGCAGACTGCTATCATGTCTTCCCTGGTCCATCTCTTCACAAGACTTTCCACTGTTTGATTACTTTCCACCTGTTGCTTCTTTTTTATTTATTTATTTATTTGTTTTTTAATTTGATTTATATGCCGCCCTTCTCCGGAGACTCAGGGCGGCTTACAATGCGTTAAGCAACAGCCTTCATACTTTTTGTATATTTATACAAAGTCAGCTTATTGCCCCCACAAACTGGGTCCTCATTTAACCTACCTTAGAAAGGATGGAAGGCTGAGTCAACCTTGAGCCTTGGAGAGATTCGAACCTGCAGAAATTGCAGGCAGCTGTGTTAATAACAGGGTGCATTAAACCACTGTACTACCAAGGCTCTTGTCCTGCCTTCAGGTGCTTTGGAGAATAGCTTGACTCCCTCTTCTTTGGGGCAGCCCCTGAGTTATTGGAAGACTGCTATCATGTCTCCCCTAATCCTTCTTTTCATTAAACTAGACATACCCAGTTCCTGCAACGGTTCTTTATATGTTTTAGCCTCCATGATCCATACGCTGGATCATGGAGAAAGCTAGGGAGTTCCAGAAAAACATCTACTTCTGCTTCATTGACTATGCTAAAGCCTTTGATTGTGTGGATGACAACAAATTGGGGCAAGGTCTTAAAGAGATGGGAGTACCAGACCATCTTATTTGTCTCTTGAGAAACCTATATGCGGGTCAGGAAGCAACAGTGAGAACTGGACACGGAACCACCGATTGGTTCAAAATTGGGAAAGGAGTCCAGCAAGGTTGTATACTGTCACCCTGCCTATTTAACTTACATGCAGAGCACATCATGAGAAAGGCGGGGCTAGATGAATCAAAAGTTGGAATTAAGATTGCTGGGAGAAATATCAACAACCTCAGATATGTAGATGCTACCACTCTAATGGCAGAAAGCGAAGAGGAACTAAACAGCCTCTTGATGCGGGTGAAGAAGGAGAGTGCAAAAGTTGGCTTGAAACTCAACATTAAGAAAACTAGGATCATGTCATCCGGCCCTCTCAATTCCTGGCAAATAGATGGGGAAGAAATGGAGGTAGTGACAGATTTTATTTTCCTGGGCTGCAAGATCACCGCAGATGGGGACTGCAGCCAAGAAATTAAAAGACGCTTACTCCTGGGGAGGAAAGCTATGGCAAATCTAGACAGCGTACTGAAAAGCAGAGACATCACCCTGCCAACAAAAGAGCGTATAGTCAAGGCGATGGTTTTCCCAGTTGCAATGGATGGCTGTGAAAGTTGGACCATAAGGAAAGCTGAGAGCCAAAGAATGGAGGCCTTTGAACTCTGGTGCTGGAGGAGACTCCTGCGAGTCCCTTGGACTTCAAGGCGATCCAACCGGTCAGTCCTAGAGGAGATCAACCCTGACTGCTCTTTAGAAGGCCAGATCCTGAAGAGGAAACTCAAATACTTTGGCCACCAAATGAGAAGGAAGGACTCCCTGGAGAAGAGCCTCATGCTGGGAACGATGGAGGGCAAAAGAAGAAAGGGAATTGAGAATCAATAGAGAATTGAGATGTTTGATTGTGAATGTATTAACAGTGGCTAGAACTGTGTTTGCTAAAAATTGGAAAAATGAGAAAATGCCAACGCAAGATGAAGTTATTAAGAAAATAATGGAATGTGCAGAAATGAGTAAATTGACATTTGAAATTAGAGAACAAGAAGATAAAACAATATTATAAGATATGGGATTTATTTTACCAATGATAAAAAGACACGGAAATGAAATATGGTAGAGATTTTTCCATTGCAAGAAATGTAGAATTATATAAAATACAATATAAAGATGTATTGTTATTGGAATGATTTAGGAGAATGAAGAGCATAATACAAATTAACTTAAATCTTAGATTGTTCTGTATGAAATGAGGGAAGAAACAGCTATAGTTAAACACATGATCAATGAGGATAATAATACATGGATATATATGAATAGAGTGGAGATGCACAAAAGACTTGTAACCAACCAACACACTGTTTGTATTTACATTGAAGATGGTTTTTTATATATTTGTTTAAAAAATAAAATTTTGTCAAAAAAAAAGAAGAAGAAGAACGGGACGGCAGAGAACGAGGTGGCTGGATGGAATCACTGAAGCAGTCGGCGTGAGCTTCAATGGACTCCAGAGGATGGTAGAGGACAGGAAGGCCTGGAGGAACGTTGTCCATGGGGTCGCGATGGGTCGGACACGACTTCACAACTAACAACAACAATCCTTTTTGTTGTTCTCCTCTGCACACTTTCTAAAAGTCTCAGCATCTTTTTTAGTATCACGGGGACCAAAGCTGGATGCAGTATTCCAAGTGTGGCACCATCACTTCCCTAGATCTCGATGCTCTCCTTCTTGTTGATGCAGCCCGTAGAGTGCAATAGCTTTTTTCTTTTTCTTTTTGGCAGATGCCAGAAGCCCATTCAAATTGAATGGCGGATCTGCCTCTTTCTCCATTTCCACTTCCTTTCTAATCTTGCGCTGGCTGCGGGGAACTGGGTGTCGTGCTACTGACGGCATTCTTGGGGTTACCGTTTGGTCCCCTTCCCGAAAGCCGGATGGAATCCATTGTTTTTGGGGGTTTTTTTTGTGGTATTTCGAAGGGGGAAGGCAGGAAGGAAGACGAAGGGTCAGGTTTAATTTCCATATGTTTTCGAGACCGCTGGCAATTAAAAGGGAGGGAGGCTGGGCATATGTGTCCGTGTATGTGTATGTGTGGAAAAAAAGCAGCCCCCCCAAAATCTGCTTGTTCAACGGGAAAGGAATCTGATTGTAAACCTCACAGTTCAGTGACCCACCGCCTTAATAAGGGGGCTGGAAACGTCTCTCTCCCCCCCTCCTCGTCTGCTTCTCATCTTCAAATATTGTGCATCCAGCAGAGTGTTAACAGTCCTCTGATGATCGTTCTCCGGCTACTCGTCCCTCCGCTACCATCACTACCACCCTCCTACAAACAGCCCCCCCGCCTCCTCTCCCTCCCCCCCCGAAATAGCCCTTGCAGCGGAAAACAAGAACTAGAGCAAACGCTTTTGTGAATTAAGAGATCTCGCAAGCGTAAATTTGGTCAGGCTGCTCCTTTCCGTAGGCCAGAGGCTCGGCTGCCGCCCCAGGATGTGAACTGTCAGTTTGCATAGCTGGTGATGAGCCGCAGAGCCGTCAGTTTACCAAAAAAAAAAAAAAGAGGTGAAGATGCTCCCGTTAAAAAAAAAGGAGAAGAGAGCCGGGAAGGGCTTGGAGGGAGGCGGTTTGGGCAAAGGAAATTGTTAGGGGAGGAAGAGGAAGAGGAAAAAGGAGGAAGAGGAAGGGAAAAACACAGGAAAAGGAAAAAGGAAGAGGAGCAGGAAGAGGCAGGAGGAGGAAGAAGAGGAAGAGGAAAATGGAAGAGGAGGGGGAGGAGGAAGAGGAAGAGAAAGAGGAGAAAGGAAGAGGAAGAGTGGAAGAGGAAAATGGAGAAGGAGGAGGAGGAAGAGGAGGAGGAGAAGAAGTAGGAAGAGGCAGGAGGAGGAAGAAGAGGAAGAGGAAAATGGAAGAGGAGGGAGAGGAGGAAGAGAAAGAAGACAAAGGAAGAGGAGAAAGTCGAAGAGGAAAATGGAGAAGGAAGAGGAGGAAGAGGAGGAGGAGAAGAACCAGGAAGAGGCAGGAGGGGGAGGAGGAGAGAGAACTGGAAGAAGAGAAAGAGGAAAAAGGAAGAGGAGAAAGTGGAAGAGGAAAATGGAGAAGGAGGAAGAGGAGGAAGAGGAGGAGGAGAAAGTGGAAGAGGAAAATGGAGGAGGAAGGTGAGGAAGAGGAGAAGCAGGAAGAGGCAGGAGGAGGGAGAAGTGGAAGAGGAGGAAGAGGAGGAAGAGGAAAATGGAAGAGGAGGGGGAGGAGGAAGAGGAAGAGAAAGAGGAAAAAGGAAGAGGAGAAAGTGGAAAAGGAAAATGGAGAAGGAGGAGGAAGAGGAGGAGGAAAAGCAGGAAGAGGCAGCAGGAGGAAGAGGAGAAAGAACTGGAAGAAGAGGAAGAGAAAAATGCAGGAGGAAATAGGTGGAGGAGGAAGGGGAAGAGGAGGAACAGGGGAAGAGGAAAATGGAGGAGGAAAAAGGAGGAAGGCGAGGAAGAGGAGAAGCAGGAAGAGGCAGGAGGAGGAGGAGGAAGAACTGGAAGAAGAGAAATAGGAGGAGGAGGGGCAGCAGGAAGAGGAAGGAGGAGAAATAAAAAGTGGAAGAATAAGGGGGAAGAAAAAAAGAGGAGGAGGAGGAGGAGGGAGAAGAGGAGGATTAAGGTAAAGACAATACAAAACAAAACAAAAGCCGCTGCCATTTGCTGGTGAGGAGAGCCACAGTCACATCCTACACATATTGTACTTACACACCCCGCAGGGAGAGAGAGAGAGAGAGAGTTACGATAATGCTAAACATTTGACAGATGGCCTGGAGTTGTTATCTCGGCCACACGGTTGTTCGACCTGGAGTGAACGGTTTCTGATAAGGAAGACGTTTGATTTCTCACTTCCATCCTGGCCTTTTGAGTCTGCACAGCCCCGGAGCCAAACGGGCGCGTATTTTAGCAGTCGCCAGATCACGGCCATTAAACGGGGTTTGCGAGAGGGAAGAGGAAGCTGCCCTGCCCTCCGGCTCCGGCTCCTTTCCCCCTAACTCCCCAAAGGTTGACAAGCCACCTTTTCGGAAGTTTGTCCATTCTGGTGATGGGGATGTGGCTTCCCATCATTACCGTCTGGTTGACAGTATGCAGTACATCCTCGACTTACGACCACAGTGGAGGAGCCCCAAACGTCTGTTCCTAAGTGAGACGGTCGTTAAGTGGAATTTGGTCCCGTTAGGCGACCTTTCTTGCCGCAGCCGTTAAGCGAATCAGTTGTCAAATTAGTAAGATTGGGGTGGGGTGGGGGGGGGTTTAAACAGTCAACCTCCACTGCCCCGTTGATTTTGCTGGTCAGAAGGTCGCAGAAAGGAGAACGCGGGATCCCAAGGGACACGGCAAACCGTCGTAAATGTGAATCAGCTGCCCAGTGTCTGGATTCTGAACGCGCGACCGTGGGAAGGCAGCGACGGTCGTTAAGTGTGATAAACGGTTGTAAGCGATACTTTTTTCAGTACTGTTGTTAACTCTGAATGGCCACTAAATGAACTGTTGTAAATTGAAGGACTACCTGTAATTTAATCCTACTAGAACAGTGTTTCTCAACCTTGGTAGCTTGAAGATGGGTGGACTTCAACTCCCAGAATCCCCCAGCCAGCAGCGCTGGCTGGGGGATTCTGGGAGTTGAAGTCCACCCATCTTCAAGCTACCAAGGTTGAGAAACACTGTACTAGAAGGTTTTCAAGAAGGGATTGGTCAGCCATTTGTCTGAATGGTATAGCATCTCTTGCTTGAGCTGGGGGCTGGACTAGATGTCCTCCAAGGTCTCTTCCATCCATATTATTCTGTGTTCTGTGTTCCCTATAAGGAACTGGTAAGCCATTTGAGCAAAGGCTAGGGTTCAATGCACTGCAGCTTCCTCACTGCCATGCCCAATCCAGAGAAAAAACGTAAATACTTTATAAATTTTGTGTCTGGTTTGATAACAAATTTATTTGTTATAAAATTGTGTGGTTTTTTTTTGTATACGAAAAAAAAAAAGATTAACATTACGGTAAGCGCACTTTACAATGTCAACTGTTCGCATTTGCTACTAATCAGGATGGTAACCGAATAACACCGTTGGGAGGGACCTCGGAGGCCTTCTAGTCCAACCCTCTGCTCAAGCAGGAGACCCTGTGCCATTTCAAACAGATGATTGTCCGTTATTTTATTTAGCGTATGGCGTATCATACGTGGACTAGGAACATAAATTCATATTTCAACTAGATTAGTAGAAGCCTATAAAACATAAATGCTAAGAGCTGTGTTCAGATATCAATGTGCATGGCATGGCATGGCATGCATTGCACTGCACTGCACTGCACTGCACTCTACTATTCTATTCTATTCTATTCTATTCTATTCTATTCTATTCTATTCTATTCTATTCTATTCTATTCTATTCTATTCTATTCCATTCCATTCCACTCCACTCCTCTCCTATCTTCTATTCTATTCTATTCTATTCTATTCTATTCTATTCTATTCTATTCTATTCTATTCCATTCCATTCCATTCCACTCCACTCCTCTCCTATCTTCTATTCTATTCTATTCTATTCTATTCTATTCTATTCTATTCTATTCTATTCTATTCTATTCTCTCCTCTCCTCTCCTCTCCTATCTTCTATTCTATTCTATTCTATTCTATTCTATTCTATTCTATTCTATTCTATTCTATTCTATTCTCTCCTCTCCTCTCCTATATTCTATTCTATTCTATTCTATTCTATTCTATTCTATTCTATTCTATTCTATTCTATTCTCTCCTCTCCTCTCCTATCTTCTATTCTATTCTATTCTATTCTATTCTATTCTATTCTATTCTATTCTATTCTCTCCTCTCCTCTCCTATCTTCTATTCTATTCTATTCTATTCTATTCTATTCTATCCTCTCCTCTCCTATATTCTATTCTATTCTATTCTATTCTATTCTATTCTATTCTATTCTATTCTATTCTATTCTATTCTATTCTATTCTCTCCTCTCCTCTCCTCTCCTCTCCTCTCCTATCTTCTATTCTATTCTATTCTATTCTATTCTATTCTCTCCTCTCCTCTCCTCTCCTATCTTCTATTCTATTCTATTCTATTCTATTCTATTCTATTCTATTCTATTCTATTCTATTCTATTCTATTCTATTCTATCCTCTCCTCTCCTATATTCTATTCTATTCTATTCTATTCTATTCTATTCTATTCTATCCTCTCCTCTCCTCTCCTATCTTCTATTCTATTCTATTCTATTCTATTCTATTCTATTCTATTCTATTCTATTCTATTCTATCCTATCCTATCCTATCCTATCCTATCCTATCCTATCCTATCCTATTCTGTATGCGGAGACAAAGGGAAACAAAGAAATGCAAAGTACAGGGCAACCAATTCCTCCTTTAATCGAGTCATTCTAAGGGCCTTGACAAAATGCTTTAAAAAAAGAAATAAAAGCATAAAAAAAAGAAGGAATTACAAGGCGCAAAACTCTCGCTAGTGAATAATCAGAGAACATGTGAACAGCAGCGAAGCTGAAGCGCCACAGATAAAGCCTTGACTTGATTCCCTGGATGGAAAACTACACGAATTCCATGTCGGAGCAGATGTGCTTATAATAATATTTTTGTGTTTTTTTAAAAAACAATCTTTTTTAAGAGAGTGAAAATACTTTAGGACTGTGGAATTTCACATGGCACCGCTGGGAGCTTAGGAGAAAATCTTCGCTCCAGATACTCGAGGGGCTGTTAATATCCCCCAGGAGTGGCAAATAGGTCCACAGGAAACACAACTTTAGCTGTAAAAACGCAGGCTAGATCAACATTCAACGGATGAAGTGGAGTTGTCGAGCCAGGAGAAAAAACTCAGGGGTGCAAGCAGCACCTGTTTCATATTCAGGGATATTTTTATGGGGTCCTTAGTGCTCCCTGAGCGGGGTTCTTTCCTTGTAGCCGTTGCGTTACCCAACTAGGTAATGCCATCAGTGCTAGCAGGGAGTGGGGATTGCTTTCTGTTCAGAGACAAATGGCTTGCTGTGCTGGTGGGAGCATTCTCACTGGTTCCTTGGTCAGAGAAGATAGAAGAGAAGATTCGTGGCTCAGGGTTGAACTGTGGGGTCCTTGGTGTTTTTCATGCTGACATTTCATTACCACACTAGGTAATATCATCAGTGTTAGAAGGGAGTGGGTGTGCAAGGAAGAGGAGGAGGAGGAGGGGGAGGACGATGACAACAACAACTGTGGGCTCCTTGGTATTTTCTGAGCTTGGTGGTTTTCATGCTGGCATTTCATTACCACACTAGTTAATATCATCAGTGCTGGAAGGGAGCGGGGGGTGTGCGGAGGAGGAGGAGGAGGAGGATTGTGGGCTCCTTGGTGCTCTCTGAGCTGGGTTGTTTTCTTGCAAACATTTCATGACCCGTTTAGGTAACATCATCAGTGCTAAAAGGGAGTTGGGTGTGTGAGGAGGAGGAGTGTCAAACCCGGAATTGACATTTGTGTAGCAAATAGAAACCTGACAAGGAGGAGGAGGAGGAGGATTGTGGGCTCTTATTTTTATATATGAGTGGCTTGCCACTCTTTTGAATGATGTGTAGACGTTGTTTACCTCTACGTGCCTGTTGATGACCGAGTTGTCTCAGGGCCAGGCTTCTAGGAATTCTCTCAAGTTTTTACACTTGGCTTGGTCTACGATGCTCACCGTTTCCCGGTTGAAACTATAGGTGAAGTCTGACCATGTGCTGTGCAATTAGGGAGTTTTCCTCATGTCTTCTGACGGCTAGTTGCCATTTATAGATGCATTCGGCTAATCTTCTACCTGTTTGTCCTCCATAGTGGCTGTTGCAGCTCTTACACTGTGTATGGCAGACAACTCCTGTTTTTCTCTCTCTCTCTCCTGGTGCAATTGGGGTCCTTTGGCTTCCTTAGGATGCTTTGGAATAACTTTCAAAATAACTTTATTGTCACTTTGAATGTAGACTAATCGGCATACATTCAAAGGAAATTTCGTTGCATACAGCTTTTACAGGTTCTCCATCTCCAACATAAACATGACAAACTAAATAACTAAATAACATTAATTAATTAATTAATTACATACATACATACATACATACATACATACATACATACATACATACAAAATTATGCATGTACCCACCTATATTATATGACACAGAGAAACAAGTTTAGTTGGCTTGGGTGCAGAGGTGGGTTTTTCAACAGGTTCTGACCAGTTCTGGAGAACCGGTAGCGGGAATTTTGAGTAGTTCGGAGAACCGGTAGTAAAAATTCTGACTGGCCTCGCCCCCATCTATTCTCTGCCTCCCAAGTCCCAGCTGATCGGGAGGAATTGGGGATTTTTGCAGTATCCTTCCCCTGGATTGAGGAGGGAATGGAGATTTTACAGTAGCCTTCCCCTGGAGTGGGGTGGGAATGGGGATTTTACAGTATCCTTCCCCTGGAGTGGGGTGGGAATGGAGATTTTACAGTATCCTTCCCCTGGAGTGGGGTGGGAATGGAGATTTTACAGTAGCCTTCCCCTGGAGTGGGGAGGAAATGGGGATTTTGCAGTGACCTTCCCCTGGATTGAGGAGGGAATGGAGATTTTACAGTATCCTTCCCCTGGAGTGGGGAGGAAATGGGGATTTTGCAGTATCCTTCCCCTGGATTGAGGAGGGAATGGAAATTTTACAGTATCCTTCTCCTGGAGTGGGGTGGGAATGGAGATTTTACAGTATCCTTCCCCTGCCACGCCCACCAAGCCACGTCACACCCACCAAGCCTCACCCACAGAACCGGTAGTAAAAATTTTTGAAACCCACCACTGCTGGGAGTGATGTGCTGATGCTACGTTGTTGTAGTAGCCTGTTGCGGGTTTCTGAGGTAAAGAATTGCAGACGGTCCTCGACTTACAACAGCTCATTTAGTTGGCTGTTCAAAATTATCACACTGGGAAAAGTGACTTACGACCGTTTTTCACACTTGCGACCATTGCGGCGTCCCCGTGGGTCGCATGATCAAAATTCAGACGCTTGGCTGCTGACTCATAATTATGACGGTTGCAGTGTCCTGGGGGGGGGTGTCACGCAATCCCCTTTTGCGGCCTTCAGACAAGCAAAGTCAACGGGGGAAGCCCGATCCACTTAACAACCGCGTTACTGAACAAGTGAAACGGGGCAAAAACTCACTTCGCCCCCGTCTCGCTTAAGCGACGGAAATGTTGGGCTCAATTGCGGTCGTAAGTCGAGGAGGGCTGCCTGTGGATCCCTTTCTAATACATTCCGCCTTTCTCTCCTTCCCGGGTTATTTTGTTTTGATATAAAATAAGGGGATGAAGCGATGTTGAATGCCTTTTCAGAATGCTTTCACCCTAGGTCAAACTCGTATTAAAACGCGACTTGTCTGGGGTAAAACAACAGAGGAAGAGGAAAGGTAGTTGTGAGCATCTGGCCCCAATTACTCCTGACATCCTCAACCGGAGCAGGCCGACAAGTTGGAGAGTTCATGAATGATGTCAAACACGTGTGTGTGTGTGTGTGTGTGTGTGTGTGTGTGTGATCCATAGAGAGGAAAGAGACAGACCAGCCCAAATGCCAAGAGAGCTCGGACACAGCTTCCTTTTCCTGTTAGCAAAAGGGAAACGAAGGAATGCTAGAAAGACTGGACAACTGACCAAAACAGAAACCTTAAGCCGTTATCTCCATTTCTGGGAACCTGGTCCGTTCATTCACCTTGTGAATCCAATCCGTACAAAGGGTTCTCTCCATGTCTGCAGCCAAAGAAGCCCATCACTACCACGCCACTAGCCCAATTCTGGACATACATGATTTGGGGGGGGTCAAGCTATCCTCCAAAAGCCCCTGAAGGCAGGACATGAAGCAACGGGTGGAAACGAATCCAGGAGAGAAGCAACCTGGAACTAAGGAGGAATTTCCTGACAGTGAGATCAATTAACCAGTGGAACAGTTTGCCACCGGAACCTGTGGGGGCTTCCATCACTGGAGGTTTTAAAGAAGAGCTTGGACAACCATTTGTCTGGAATGGTATAGGCGGGTCTCCTCTGAAGCGGGGTGGATGGATGGGTGGGTTGGACGGGAAGAATAGAATACAGATTAACAGAGTTGGAAGGGACCTTGGAGGTCTTCTAGTCCAGCCCCCTGCTTAGGCAGGAAACCCTACACCACTTCAGACAAATGGGTATCCAACCTCTTCTTAAAAACTCCCAGTGTTGGAGCATTCACAACTTCTAGAGGCAAGTAGTTCCACTGGTTAATTGTTCTCACTGCCAGGAATTTTCTCCTTAGTTCTAAGTTGCTTCTCTCCTTGATTAGTTTCCATCCGTTGTTTCTTGTCCTGCCTTCAGGTGCTTTGGAGAATAGCTTGACCCCCAAATCTTCTTTGTGGCAACCCCTGAGATATTGGAAGACTGCTATCATGTCTCCCCTGGTCCTTCTTTTCATCAAACCAGACATACCCAATTCCTGCAACCGTTCTTCATATGTTTTAGCCTCCAGCCGCTTAATAAATTAAAAAGATCTTGACAGACTTGAACGATGGGCCCTATCCAACAATATGAAATTTAATGTGGAGAAAAGCAAGGTTTTACACCTAGGCAGGAAAAACGAAAGGTACAAATACAGATTAGGCGAAACCGTTCCAGCAACTGTTCTTCATATGTTTTAGCCTCTAGTCATTTTTCTCTCTGCCTCTTGTGGGTAACAAATAGGTAATACATCTTCAGAGTGACCAATTGGGTTAAATTTAGAGGAGGGGGGGCGGGGGGGGCGAGGTATCTTTTGCTCTGTCAGCGGTTGTCAAAATGCCTCTCCCATATTAGACCATTAATGGGGTATTAAATCATGCACTACCCAACGTCCATCTTAAGCTTATATTTATTATAAATTCATATCGCCGTAATGTATCTAATTATATAAGGTCATTTCTGATGGAAAGGCAGGGGCATAAAACTTTCATGAAAGAGCAAACTGCTTGGTTATTAATTTACAAACACAGATCAGGCTGAGGCCGATTCTGTTTTGGTAAGGCCACACTTGGAATAATGCATCCAGTTTTGGTCGCCATGAGGTAAAAAAAGATGCGGAGACTCTGGAAAGAGTACAGAGAAGAGCAACAAAGATTATTAGGGGACTGGAGGCTAAAATATACGAAGGACGGTTGCAGGAACTGGGTAGGTCTAGTTTAATGAAGAGAAGGACTAGGGGAGACATGATAGCAGTGTTCCAGTATCTCAGGGGCTGCCCCAAAGAAGAGGCAGTCAAGCTATTCTCCAAAGCACCTGAGGGAAGGACAAGAAGCAATGGGTGGAAACTAATCAAGGAGAGAAGCAACCTGGAACTAAGGAGAAATTTCCTGACAGTTGGAACAATTAACCAATGGTATAGGGCCGTGATGGTGAACCTATGGCATGCGTGTCAGAGGTGCCCTCTCTGATGGCACACGAGCCAGTTCACCCCAGTTCAGCTCCATGGCGCATATGTGCACGCCTCCCGCCGGCCAGCTGGTCTTCGGGTCTCTGCTGCACATGTGCAGGGGGGCAGGGCACATGCGTGGGGCCGCGCATGCATGCGTTAGGGGCGGGGTGCATATGGGGGGGCCATGCATGCATGTGTGGGGTGAGGTCCATCTGCGGGGCCAGCACACACTTTGGATTTTGGGGGTTCGGGGCCATGCGCACACATTCGTGCACACTTTGGGCATTCGGTCTGGAAAAGGTTAGCCATCACTGGCATAGGTGGTTGGACTTGAAGACCTCTAAGGTCCCTTCCAACTATTCTATTCTATTCTATTCTATTCTATTCTATTCTATTCTATTCTATTCTATTCTATTCTATTCTATTCTATTCTATTCTATTCTTATTTCTATTCCATTCCATTCCATTCCATTCCATTCCACTCCACTCCACTCCATTCTAAATGGAGCAAAACTCGCTTAACAAATTTCTCACTTAGCAACTTAAATGTTGGGCTCCATTGTGGCCGTAAGTTGAGGACGACCTGTACTTAAGGCCTGGCTCCTATCTTGATACGTTCCCTTTCTCCTCTCTCTCTCCCCACTTTTAGGGGAGGCAAAAGAGAAAGGAAGGAAGGAATTGTCTTTTAGCTCCTCTCTCTGTCTGCTGACACTAATGTCGCTATGCCAAATGCCCACAGCCTCTCTGCAAACGTCCTCCCTGCCCATGGTGCTAACTCGCAGCAGATCTCTCTCTCTCTCTCTCTCATTCCAGGCCACGGCGGTGAAGTGACATTTACCTAATGCAGCTATAAATTTCCTGATAATTAGTCGGTGGCTGACAATGATGCTTTCTGACGAGAGAGAGAGAGAGAGAGAGAGAGAGCAATGACCAGGCCGGCTGAAGAAGGAGCTTTTGCAACACCCAAAACAGCAGCGACGGAAAAGAAGAGGGAGAGAGAATGGCACGACACCTATGGAGAGAAAAGCTGGACGATGGGGCGGATGCCCAAACCCGCCTCTCTCGTAGCGCCTAGCAGAAGTCTCGCAGCTCGGAGCCAAGAGTTGGAAAACCCCTTCTTTGTTTTGTGAAGCGGAAGGGGAAGTGATCGTTGCCCGTTTTGGTCGCAAATTGGAGAGCGGGTGATGGTGAGGAATGGTAGATTGCACCAACAGAAGAGAATACTTGGAGCCTGTGAGGTCCCTGGTGCTCTCTTGAGCTTGGTTGTTTTCTTGCAGGCGTTTTATGACCCAACTAGGTAACATCATCAGTGCTGGAGGGGTTTGTAGTGTGGAAGAGAAGTGGGGGAGAGGAGGAGGAGGAGGAGAAAGATTGTGGGGCTCTTGATGCTCTTTAATCTTAGTTGTTTTCTTTCTTTTTTTTTTTTTATTGAAAAAGTTTTAAAACAAACACATTTTCCCCACAACCCCCCTTCCCAACCCCCTCCCCCTCCCCGACTTCCCAGAGCAGAGCACAAGGTATTTCTATTGACCTTTAACAATAAACTAAATTGCATAACCAATCTTTAAACTAACACCCCTAAAAAAAAATTTCTTAACCCCCCATATATAAAATCCTATTTCTTAGACATAATACTTCTAATATCACTTATATAACGCTTATACAAATAAAAGAAATCATTCATAAGCTATTTGATATTTTTTGGTCTGATACTTATTTTGTATATAATCAATCCATCTTCTCCAGTCCTGTATGTACCTTACTTGTGTATGATCCTTCAGATATGCTGAAATTTTAGCCATTTCAGCTAAATTAGTTACTTTCAATATCCAATCATCAATAGTAGGCAAAAAATCTTAGTTGTTTTCTTGATGTTTCATGACCCAACTTGGTAACATTGACAGTGGTAGAAGGGAATGGGAGGAGGAGGAGAAAGAGAAAAAGAAGGAGGAAAGATAATGAAAAGCTGACGATTCGCTTAGAGAACTGCTTCACTTCCCAAAGAGGTAAAACAAGTCCAGAAAAAAATGGGGCGTTCTTTACAATTCAAACTGGCTCATGGTACCCAAAATTTTCCACGTCTGACTCCAGCCAAAAAGGAAGAAGAGAGCGTTGCCAATCAGCCCAAACGTCTTGCCGACTGAAGCCGTCAGCTCCATGGGGCCGAAGGTTTTGGTCGACTGTTCCACAGATTGAATGTTCTGATTGTACATATGGGTTTGTTGCTATGGTTATCATTTAAAATAATCCGGATAGGTGTGGAGAATGAGTATGAAAAGGCTGGGTTGAACTCATGGTTGAGAAAAAGACCATCTAATAATGCCCAAGAAACCCACCGACCCCCAAGGAAGAAGAGTTGAGAAAGAGTGGAGCGCGCTTGGAATATATGGATCCAGTTTTGGTCGCCATGAATATAAAAAAGATGTGGAGGCTCTAGAAAGAGTGCAGAGAAGAGCAACAAAGATGATTAGGGGACTGGAGGATAAAACATATAAAGAACGATTGCAGGAACTGGGTATGTCTAGTTTAATGAAGAGAAGGACTAGGGGAGACATGATAGTAGTCTTCCAATATCTCAGGGGCTGCCACAAAGAAGAGGGAGTCAAGCTATCCTCCAAAGCACCGGAAGGCAGGACAAGAAGCAACGGATGGAAACTAATCAAGGAGAGAAGCAACCTAGAACTAAGGAGAAATTTCCTGACAGTGAGAACAATTAATCAGTGGAACAACTTGCCACTAGAAGTTGTGAATGCTCCAACACTGGGAGTTTTTAAGAAGATGTTGGACAACCATTTGTCTGAAGTGGTGTAGGGTTTCCTGCCTAAGCAGGGGGTTGGACTAGAAGACCTCCAAGGTCCCTTCCAGCTCTGTTATTCTATTCTAACACTACTCTGTGTCAAGGAGCCCGGAGAAGGCATCTGCCAAGGGTTAATTGCAGCCCTGCATGAGGAGCAGTTAGCAAGTGAGAGTTAGAACACCCAGGAGGAAAAGGAAATTTTTCCCAATGCCATGAGAAATAAACAAGGAGAAAAGTGTAGGGGGGCGGGTGGGAAGGGAATATTTCCCTTGGCCACTGCTTCTGCCACTCTAAACCAAGGGAAAAAGGAAGGGCTCTGGGAAACGCCAGGCCTGAGATCCTTTCTCAGTCCCACGAAAACAGTTGTCACTCTTTTGGCCTTCTGTGTGTGTTGTTGCCTGGCCCTGAAGGATGGCTCTGTGCTACAATAAATGAGTTTCTTGCACCCTGAGCCAGCAAATCGGCAAGCTTTGGGAAAGAACAACAGCCAAAAAGCAACGGGAGGGAGGAAGGGAGGAAGGAAGGAAGGAGAAATGGAGGGAACAAGGGAGGGAGGCAAGGAAGGAAGGAAGAAACAAACAAAAGGAAGGAAGGAAAGAAAGAAGGAAGGAAGGAAGGAAGGAAGGAAGGAAGGAAGGAAGGAAGGAAGGAAGAAAAAGAAAGGGAGGAAGGAAGGAAGAAAGGACAAAAGAAACAGAAAGGAAGGAAGGAAGGAAGGAAGGAGGGAACAAGGGAGGGAACAAGAGAGGGAGGCAAGGAAGGAAGGAAGGAAGGAAGAAAAAGAAAGGGAGAGAGGCAAGGAAGGAAGGAGAAATGGAGGGAACAAGGGAGGGAGGCAAGGAAGGCAGGAAGGAAGAAAAGAAGAAAGAAAGAAACAGAAAGGAAGGAAGAAAAAGAAAGGAAGGGAGGCAAGGAAGGAGGGAGTGAGGGAAGGAAGGAAGGAAGAAAGAAAGAAAGAAACAGAAAGGAAGGAAGGAAGGAGAGTGAAATGAATGGAGGGATGGAAGAAGGAAGGACTTTGTTAGAAAAACAAAGGAGTTACATGATCAAAATTTGGACGCTTGATGCAACTGCACGTAGTTATGACGGTGGCAATGTCTTGGGGTCATGTGATCATCTTTTGGGATCTTCTAACAAGCAACTGCAGGGATTCACTTAACAACTGTGGCAAGAAAGAGGGTAAAGTGAGGCAGAACTCACTTAACAACCGCCGGCCTTCATCGAGGTCAGACGTCAAGGATTATCTCTCTGACCAGAGTGCTCTTTTAGAAGCAGATCAGGAGTCTGTTTTGAAGCTTGCAGAAAACATCTAGGGGGAATGCAGGTAGTCCTTGACTTACAACGGTTCATTTAGTGACCGTTCAAAGTGACACTGGCACTGAAAAAGGTGGCTTAGAACCGTTTTTCAGAGTTATGACCTTTGCAGCAGCCCCCACGATTGCGTGATCAAAATTTGGACGCTTGGCTACTGTTTCATATTTATGACCATCGCTGTGTCCCAAGGTCATGTGATCCCCTTTTTTGCAACCGTCTCACAAGCAAAGTCAACGGGGGGGGGGAGCCAGATTCGCTTAACGACCAGGTTACTAACTTGATTCGCTTGCCAATGGCAGCCAGAAAGGCCGTCCAACGGAGCACAACTCCCTGAAGCCATCCATGCCCTCGCTTAACAACCGTCATTTTTGGGCTCGGTGGCGGTCGTTAAGCCGAGGACTAGACCCGTGGTTGGCCTGTGCTGAAGCCGCCGGAGCAGGCGAGGAAATGAAATAAAAGCGGCGGACGAAGGAGACCTGGGTTTCGGTGCGCAGAAGGTTTTGCAATCAAGAGGGAATGTGAGAGGAAGGAGGCTAAAGCCCCTTTCTGCAGCCCCCTTTTTCCTGCCATAATTACGTTCCTTCACTTCAAAGAATTCCATGTTTTTCAGCATTCCTTTGGAAAGGAAAAAAAGAGAGAGAGAGAGGGGGCTTCTCTTTTTAAAGAAAGAAAAAATTCATCTGGTCCTCCTCCACTTAAATGATCCTTTAATTTCCTTTCTCTTCCCCCCACCCCAGTCTCTCCCCCCCCTCAAACCCTCAGGTGGCTGGTCAGGCGTTCTTTGGCCTGCGATGCGTAAAACGTTCACAGCTCCAGGCGGAGGGAGATGATCCGCTTGTCCAAAGAAGCTTTTTCCAAGGCGCTTCCTGCATAGCTTTGCGTGATGCATCGGCTGCCAGGCTCCCAAATCCCTTTCGTGGAAACTTCGGGCCGGGCTCCGTGCCTCCTCCTCCTCCTCCTTTCCCCCCCTCCCTCCCTCCCTCCCTTCCCTGGGTTTCCACCTTCGGCTTGATATCCGGAACTGACTTTCGGAAGTGCCTCTAATGGTTACCAAATTGTTGGGAGCCGCTTCAGCTTTTCCGAGTTCAACATGTGCGGAGCACAAGAAACAGGCGGCAATCAGCCATCAACACTTGACCTTCTGACAGGCCCAGGAGTGGCTGGGGGTTTTCTCTTTTTTCTTTTCTTTTTTTTTTTCCAACCCCCCCTTCCCGCCACTCTCCTGACTTGGTGTCTCCCTCACCCCCCCACCCTCCCTCCCCGATCTTAGTGTCTCCCCCACCCCAATAAGAAAGCTTGAAGCGGATAGTGGCATGATGTAAATGCAAAATCATGTCTAGGAACGGGTTAGCGGAAGGTGCCGATTTCCAGATGTTTGACGAGACAGCAAAAAGAAACTTGCAGAAAAGGGGTCAATAGTTTCCGCTCGAGGTTCTGCTGAGGAAAGAAAGAAAGGAAGAAAGAAAGAAAGAGAGAGAGAGAGAGAGAAAGAAAGAAAGAAAGAAAGAAAGAAAGAAAGAAAGAAAGAAAGAAAGAAAGGAGGGAGAGAGGGAGGGAAGAAAGGAAGAAAGAAAGTTAGAAAGAAAGAAGAAAGAATGGATGGATGGATGGATGGATGGATGGATGGATGGATGGAAGGAAGGAAGGAAAGAAAGAAAAAAGAAAGGAAAGGAAGGAAGAAAAGAAAGAATGAATGAATGAAAGAGGGAGGGAGGGAGGGACGGAGGGAAGGAAGGAAGAAAAAGATAGATAGAAAGAAGGAAGAAAGGATGGATGGATGGAAGGAAGGAAAGAAAGAAAAAAGAAAGGAAAGGAAGAAAAGGAAGAAAAGAATGAATGAATGAATGAAAGGAGGGAAGGATGAAAGGAAGGAAGGTAGAAAGAAAGAAATAAGGGAGGGAAGGAAGGAAGAAAATAAAGAGATAGATAGATAGATAGATAGATACAAAGAAAGAAAGAGAAAGAAAGAAGAAAGGATGGATGGGTGGAAGGGAGGGAGTAAAGAAAAAAAAGAAAGGAAAGAATGAAAGAGGGAAGGAAGGAAGGATGGAAAGAAGGAAGGAAGGAAAAGAAAATGAGAAAGCAAGAACACAAGAAAAGAGAGAAGGAAAGAAAGAGCAAGAAAAAGGAAAAAGGGAAGGAGGAGGAGGAAGGAAGAAAAAGAGAAGGGAGAGAGGAGGAAAGTAGAATAACGTAACGGAAAGTACAGTAAAAGGAAGGAGAGGGGAGGAGAGGTAAAAAGGGAAGGAAAGAAAAGGAAGAGAGAAGGGAAGGGAAGGGAAGGAAAGACACCCTTGGAGAAAAAGTGGGGGAGACGAGAGAAACTATCCCTAACAAGCCTATTTGTTAGAAATGAAAAAATAAAACAAAACGAGAGAGAGAGAGAGAGAGAGAGAGAGAGACAACCTGCCCTGTCAGGTTAAATACAGACCGGGGCTCTAAAAGGAGGACGGAATATGGACCGTGTCTACGGTTTCCCCTTTCCTTAGGCCATTTCCATAGCTGAGTTTAATCTACATTTATCACAACAAGATTTCCACATCTAAGGGGGAGGCCCGCAGGAAGGGTCTGGAGCAGATAAGCGGAACGGAAATGCTGCATTAAAAAAAAAAAGAAGAAGAAGGAGGAGGAGGAGGAGGAGGAGGAGGAGGAGGAGGAAAAAAAAATAGAAAGCATAAAGCTAATTTGACTAGCTGCATTCCCCTCCATCCTAAATCAATAGTGAAATGGCTGAGGCCGGGAAAGAGTTAAGAAGAGGACAAAATTATATGCCTTGCATGTTAAAGGTTAGAGGAATAATCAGTCATTTGAAGGGAGAGAGAGAGAGAGAGAAGGAGGGGGAGGAAAAAAAAAAAAACACCCTTCCACTACATAAACATTTTTCCGGATGTAATTTCCAGTCCAAGGATACATTTCCCAGTAGAAATCAGCAGCTAAAAAGGAAATCATTTAGTTTCTTTAAGTGCCAAATTGTATGCTGATTTTTTTTTCTCTCCCCCCGCCCCCCCCGTCCCCTCCCCACCCCCCTCCCCTGGTCTGGCTCGGCTTTCCAAAGCGGTGGTTTGGGCTTCTGCAATCTTTCACCCAAAAACTGTATAAACACATCCTTTAAAAAGACAGACATCATCCTTGGGTGGGCCAATTTAGGTTGGATTATGAAAATACTTAAAATACAAAAATCGTATAATCACTGTTGTCTTTCGGGTTCTGCTCTGAAGGGGACGAGAATCGGAGAGAGGAGGGGACAAACTCACCGCCTCAAAAAATGAAAAAAAAATGAAAAAAAAAATGAAGGGGAAGCAGGACGATCCGCTGTTCCAGAAAGTCTAAAACTCTGTCTCTCTCTCTCTGTGTGTGTGTGTGTGTGTGTGTGTGTGTGTGTGACACTCAGCAAATTTATTTATTTATTGTTTATTTATTGATTCGATTTATATGCCGCCCTTCTCTGGAGACTCAGGGCGGCTTACAATGCGTTAAGCAATAGCCTTCATACTTTTGTATATACCTGCTTAGTAGGGCTTTCGCCCCCCACCCAGTGGTGTTCTTTTTTTATACAAAGTCAGCTTATTGCCCCCACAATCCGGGTCCTCATTTTACCTACCTCGGAAGGATGGAAGGCTGAGTCAACCTTGAGCCTGGTGAGATTTGAACTTGCAGTAATTGCAGGCAGCTGGTGCTACTTAACGGCACTTTAGTCTGCTGCGCCACCAAGGCTCATTCTGCCTGACTTCTACAGCTGGGGGACAGTATAAAAAATATTTATTACTTACACCGAGGCTTCGTTTTTCAGGCTAACAGACTCGTAAAAACCCGTGCAAAATATGGCAGCAAAAGGCAACCCTTATGGGGAAAAAAAAAAAAATCTTCCAAAGCAGTAAACGAGCCATTTGCAGGTTACAATTATATATAGATAATCCTATTGATGTGAGTGGTGTACGGATAAAGGACAAAAAAATGGAGTGTTCGGTTATTAAACATTTCTGAGCTTGGTGGTTTTCTTACAGACGTCTCGTGAGCCAACCTAGGTTACATCATCAGTGCTAGAAGGGAGCGGGGTTTTCTCCCTGTTTATATACAGGTGACTTGCCCTGTCAGTGTTGGTGGGAGTGTTCTTGGTGGTTCCTTGATTAAGCTGTTATAGATAGATAGATAGATGATAGATAGATAGATAGATAGATAGATAGATAGATAGATAGATAGACAGATGATATAGAGAGATAGACAATGAGCCTTGGTGGCACAGCAGACTAAAGTGCTGTTAACTAGCACCAGCTGCCTGCAATTACTGCAAGTTCAAATCTCACCAGGCTCAAGGTTGACTCAGCCTTCCATCCTTCCGAGGTAGGTAAAATGAGGACCCGGATTGTGGGGGCAATAAGCTGACTTTGTATAAAAAAGAACACTGCTTGGGGGGGGGGGGCAAAGCCCTACTAAGCAGGTATATACAAAAGTATGAAGGCTATTGCTTAACGCATTGTAAGCCGTCCTGAGTCTCCAGAGAAGGGCGGCATATAAATCGAATCAATCAATCAATCAATCAATCAATCAATATTGATTGACAGGCAGGCAGGCAGAAGTTCCTTGGTGCTCTCTGAGCTTGGCTGTTTTCTTGCAGACGTTTCATGATCCAGCTAGGTAACGTTCTCAGTGCTAGAAGGGAGTGGGATATTCTTGTCCTGTCAGATTAATACTAGACCAAAAATGAAGAAGTAAAGACTATCCCAATAAGGAACTACCAATTCAGACAAACAACTGAACACTAAACAACAGCTTAAGCAAGAAAACACCAATAACTCTCCCACCAATGCTGACAGGCAAGCTGATAGTATATAAACAGAAAGCAAACTTTATGCCTTTCTAGCACTGATGATGTAACCTAGATGGGTGGTGAAATGTCTGCAAGAAAATAACAAAGCTCAGAGAGCACCAAGGACCCCACATCCCCATCCCCATCCACTCACCCACCCACCATCTATCTCAATATGACTTTATCTATCTATCTATCTATCTATCCATCCGTCCGTCCGTCCGTCCGTCCGTCCGTCCGTCTATCTTCTTTCTATCTATCTATCTATCTATCTATCTATCTATCTATCTATCTAATCCTGTTTCCCCGACTATAAGACCTCCCCTGATAATAAGCCCAATCGGGCCTTTGAGTGCATGCCCTAAAATAAGCCCCCCCCCAAAAAAGTAAGCCCTCCCCGAAAATATTTAACCGCATGTGCAGCCAGTCCCCGCCATTTCCTCTGGTTAGGGCTAGGGAGACAGAGATGGAAATCAGATAAGACGGCAAGAGAAGCTCCGTCTTGCTCCACGCGCCCCAAAATAATAAGACCTCCCCGAAAATAAGGCCAAACGCTTGTTTCGGGGTTCAAAAAAATATAAGACAGGGTCTTATTTTTGGGGAAACACGAATCGATAGATCAATAGATCGAGCTATCATATGCATATAATCAAGTTGGACTAGATGACGTACAAGGTCCCTTCCAACTCTGTTAAACTTTCTGTTAATCTGAGCAAACCCCACTCCCTGCTTGGACTGATAATGTTACCTAGCTGGGTCATGAAACATCTGCAAGAAAACCACCCAGCTCAGAGAACCCCAAGGACCCCCTCGGTTCAACCCCGAGCTACCAACATTCTCTTCCATCGGTATTAAACATTTCCTTTACTTAAAACTACAAACACAATTAGCAGTGATATGACAGAGGGTTTAAACTGTGTCACGGAGGCCAGAAATATATATATATATATATATTCATTCCCCTCCAGCTGTTATTTATTTAAAAGGGGTTGAAGAAGAGAAGGTAAAAACCTAACAATCACGTGTGGCTGAGTCTTCTTAAGCCCTGGCTGCGGGAAAAACATTAATCAGTGGTGTCTGAGACTTTATCGGGGCCACAACGTCCCACGTGTCTCCATGTCACTTCTAACATTTACCGGAATGCATGAAAGAGCTAAGTTGAAGCAACAGCTTTTTTAATGGAGAAGGCCAGGATAGATATACGCAGGAAGATGTACTTTGTGGTCCGGGCAATTAGAGAACTCCTCCCGCCCAGCAGTCACCAAATGGATTTTACACTTCTGTTCTCTTTTAGGAATAAAGGGAAGTCTGGGACTCCAGCAAAGACAGCCCAAGGATCTCCGAAGGTTGATGCATCGGATTTGACAGAAGGCGCCAAGGTGCCTGGTGGCCTAAATTCCTGGCCACCTCTTGAGCCACATCTAAGTGGAGGCAAATCAATTGGGCCTTTTCTGAGTATACAATGCTCCTCTAATCCACTTCCTTGACAATCTATATTTTGAAGGAATAACCTTCAAAAAAAAAAAAAAAGTCTGCGACAGGTAATCCTCGACTTACAACCCCAACGGAGCCCCAAATTTCTTTTCCTAGCCAGGCAGTTGTTAAGCAAGTGCGGTGGCAGCCAAAACAGCCAATGCAATCCCAAATTGCATTAACATAGGGATAGAATCAAGATCAAGGGAGGTACTAATACCACTCTATAAAGCCTTAGTAAGGCCACACCTTGAGTACGGAATCCAGTTTTGGTCAGCACACTACAAAAAAGATGTTGAGGCTCTGGAAAGAGTGCAGAGAAGAGTAACTAGGATGATTAAGGGACTGGAGGCTCAAACATGATGAACGGTTGCAGGAACTGGGCCTGGCTAGTCTAGTGAAGAGAAGGACCAGGGGAGACAGGATAGCAGAGATCCAATATTTGAGGGGCTGCCACAGAGAGGAGGGGGTCAGGCTATTCTCCAAAGCACCTGAAGGCCAGACAAGGGATGATGGATGGAAACTGATCAAGGAGAGATTCAACCTGGAAATAAGGAGACATTTTCTGACAGTGAGAACCATCAACCATTGGAACAGAAGTTGCCTTCAGAAGTTGTGGGAGCTTCATCACTGGAGGCTTCCAAGAAGAGACTGGATGCCATCTGTCAGAAATGCTGTAGGGCAGTGATGGCGAACCTTTTAGGCACAGAGTGCTCAAATCAGAACGCGTGTGTGTGCGTATGCCAGAGTGCCAGAAACCCAACGACCAGCTGGCTAAGCTGGGGCGATGGTGCGTGTGCCCAGAGAGCTCTGTGTGCCACTTCCAGCACACGTGCCATTGGTTTGCCATCACAGGTGTAGTGTCTCCTGCTTGGGCGGGGGGTTGGACTAGATGACCTACAAGGTCCCTTCCAACTCTGTTACTATTAATGGAGTTGTTTTGACAATCCCGGCCTTCAGAAAACGCTCCAACGCAGCACCCCAGAGTTGGAAGAGAAAAAAAACCAGGACTTTGCCAGAGGAACGATTCACGCCTCTCTGGAAATATTTTGGCTACTCTGGGTTTGGCGGAAAGGTTAGGTAAACAGCTGGGGGTTTGTGGGGTTTTTTTTTTTGCAAAGATGGAACCCTCTCTCCTCTAAAGCAAACAAATGCAATTTGAATTTATGGCTATCTTTGAAAAGCAGCATCTGTCGGTGCAGTTTTTTTTTTTTTTTTTTTTTGGGAAGCCCTTCATTACAAGCCATACGTGCTTTCGGAGACAAGAGGGAAGTCTCGTGGGTTTCTGCCTCCGCCTCGGAAAGATAAATTCTGTTTTTTCGTTTTGCCGCTGGAGTTTGGTTCACATATTCCCCCCCCCCTTCCTCCCTCTCCCCCCTCTCTCTGCAAAGCAACTCAAAACGCCAACTCCCGAAAGCCAAAAAAGCGTATTCCACCAACACTCTTGCATGTGGCGGATAAAAGAAAAACCTGGGCTTTTTAAAAATATTTTTATTTTTTTTCCCCCTCTAATGGATAAAGTTATGCGAAAGAAGACGGAGCGGTCCTCCCTCCCTCCCTCCTCCCCTTGGTCTTCGGGGAGTCCAAGAATAAATTATCCTGATAAGATCTGGAAAAGTTGGGTTTTGGAAGTTAAAGAGGTTTTCACATCTGCGCCTTCGCCCATCCCAGCCCTGGGAATAAAGCGTTTCGTGTTCCGTTCGCAGAAAAATGTGAGAAAAATCTACCCCCTCTTTGGAACGGTTGGAGACGGTAGTTTTTTGCTCTTGTCTGCGCCTGGTTTCGTAGCCAAGGATGGAGGATTGAACTTGTAACAGACAAGGCATTTTCCTCCTCCTTTGCTTGCCAAGCTGGGCTGGAAGTGACGATGACTGCATGCATTTTGCGCCTATCCAGCTATCCCAGAATAACACTAGAGTGTTGTCTTTCCCAACCTGGTGCCCTCCAGGAATTTGGGGGGGGAGGAATTCTGGGAGCTGCAATAGCCACACTTTTGCCGGCTGGGTGACTTTGGGCCAATCACCAGGCGACTGGGAGTTCTAGTCCCAGCTTAGGTATGCAAGCCGGCTGGGTGATTTTCAGCCAATCACCAGGAGACCGTGAGTTCTAGTCCTACCTTAGGCATAAAAGCCATTTGGGTGACTTTGGACCAATCACCAGGCAACTGGGCGTTCTAGTCCCACCTTAGGTATGCAAGCTGGCCGGGTGATTTTCAGCCAATCACCAGGAGACCGTGAGTTCTAGTCCAGCCTTAGGCATAAAAACCAGTTGAGTGACTTTGGACCAATCACCAGGAGATGGTGAGTTCTAGTCCCACCTTAGATATGCAAGCTGGCTGGGTGATTTTCAGCCAATCACCAGGAGACCGTGAGTTCTAGTCCTGCTTTAGGCATAAAAGCCAGTTGGGTGACTTTGGACCAATCACCAGGTGACTGGGAGTTCTAGTCCCACCTTAGGTATTCAAGCTGGCCGGGTGATTTTCAGCCAATCACCAGGAGACCGTGAGTTCTAGTCCCGCCTTAGGCATAAAAACCAGTTGGGTGACTTTGTACCAATCAACAGGAGATGGTGAGTTCTAGTCCTCCCTTAGACATGAAAGTCAACTGGATGACTTTCGGCCAATCCCTAAGAGACTGTGAGTTCTAGTCCCGCTTTAGGCATGAGGGTCGGCTAGATAATGTTGGGCCAATCCCTCTCTCTCAGCCCAACCTACCTCATAGGGTTGTTGTGGGGAAAATAGGAGAAGGAAAGTGCGTTGGATATGTTTGTTGCCTGAGGTTATTTGTAAAAACAATAAAGGCAGGATGCAAAGAAATGAATAAATGAAATAACAATGGCTACTAAAAGCGCCGGGATTCCCGTTGCTAAGCCGTGCACTCATGTGATGTCACATTTTATGTCCATATCATTTAGTGGCAGATATTCTAGCCTCAATTCCCATCTCAAGCAGAGACATCACCCTGTCAATGAAAGTGTGTATAGTCAAGGCGATTGTTTTCCCAGTTGCAATGGATGGCTGTGAAAGTTGGACCACAAGGAAGGCTGAGCGCCAAAGAATGGAGACCTTTGAACTCTGGTGCTGGAGAAGACTCCTGCGAGTCCCTTGGACTGCAAGGCGATCCAACCGCTCAGTCCTAGAGGAGATCAACCCTGACTGCTCTTGAGAAGGCCAGATCCTGAAGAGGAAACTCAAATGCTTTGGCCACCGAATGAGAAGGAAGGACTCACTGGAGAAGAGCCTAATGCTGGGAACAATTGAGGGCAAAAGAAGAAGGGGACGGCAGAGAACGAGGTGGCTGGATGGAGTCACTGAAGAAGTCGGCGTGAGCTTCAATGGACTCCAGAGGATGGTAGAGGACAGGAAGGCCTGGAGGAACATTGTCCATGGGGTCGCGATGGGTCGGACACGACTTTGCAACTAACAACAATAACATGTTTTATATTTATCTATTTAAATTATCTATCTATCTATCTATCTATCTATCTATCTATCTATCTATCTATCTATCTCTTCTCTATATTTCCTATATATTTTGCTAGTCTAGAGAAATGAAGAACTGGGGGGGGGGGCATGAAAGCAGTATTCATCATTTGAGGGCTGCCACAAAGAAGAGAGGGGGGTCAATTTATTTTCCAGAGCATCAGAAGGCAGGACAAGAAACAATGGATGGAAACTGCACAAGGAGAGAAGCAACCTGTAACTAAGGAGAAACTTCCTGACAGTGAGGACAATTAACCAGTGGAACTGCTTGCCACCAGAAGTTGTGAATGCTCCAACACTGGAGGTTTTTAAGACGAGACTGGACAGTCACTTGTCTGAAATGTTATAGGATCTCCTGCTTGAGCAGGGGGCTGGACTAGAAGTCCTCCAAGGTCCCTTCCAGGTGTATTCTATTCTGATACTATATCAAGCTGGCAAATCCTGAGGCTCTTGGTTGGGCAGGAAATGAGCCAGGGGTGAAATCCAGCAGTTTCTGACAGGTTTGGAGAACCGGTAGCGGGAATTTTGAGTAGTTTGGAAAATCGGCAAGTACCACTTCTGGCTGGCCCCAGAGTGGGGTGGTAATGGAGGTTTTGCAACATCCTTCCCCCAGGAGTGGGTGTTCTGTCCCCGTCTCACACGCACACACACCAACAGACATTCAAGAGTTAAAGACCAAACCAGCCGACAAAATCCTTTTCCTTATGATAACGGAACTTGGCAGCAACCTAGTGGCTGCCTGCCAAGAGTTTATTACTGCAAAGGAAAGAGATAACTTCTCTCTGCTTCTGGTACATCAAAGTAAAAAGCTCAATAATTACAGAGTCAATCAAGTCCAGGGATAATCCAGCAAAGTCTATAGCAAAAAGTCCGGCAATGCAGAATGGCGTGGAAGCTTTCAGCTTTGTGCGTCACAAGGTTTGACTGGCCACCACGCTCCCTTTTATACCCTGTGGGATGTGGTCCAGTGACTCAGCCTAATCTCGGGCACGCCTTTTCTTCTGTTGCGCGCGCTTATCTCTGCGACGCTGGCGTGGATCCAGCCAAGACTCATTACTCTCATCACTGTCCCCCTGTGGCTGCGTGGACATGCTTGGCCCCAGCCCTATCTCTTGCCCTTCGGCGGACACCGAAGGCATTGCCAAAGAGGAGGGTCCTGGAGAGGGAAGCCTTGCCAACTCCTCTCCTTCACTCTCGGAGTCCTCTCCTGCCAATGACATAGGCTCAGGTAACGGAGCCACAACAATGGGGAGGTAATGGGGATTTTGCAGTATCCTTCCCCTGCCATGCCCACCAAGCCACGCCACGCCCACCAAGCCACGCCCACAGAACCGGTAGTAAAAAATTTTGAATTTCACCACTGGAATAAGCTCTGAATCCTCATTTGCTGACTGTGGTTCCATCGTCTTATTCAGAAACAAAATGCCACTTCAAGTCTTTGGCTGCCCTTCAAAAGCTGGCATATACAATACAGTATTCTGGATTTCGAAAAGAATACATGCACAACAATACACGGCCATGAGTTCATAATTCTTCTTCCCACCCAATCTTAGATCATTGTGGGCAATTTTGCCAGCTCAGCTTCTCGTTTCCTTTCCTGTCGTGCAGTCCTTTGAAGTTTGATGTCATTCAGGCAGACTGTACTCCCGCTCTTCTGCAGGTAGTCCTCGACGTACGACCCCAATGCAGCCCCAAATTTCTGTCGCTAAGCGAGACACTTGTTCAGAGAGTTTCGCCCCATTTTACGACCTTTCTGGCCAACGTTGCTCAGTGAATCCTTGCAGTTGTTAGGTGAGCAACACAGCTGTGAAATGAAATGAACTCAGCTTCCCCGTTGACTTGTCTCGTCGGACGGTCGCAAAAGGGGATCGCGTGACCCTGGGTATACTGCAACCGTCATAAATGTGAGTCGGCTGCCAAGTGCCTCAATTTTTGATCACGTGGCCATGGGGATGCCGCGAACGGTCGTAAGTGTAAGAAGAGTTGTTAAGAAGTCACTTTTTCTCAGCAGCAAGCCAGCATGAAGCTTGGTGATTCACACGCATTATCTTGCTGTAAGTTGCTCAAAGGGTCACCTTGAACCGTGAGATGGGTGGCAAATAAATTAGATAGGAAAGATGAGAG
Organism: Pantherophis guttatus; assembly: GCF_059756535.1. Taxonomy (NCBI): domain Eukaryota; kingdom Metazoa; phylum Chordata; class Lepidosauria; order Squamata; family Colubridae; genus Pantherophis; species Pantherophis guttatus. The sequence continues at coordinate 343,185,623 of NC_142063.1, forward strand.
ATAGAAAGGTGCAGATAAGTAGGTAGGTAAGTAGTTAAGTAGGCAGGCAGGCAGGCAAATAGACAGGCAGACAGAAAGACAGACAGATAGGTAGGCAGGCAGGTTGGTAGACAAGCAGACAGACAGACATGCAGGCAGGCAGGGAGGCAGGTAGGTAGGTAGATAGATAGGCAGGCAAATAGCCAGACAGATAGACAGACCTCCAGAGCAACTCAGAAGCTCCCTCTCACATACAAAAGAAAGTTGTTTCAAAAAAAAGGCTCTGAGTGCAGGGGTGAAATCCAGCAGATTCTGACAGGTTCTGGAGAACCGGCAGCGGAAATTTTGAGTAGTTTGGAGAACCGGCAAATACGATCTCTGGCTGGCCCCAGAGTGGGGTGGTAATGGAGGTTTTGCAGTGTCCTTACCCTGCCATGCCCACCAAGCCAGAGAACTGGTAGTAAAAAATGTTTGAATTTCACCACTGCCTCTCTCCCTCTCTCCCCCCACTCTCTCTCTCTCTCTCTCCGCCAAAGACAAATTCCATGTGTATCCAATCACATTTGGCCAATAAAAAATTCTATTCTATTCTATTCTATTCTATTCTATTCTATTCTATTCTATTCTATTCTATTCTATTCTATTCTATTCTATTCTATTCTATTCTATTCTATTCCATTCCTATTCTATTCCAATCCATTCCAAATAAAGATTCTATTCTATTCTATTCTATTCTATTCTATTCTATTCTATTCTATTCTATTCTAATCCTATTCTATTCCAATCCATTCCAAATAAAGATTCTAATTCTATTCTATTCTATTCTATTCTATTCTATTCTATTCTATTCTATTCTATTCCATTCCTATTCTATTCCTATTCTATTCCAATCCATTCCAAATAAAGATTCTAATTCTATTCTATTCTATTCTATTCTATTCTATTTCTAATTCTATTCTATTCTATTCTATTCTATTCTATTCTATTCCATTCCTATTCTATTCCAATCCATTCCAAATAAAGATTCTATTCTATTCTATTCTATTCTATTCTATTCTATTCTATTCTATTCCAATCCATTCCAAATAAAGATTCTAATTCTATTCTATTCTATTCTATTCTATTCTATTCTATTCTATTCTATTCTATTCCATTCCTATTCTATTCCTATTCTATTCCAATCCATTCCAAATAAAGATTCTAATTCTATTCTATTCTATTCTATTCTATTCTATTTCTAATTCTATTCTATTCTATTCTATTCTAATCCTATTCTATTCCAATCCATTCCAAATAAAGATTTTAATTCTATTCTATTCTATTCTATTCTATTCTATTCTATTCTATTCTATTCTATTCTATTCTATTCTATTCTATTCCATTCCTATTCTATTCCAATCCATTCCAAATAAAGATTCTATTCTATTCTATTCTATTCTATTCTATTCTATTCTATTCTATTCTATTCTATTCTATTCTATTCTATTCTATTCTATTCTATTCTAATCCTATTCTATTCCAATCCATTCCAAATAAAGATTCTAATTCTATTCTATTCTATTCTATTCTATTCTATTCTATTCTATTCTATTCTATTCTATTCTATTCTATTCTATTCTATTCTATTCCATTCCATTCCTATTCTATTCCTATTCTATTCCAATCCATTCCAAATAAAGATTCTAATTCTATTCTATTCTATTTCTATTTCTATTTCTATTTCTATTTCTATTTCTATTTCTATTTCTAATTCTAATTCTAATTCTAATTCTAATTCATTCTAATTCTAATTCTAATTCTAATTCTAATTCTAATTCTATTCTTGTGTAAACGCACCTCCAGATATAGAAATAAAAGGTTCTTTTAGATAGCTGTGCTTGCCTAAATGAGAGAGGCTAAAAACACAACCAGGAGCAGCCACAGACAGATGGACAGACAGACAGATTTGACCTGAGAGAGAGAGAGAGAGAGAGAGAGAGAGAGAGAGAGAGAGAGAGAGAGAGAGAGAGAGAGAGAGAACGCAAAGGGGTTGGATTGTATATATATATATATATCTTCTTTTAATTTCTTTGTTGCTGACATCTCCTGGGTGCCTTCCCAATTTAAGGAGCGGCCCTTATGAAAGGCGGTCATTATTTGGAAGTGAAGAAAGAGAAGAGAATTTCGCCCGGCTTTTTCCCATTGTGCAGGAAACCGTATTCGTGAGGGGTTAATCTGCTTTCTAGATGAATCAACAAAGGGTCCCTCTGTCGCCACGGGCAGATATCATCTCCGCAGGAGAGAGCCATCTCGAAACAAATGGGGCTGGAGGAAATGACCCGCTGGAACCCCACACCTGGAAATCGCTGCTGGAGGACCAAGCGCGGCCAGGTGAGGACGGAGATCAGAGAGGATTTCATCGATTGCAAAAAAAAAAAAAAAAAAGAGGGAAGATCACTCTGTCCCCGCTTGATCGCCCAGGATCACAGGGGCTGCGGCCCACAAGAAAAGGTTGTGTGTGTGTCCCATTCAGGAAAAAGATGGTGGCTTTGAATCGGGGGGGGGGGCAGGGATGAGTTAGGACAATATGGCGTAGGGGTGTCAAAATCGCCCAGCTGGCTTTCATACCTCTGGCAGGACTAGAATTCACAGTCTCCTAGTTTCTAGGAGACAGCTTGGTGACTGGATGACCTTGGGCCAATCCACCAGGAGATGGTGAGTTGTAGTTTCTCCTTAGGCACGAAAGCCAGCTGGGTGACTTTGGGCCAATCCACCAGGAGATGGTAAGTTGTAGTTTCTCTTTAGGCACGAAAGCCAACTGGATGACGTTGGGCCAATCCACCAGGAGATGGTGAGCTGTAGTTTCTCCTTAGGCACGAAAGCCAACTGGGTGACTTTGGGCCAATCCACCAGGAGATGGTGAGTTGTAGTTTCTCCTTAGGCACGAAAGCCAACTGGGTGACTTTGGGCCAATCCACCAGGAGATGGTGAGTTGTAGTTTCTCCTTAGGCACGAAAGCCAGCTGGGTGACGTTGGGCCAAAGTCACCCAGCCATCTTTCATAGGCTGGACTAGAATTCACAGTCCCCTGGTTTCAAAGCCAGCTCCTTAATTACCACACCAAACTGATTCTCAACAACCTGTACTGTCAATACAGGCAAGCGAAATGCACACTTCCCTTTGCTCTTTCACAGAAAGGCTAAAAGAAAGAAAAAAATTCATCAATTCATATTTCCACGGGAAGAAGAAGAAGAAGAAGGAAGAAGAAGGAAGAAGAAGAAGAGGAAGAAGAAGAAGAAGAAGAAGAAGAAGAAGAAGAAGAAGAAGAAGAAGAAGAAGAAGAAGAAGAAGAAGAAGAAGAAGAAGAAGAAGGGGAAAGGGGAGGGGGAGGGGAAAGGGCAGGGGAGGGGGAGGAGGAGGAGAAGGAGAAGGAGAAGAAGAAGAAAAGGGAGAAGGAGAAGGAGAAGGAGATGGAGGAGAAGGAGAAGAGAAGGAGAAGGAGAAGGAGAAGAAGAAGAAGAAGAAGAAGAAGAAGAAGAAGAAGAAGAAGAAGAAGAAGAAGAAGAAGAAGAAGAAGAAGAAGAAGAAAAGGGAGAAGGAGATGGAGGAGAAGGAGAAGGAGAAGGAGAAGGAGAAGGAGAAGAAGAAGAAGAAGAAGAAGAAGAAGAAGAAGAAGAAGAAGAAGAAGAAGAAGAAGAAGAAGAAAAGGGAGAAGGAGATGGAGGAGAAGGAGAAGGAGAAGGAGAAGGAGAAGAAGAAGAAGAAGAAGAAGAAGAAGAAGAAGAAGAAGAAGAAGAAGAAGAAGAAGAAGAAGAAGAAAAGGGAGAAGGAGAAGGAGAAGGAGATGGAGGAGAAGGAGAAGGAGAAGGAGAAGGAGAAGAAGAAGAAAAGGGAGAAGGAGATGGAGGAGAAGGAGAAGGAGAAGGAGAAGGAGAAGGAGGAGAAGGAGAAGAAGAAGAAAAGGGAGAAGGAGAAGGAGATGGAGGAGAAGAAGAGAAGGAGAAGGAGAAGAAGAAGAAGAAGAAGAAGAAGAAGAAGAAGAAGAAGAAGAAGAAGAAGAAGAAGAAGAAGAAGAAGAAGAAAAGGGAGAAGGAGAAGGAGAAGGAGGAGAAGGAGAAGGAGAAGGAGAAGGAGAAGGAGAAGAAGAAGAAGAAGAAGAAGAAGAAGAAGAAGAAGAAGAAGAAGAAGAAGAAGAAGAAGAAGAAGAAAGGTAAAAGATCGTCCGTCCACGACAGACCGAGGAAGGAGCGAAGTGATTTGCCCTTCATGTAATTTTCATGAGCCCATCACTGCGGCACGGCTGATTATTTAATGACCGCAATAGGTGTTAAAAAGTTTCTCGGCTGCCACACGGGGAATGTATTATGAAACAGGAAGAGGCAAGTTAGAAGCACAAAGGTGAGATAATGGCCTTCTGCATCATTGGGCTGCCAACCCCGCTTAGCTTCAAGCCGGGCGGCTAGAGACTTACAAACCCTACATTCCTCTTAAAATATAGATAGAATGTTAAAGTAAATGACAAACAGAGAAGTTGTCACCTTCCGGGAAATGGGAACGCAACGGCGGCCACCTCGAAGCAGATGCTGCTCAACAGCAATTTATTTGCAGCGTTGTACAGAATTTGGTTTTGGTCCACTGGAAGATATTCAGCGGAATCCAGGGGTGAAAAACTTTACTCAAGGTTTACCCCTTGAGGCCTGTGCCTGTGTAGGGAACGGCGTGGCTGAATTCGCCAGAGTTAGGGCAGTCCTCGACAGGGGTGGGATTCAGCCGGTTCGGACCGAATGCTAATTTTATATCTGGTTCACCGAACCGGTAGTTGCCCCGCCCACCCTGCCCCTCCCCTTCCTGGAGTCTCCACGCGGCCCGTTTTGGATGCCAGGAAAGTTCAGGGCCTGCATGAAGGGTCTGGGAGGGTGAAAAACAGGCCTCCCGGAAGTTCATAAACAGGCCCGTTTCCGGCCTCCGGAGGGCCTCTGGAGCCCTGGAGAGCCCATTTTCAACCTCCTGGAAGCTTGAGAAAAGCCTCTGGAGCCTGGGGAGGGCGATAACGCCCCCCCCTGTACTCAGAAGGCTGAATAGGCCATGCCCACCATGGCCCCGCCCACCCAGCAGCCGGGCAGAGAACCGGTTGCTAACATTTTTGAATCCCGCCCCTGGTCCTTGACTTACAACAACAACTGAGCCCAGAATTCATGTTGCTAAGTGAGGCATTGGTTCAGTGAGCGTTGCCCTGTTTTACGACTTTGCTGGCCACCGTTGTTAAGTTAACCACTTAACCCAGTGGTGAAGTCAAATCTGGCTCCCCCCCCCCGTTGGCTTTGCTTGTCAGACGGTCACAAAAGGGGAGCGCAGCATCCTAACTTTGATCGCATGACCACAAGGATGCTTGCAATGGTCCTAAGTGTGAGAAATAAGTCACCTTTTTTTTCAGTGACGTTGTAACTTCGAACGGTCACTAAATGAACTGTTGTAAATTGAGGACTACCTGTAATGGATGCCATCCACCTGGCTGCAGGCCTTTTTTTTTTCCTGTTTCCTTCCTTTTGCTATCATGGTATTCTCAGGCGTTCCTTTTATTTTTACATCGATCTTTAAACACAATGTTTTTTTCCTCCTGAGCCTGTATGAAGCATGCTGCTTGCAACTCTTATTTATTTGTTTCGCACTGTTTATATACTGCAACAGTACGTTTGGGGGAAAATGGGATTTTTCTTTCCTAAAAAAAAAGTCAAAATGTGACTTATTCAAATGCACAAATCCATTATTTTTAAAGATGATGATGATTGTGGGATTTTCGAATACAGACGGATCGTCATTTGGAACACAACACGCCACATATCACAGTCATTGAAAACTGAAGCGTACAATTTATTGATATCGCTGTACTGGGAGATGCCAGAGTCGAGGAAAAACAACTGGGGAAAAAAAATCACAAAATATCACGGCCTGGCCATCGAAACTACGCGATTATGGATGAAACACGTAACAGTGATACCCACTGCCATCAGGGGCACTTGGTGCCATGTCCAAGAATTTTGCAAAAATACATCAAGAAATTGCAGCTTCCTGCAATAATAACACCAGCGGAACTGCAAAAACCTGCGCTAATCAGAACATCGTACATTTTAAGAAGATACTTGGTTGATACCTAGGATGCTGGCAGCAACCCGTATCAACCATCAGCGCCAGTCAATGATTATTTGTGATACATTTTTAAATGTTCAGTCGATTGAGTTTCATGTTTAATGAATAAAAGAATAATAATAATAACAACAACAACAACAACAACAACAACAACAACAACTTGGAACTGGTTAAGATCAGGAGTATTGAAAAAAGAAACTGAAAGCTTTATTTTGGCAGCTCAAGAACAAGCCCTAGCCACAAACTGCATGAAGGCAAAAATTCAACATGTTACCACCAACAGCAAATGCTGCCTCTGCAATGAGAAAGATGAGACAGTCGACCACCTGATCAGTGGGTGCAGCAAAATTTCACAAACTGACTACCTACAACGCCATGACCATGTTGCTAAGATCATTCACTGGAAATTGTGCCAGAAGTTTGGATTTGAGTACAGCAAAAACCACTGGGAACATCAGGTTGAGAAAGTTTTAGAGAATGAGAAACTCAAGATCTTGTGGGACTTTAGGATTCAGACTGACAGGCACTTGGCCCACAACACACCTGACATAACAATAGTTGAAAAGAAAAAAGTATGGTTCATTGACATTGCAATACCTGGTGATGCACGGATTGAAAATAAGCAGCAAGAAAAAATCACAAAGTACCGGGACTTGCAAATTGAAGTTGAGCGACTGTGGAAAAAGAAATCGTGTGTTGTCCCGATTGTAATTGGAGCCCTTGGAGCAATACCCAAAGGGCTACCCCGCTATTTAGAAATTCTAAATTTGCCGGACTTGAACATTTTGACTCTACAAAAAACCACCTTACTCGAACAGCTTACATCCTCCGATGATACCTTAACAGTTCCTAGGTCCTTGGTTAGGACTCGAGCTGCTGAGCTATTAACCAGCCTCAAAGACTGTGAATCTCACTAAAGATTAACCAATAATAATAATAATAATAATGGGACCATAAAACTGGTGGGGACCATAAAATAGAAGAAGTCACAGAAAATGAATAGTTAAATTGCTCTGGGACTTCAGAATCCAGACTGACAGGCACCTGCCACATAACACCCCGGACTTAACAGCTGTCCATAAGAAAGACAAAAAAAATCTCGATAGTGGGTGTGCGCCCTGGAGACAGCAAAAGAGGAGAGAAAGAACTGGAGAAGTTAACAAAATGCAAAGACCTACAAATAGAAATAGAACAACTGTGGCAAAAGTAAGCAAGGGTACTACCAGTAGTAATAGGCGCCTTGGGAGCAATCCCAAAACAACTGGAGCACCACTTAAACACCACTGGCATTGACAAATTTGCTACCAGTCAATTGCAGAAGGCGGCTTTACTCGGAACAGCTTCCATCCTGCGACGACATCTGTAACACCATCGAACATCCAGATTTGCCTATCCCAGGTCCTTGGTAAGGACTCGATAGGTAGACAAAAATGCCAAACCCAACCTGAACATCTGGCTGACTGTGCGATGATCAATAATAATATCTGTAACACCATCTAACATCCACATCTGACTCTCCCAGATCCTCGGAAAGAACTCGATAGGTAAGACAAAAATGCCAAATTCAGTCTGAACATCCAGCAGACTGTGCCACCAACCATAATAATTTTTATTATGGCCACAGACCAGCGTTACAAATAAAATGTATTGAAGAATTTATATTCGTCTGGTCGTTAGCACTCTTTCTGAGAATCTTATCAATCCTTCCATTCGCCACCATTCAGTCGGAACAGAAGAAGCTTCTTGGATGAGAAGTGAAACGTCTTCAACAGTGGTGAAATCCAATTTTTTTTACTACCGGTTCTGTGGGCGTGGCTTGGTGGGCGTAGTGTGGCTTGTGGGCGTGGCAGGAGAAGGATACTGCAAAATCCTCATTCCCTCCCCACTCTTGGGGGAAGGATATTGCAAAATCTCCATTCCCACCCCACTCTAGGGCAAGCCAGAGGTGGTATTTGCTGGTTATCCAAACTGTTCAAAATTTCCGCTACCGGTTCTCCAGAACCTGTCAGAACCTGCTCGATTTCACCCCTGATCTTCAAGCAAAAACAAAGAAAGCCCAGTTTCCTTTTGAAAAAAAAAAAGAGTACCTTTGGGACAACCATGAGCTGGATGATTGGGAATCTCCAGAGACTTCCCACAGAATAAGGCAGGGGTGTCAAACTCAAGGCCCACAGGCCAAATCCGCCCCACAGGTTGCTTAAATCCAGCTCGTAGGGCCAGCCTGGAAATATCAAAGGACCGGCCCTTGTTGCCTCTGCGGGCCAAAACGTGCTTCATGCAGTCCTCCTGCGGCCCATTTTCACCTCCTTGGCTTTCTGCAGCACTCCGCCAGCCAAAAAAGGGCCACGTGGAGGCCTCGTGGGGAGGCCAAAAACGGGACACAGGGGGCCTTGGGAGGCCTCCACGCAGCCCGTTCTTCCCTGGAAGAGTGCTGCTGGAGGCCAAAAATGGGCCACACGGGGGCCTCAGAAGGCCGAAAACAAGCCGCACGGGGGCCTCATAAGGCCGAAAACGAACTGCACGGGGGCCTCAGAAGGCCGACAACGAGCTGCACGGGTGCCTCATAAGGCCGAAAATGGGCCACATGGGGGCCTCAGAAGGCCGAAAATGAGCAGCATGGGGGCCTCAGAAGGCCGAAAACAAGCTGCACGGGGGCCTCAGAAGGCCAAAAATGGGCCACATGGGGGGCTCAGAAGGCCGACAACGAACTACATGGGGGCCTCAGAAGGCCGAAAACAAGCTGCACGGGGGCCTCAGAAGGCCGACAATAAGCCGCATGGGAGCCTCAGAAGGCTGAAAACAAGCTGCACGGGGGCCTCAGAAGGCCGAAAATGGGCCACATGGGGGCCTCAGAAGGCTGAAAACGAGCAGCATGGGGGCTTCAGAAGGCCAAAAGCGAGCCGGACGGGGGCCTCAGAAAGCCGAAAACGAGTTGCACGGGGGCCTCTGAAGGCCTCCGTGCGGCCTGGTTTTGGCCAGCAGAGTGCTGCTGGAGGCCCGGGAGGCGGAAAACAGGCCGTGTGAAGGAGAGCTACAATATTCATCCAGCCCTCGAAGAAATCCAGTTTGACACCCCTGGAATAAGTGTTTTTTAAAAGTAGGCTCTGTTATCCAAAGTCAATTTAATGTAACATAAGTGAGCAAACAAGTACCCTCATTCAGATCTATAGGATTCCATTTTAATTGGATAATTGCCCAGAGGGAATAATCTGATCCACAGCCAAATATGTGGGTAATCCAATATGCACCTCGGATCAAGCAGAAGATTTGTTGCAAAAAAAAAACAAAAAAACCCCAAAAGCACCCCAACAACAATCAAGCGGTCTTCCCTGTCCATCAAACTCAGCTAGGTACCCCCCCAGAGACAGCATTACTTTGCGAAAGTAATATTTACACAGACCAACCCACATAAAAGGAAGCGTGTCTTTGGAGATACACACTGCAGATGAGACGTCAAGTCTTTAAAGAAATACAGAGGAAACGCCTGGTTTGGTAGTTTGTGCTTCTTAGATGCTGGGAGCAAAAATGTAAAACTAGGGGAAAAAAGGAGGATAATCTAAAAGTAATCCTTTGGCTAGGTTCGCACAATACACTTAACCCACAATGGTGATGTGTTAGGTTTCGGCTTAGTGATTTGTTTTGGTGTTAGCTAGCGTGGTTTATAAACTACGGTAAACAGTCCATGACTTAATGAAGTAGGAAGCCAGCTTTTTTCCTACACCTAGTTAGATTTAGAATAACTTTATTGTCACGTTGAATGTACCCTAATTGGCAAACATTAAAATGAAATGATGGTGCCCACAGCTCTCCAAGGATCACCACCTCCAATATAATCATAATCATAAGTTTATTTGTCAAGCATATATAAGATAACAGGTAAAAGTATAAACGTAATTTGAATACATGAAAAGAGTAAGTCAAAAGGAATATTAGGACAGGGATGGTAGGCGCGCTGGTGCTCTTATGCACGCCCCTTACAGACCTCTTAGGAATGGGGTGAGGTCAACAGTAGACAGTTTAAGGTTAAAGTTTTAGGGGTTTGGGGAAGAAACCAGGGGTGACATGCTCCCGGTTCAGACCGGATCGCCCGATCCGGTAGCAATGGCGGCGGGTAGTTCGGAGAACCGGTAGAAAAAATCCCTGTCCCCCCCAATACCCAGCTGAGCCGCACAATCATCAGAGACTTTTTTTTTACTTTTAAAAGCATTTTTTCTACAACCTCTTCGGCTGAAAAAATGCTTTAAAAGTTAAAAAAAAAAAGCCTCTGATAATCGCGCGGCTCAGCTGGGATCATCAAAGGCTTTTAAAATTATTTTAAAATGAATTAAAATTTAAAAAGAAAAAATGCTTTTAAAAGCCTCTGACGATCCCAGCTGAGCCGCGCGATCATCAGAGGCTTTTTTTCCTTTTAAAAGCCTCTGACGATCCAAACTGAGTTGCCTGATCGTCAGAGGCATTTAAAAGAAAATAAGCCTCTGCCGATCAGGCAACTCAGCTGGGATGGTCAGAGCCTTTTGAGAGATTGTAGAAAAAATGGTTTTAAAAGTAAAAAATAAAAAGTTGGCCACACCCACCCAGTCACATTACCCCCCCCACCAAGCCACACCCACAGAACCAGTAGTAACAAATTTTAGATTTCAACTCTGGAAGAAGTAGTCATTGACAGGAAGGAGATTGTGGCAGATAATTTTATGTACTATGCTTAGGTCAGACTGAAGTCGGCGTGGTTCTAAGTTGTCTAAGCCCAAAATTTGGAGTCGGGTGGCATAAGGTATTTTATTGCAGTTAGAGGAGTGGAGGACTCTTCTCGTAAAATATCTCTGGACTCTCTCGATTGTATTTATGTCCGATAATACACTATATAATATACACTACAGAAACATGACAAAACAAAACAAAACAAAATTCGAATTATTCATAGACTAGAATTGGTATTCAGCCGGTAGCGGAAATTGTGGGTGGGCCGCCCCGGCTCTATGCCAATCTATTTAGGCACGTAAGGCACATGCGTAAGCAAAGCATATGCATGAAGTGAGCACGCACACGCGGGGCGAACCAATAGTAACATAATGTGAAACCCACCGCTGGCATATACCCACATCAGTGGTGGTATTCAGCCGGTTATATTTGGTTCGGGCGAAACGGTAGCAGCAGCTGCCGGAGGTTCCACCCACCCGCCCGGATGTCATCACGTCCCGTTTTTGACGCTCTGCGTATGCACAGAAGGCTCTGCGCGCGCTCTCACATTTGCGAACCGGTAGCGAAGATAAGTGAATACTATCCCTGACCAGTGGTAGGTTTCAAAATTTTTTACTACCGGTTCCGTGGGTGTGATTTGGTGGGCGTGGCACAACTTGGTGGGTGTGGCATGGTGGGCGTGGCAGGGGAAGGATACTGTAAAATCTCCATTCCCACCCCACTCCAGAGGAAGGTTACTGCAAAATCCCCATTTCTTCCCAATCAGCTGGGACTTGGGAGGCAGAGAGTAGATGGGGGCGGGGCCAGTCAGAATTTTTACTACCGGTTGTCCGAACTACTCAAAATTTCCGCTACTGGTTCTCCAGAACTGGTCAGAACCTGCTGAAACCCACCTCTGCCTTGACCCACATATATTATACGACACAGAGAAACAAGCTGTAGTAAGTTACAAGGCCTTACAAAGAGCCAGATTTAGCTCTCTATTAATTGCTCTGACCAACCATAATACTCTAAGGAGAAATGTTTGTTCTGGCAAGTTAAGTCAAATACATTTGAGGTAGAACGATGTTATTGTATATACTTGCAGGGAAGCCAAGAATTTTATGTGCCAAAATACTTCTCCAAAATTGAGTTTGGCTTACCTTAACACCTTTTAAAAGGACCTATGTACAAGTAATCCTTGACTACGACCACATCTGAGCCCAAAATATCTGCTGCTAAGTGAGTCAGTTGTTCAGTGGGTTTTGCCCCCTTTTACAACCTTTCCTGCCACAGTTGTTAAGCGAATCACTGCACTTGTTAATTTAGCCACACGGTTGTTAAGTGAATCTGGCTTCCCCATTGACTTTGCTTGTCAGAAGGTCGCAAGAGGGGATCACATGACCCCAGGATGCTGCAATCGTCATAAATATGAGTGACTTGCCAAGAAGGTTGTAAAAAATGGGGCAAAACTCAACTCAACAAATGTCTCACTTAACGACAAATGTTGGGCTCGGTTGTGGTCGTAAATCGAAGATTACGTGTATCCTTGGGTAAAGTTTCCAAAATCCAATGCTGTTTGCTTATTTTTTTTTATCCCTCAAGGGATATCCTGCCTAAGCAGGGGGTTGGACTAGAAGACCTCCAAGATCCCTTCAACTCTGTTATTCTACTCTACTCTACTCTACTCTACTCTACTCTACTCAATATTCTATTCTACTCTACTCTACTCAATATTCTACTTTACTCTACTCAATATTCTACTCTACTCTACTCAATATTCTATTCTATTTTATTCTATTCTACTCTACTCAATATTCTACTCTACTCTACTCTACTCTACTCTACTCAATATTCTATTCTACTCTACTCTACTCAATATTCTACTTTACTGTACTCAATATTCTACTCTACTCAATATTCTACTCTACTTAATATTCTACTTTACTCAATATTCAACTCTACTCAATATTCTACTCTACTCTACTCTACTCAATATTCTATTCTATTCTATTCTATTCTATTCTATTCTATTCTATTCTATTCTATTCTATTCTATTCTATTCTACACTACTCAATATTCTACTCTACTCTATTCTACTCTACTCTATACTCCAGACTCTGGAGTCATCTGCCGAGTCTGTAAGCCCAGAAAGCAGAGTCTTACTCAGGTATGAGAGGTGTGTGAATGCATAGTCAGGCGACAGAAGCCAGGAGCACTGGGGAATTCCTGGGGAGCTCTTATCGCCGCCGGTCCCAGATTAGCGGCGGCCACTGGTTTCCAGTTACCCGGGGTTGAGAACGCCAAAGGGAACCTGTTGCTCTCAATAAGCAGGCTGGGCTGGCAAGGAGCTGCTGCTGCCCCATAGGGCCCTGCTTGGGCTGCAGAGACATGTAATTAAGATGCCCTGAAACCCTTCACCTGAACCTGTAATTACCTGGATGGTATCAGGAAGGCTGGTTGTTGCAAACAGTGGCTTCATTCAGGCTTTTTTCCCCCTCCCTCCATGCTCTGCCGATCTAAGAAATAGTAGCGGAGGGGTGAGCGGGGAAGGGAAGTCGGATCCATATTTTAATCTTCCTGATAATAATGAGGACCTTCATGCTTGTTTAGGGGGTTGGGGGTGGGGGAAGTTGAAAAATGAATGCAGCAGGCTCTCCAAACATGTCAGTGACCAGAATTACAGAGTTGGAAGGGACCCTAGAGGTCTTCTAGTCCAGCCCCCTGCTTAGGCAGGAAACCCTATACTATTCCAGACAAATAACCTTTTCCCCCTTTTCTTTTAAATTGAAATTTTTAAATCTGTTTTTAAATTATTGGGATGTTTTAAATTTGTCTCGGGCTAAATTGTTTAATCTGGTTTTATTTCCGCTTTTAAATTTTGTATTTATGTATTTTATTTTGTGCCTGTTCACCGCCCTGAGTCCTTCGGGAGTAGGGCGGTATATAAATCTAATAAAACAAACAAACAAACAAACAAACAAATAGCTGTTTAATCTCTTCTTAAAATCCTCCAGTGTTGGCGGACTCGTAACTTCTGGTGGCAAGTTGTTCCACTGGTTAATTGTTCTCACTGTCAGGAAATTCTTCCTTAGTTCTAGGTTGCTTCTTTCCTTGATTAGTTTCCACCCGTTGCTTCTTGTCCTGCCTTCAGGTGCTTTGGAGGATAGCTTGACTTCCTCTTCTTTGGGGCAGCCCCTGAGATATTGGAAGACTGCTATGATGTCTCCCCTAGTCCTTCTTTTCATCAAACTAGACATACCCAGTTCCTGCAATAGTTGTTTTAGCCTCCAAATCAGGGGTGGGTTCTAAAATTTTTTACTACCGGTTCTGTGGGCGTGGCTTATTTTGTGGGTGTGGGTTGATGATCATGTGACAATTCTTTAGGATTTAGCAGAGGTACTGGTCTACCAGGCTTTTAACTGCTTGCAGAGCTGTACCAGTCTACTCATGTATTTTTGCAGGCACCAGTCTACTATGTATTTTTGCAGGCACTGGTCTACCCATTTATTTTTGCAGGCACCGGTCTACTCATTTGTTTTTGGAGGCACCGGTCTACCACCAAACTGCCTTTTACCACTGATCAGCTGTAGGGCGGCCCTTTGAAGCCCCGTGGCAAGAGTTTAAACAGTTTTTTTCCTTATAGCCCATCAGCTGGGACTCAGGAGGCAGCAATAGTTTGGGGATGGGGCCAAATAAAAGGTAAGAATAACGTGGAGGAGGGTGGGGGGGGCGGGGAGGGGGGGTAGAACCGGTTTGGTGATGTCATATCGTCACTGCTATCGGCTCAGCGGAACCGGGCCGAACCGGGAGGAACCGGAAGGAACCCACCACTGCTCCAAATCCCTAATCATCTTCGTTGCTCTTCTCTGCACTCTTTCTAGAGTCTCAACATTTTTTTACATCATGGCAACTAAAATTGCAGACAGTATTCCAAGTGTGGTCTTATCAAGGCGCTGCAATTGTCAACGGTGTTTGGAGGTCCACAGTTTTAAATGATACCGCTTGCCATTCTCAGTGACTGCAATGAACAGAAGCTGAATACTAATGTTCAAGGAAAATAGAAGTAGTATTCACAGAAGTGCAAATTTGTAGCTCAGGGTTGAACTGTGGAGTCCTTGACCTTCTCAGCTTGGTGGTTTTCTTACAGACGTTTCATTGCCCGACTAGGTAGCATCATCAGTGCTAGAAGGGAGTGGGGTTTGTGGAGAGGAGGAAGAGGAAGTGGACTGTAGGGTCCGAGCTTGGTTTTTTTCTTGCAGAAGTTTCATTACCCAACTAGGTAGCATCATCAGTGCTAGAAGTGAGTGGGGTTTGTGGAGGAGGACTGTGGGGTTCTTGATATTCTCTGAGCTTGGTGGTTTTCTTGCAGACGTTTCATTACCCAACTTGGTAATATCATCAGTGCAATGATATTCTGGTTGTAAGTCGAAGTCTACCGATATACATTTTTTTCCACAAAAGTTCAATGATTTCAAATGCAGGCAAATTTCTTGCCTCCAACTTCCTGCTTCCAACCTGCATTTACCTGTTTTAAGGACCAAGAAATGCTTCGAGTCGCATTCCAATTACGTGTCGGTAATTTCGGCCTATTTTACGATCATTGCTTTACCCGTCGGAGTTGAATTTACTATCCTGATGCACCCAGTGTGACTTTTTAAAAAAATATATATATATAACAAATTCCTCCTCTCCTTTTAGGATCCCCTCTAAGAACTGTGTCTACTACCTTTCTGGCTGCTGATGTCTGATGAAGTTAAAGGCAAATCTTGTTCCCTTCACAAAATTTTATGAGTGTACATTTCTGATGCTATCGTTGCTGTCACGTTTCCAGAGCCATAAACCCATTTGCGAGCCCAGCGGGGGACGGCCCTGGCGCCACCCCAGCGTCTCTCTGGGTGCCCACTCACAAAGGACATGCCTCACCTCACCTTAGAGCTGCAGGACGACAAAATAAAATCCTCTATTTGCTTGTTCATACAGGTAGTCCTCGACTTACAACAGTGGCCTTTTAGTGGCCGTTCGAAGTTAGCAGGGCACTGGAAAAAGCGACTTAGGATCGTTTTACATACACTGACCGTTGCAGCATCCCCATGGTCATGTGATCAAAATTCAGAGGCTGGGCAACTGGCATGTACTTATGACGGTTGTATGTCCAGGGGTCATGTGATTTCCTTTATAACAACCTTCTGACAAGCAAAGTCAAGGGGGAAGACAGATTCCTTTAACGACCGTGTTACTAACTTCACAAATGCAGTGATTCCATTGACAACTGTGGCAAGAATGGCCGTAGAATGGGGCAAAACTCATTTAAGAAACGTCCCACTTAGCAACATAAATGTGGGCTCAATTGTGGTGTTAAGTTGGGGACCACCTGTCTTATAATTGACTTATAATCTTGATGAATTATATATGCAGGTACTTTTCAACTTGCAACCATTTGTTTAGTGACCGTCCAAAGTTACAATGGCACTCAAAAAAAGAGACTTATGCCGTTTTCTCACTTATGAGCATTGCAACATCCTCGTGTCACATGATCAAAATTCAGATGCTTGGCAAATGTTTCATAGTTATGGCGGTTGAAGAGTTCGTGCATCATGTGATCCCGTTTTGCGACCAGCAAAGCCAATGGGGAAGCACGATTCGCTTAACAATCGTGTGACTAACTTAACCATTGCGGCGATTCACTTAACAACAGTGACAAGAAAGGTAGCAGAATGGGGCAGAAAAACTGTCTTTTCTGGCAATGGAAATTTTGGACTCCATTGCGGTCGTAACTCGAGGACTCCCTGCTTAGAGCCATAACGGGAAGTAATTTGGAGGGGTGGCCTTAGGATCTGCTGGTTGCTCTTTTAAACCCACAAAGGTTTAACATGCATCTGTTTTCCCATTTTGTGGCCGTAAATTCACGAAATTTATTACCCGCTGCTCAAAGAAATCCCTCTTAGGCCTGGGTCTTGGCCATCCTGCTAAATCAATTTCACCGGACGATGCTGGGATATACATTAGAAGCTGGAAAGAGTATCTTTTCTCGACATTATGTGTAATTTTATATACTTTTATAAAGTCTCCATGCCCCCCCACTCCCCGAAATGCCTTTCCTTCGGTTCCCAGTCGAGTCACGGCCTGTTCTCTAATTCCTCGTATTTTTTTCAGCAATTTTGGTCCCACTGAGGTAATTAAACTATCTGATGCACCAGCACCAACATTTTCGTAGGTGGCTCTTCTCCAGCCGTACCGTCGACATTATTATAATATAATCCAGCACAGAAGATGAGGAACTATGGCCCCCTTTAAGACTTGTGGACTTCAACTCCCAGAATTCCTGAGCCAGCCATGCATGCATTCTGGGAGTTGAAGTCCACAAGTCCTAATGGGGCCGTGGTTTCCCCAGCCCTGATCTAACAGACGAAGCAAAACGGGCAGGCTGCAGATCCCATCATCCAGAGACTTTTTCAGGAGGCAAATGGACTTTCTTGGGTTTTTTTTTTTTCTTTTGAAGACGTTTCACTTCACATCCAAGAAGCTTCTTCAGCTCTGACTGGATGGTGGGGGAATGGAAGGATTTATATTCCTTGCAGATGGCTGGTCATTTGCATCCTTTTTTAGAGAGTCTTTCAGGCCACTTGGATTTCCCAAAGGTGCTTTTTCCAGAGGCCACAGGACTTTCTGGTTGGTTTTTTTTTTCTTTGAAGAGGTTTCGTTTCTCATCCAAGAAGCTTCTTCAGCTCTGACAGAATAGTGAGGGAATGGAAGGATTTATATTCCTCGCAGACAGCTGGAATTTCATTGAGGGCCACATCAGGGCTGTGGTTGATCTTGGGTGTGGCCGACTAGGTGGGCATGGCCAGCTTGACACCACTCACTGGGTGTGGCCAATGGGGTGGGCGTGGCCAACGGGGTGGGCGTGGCCATCTTAACGCCACTCCCCAAACTGCTGGCATGTTTCCTCTTTGCATTGGGTAGACCGGGCCGAAGCGACGCGGGCTGGGCCCTTACATTTTCCAGGATGGCCCCACGGGCTGGGTCCAACCACATCGGGGGCCAATTCCAGCCCATGGGCCTTGTGTTTGACACCCCTGTTTTAGAGGGTCGTTGAAGCACTTGGAGGGTTATCTGTGTCCTCGGGGAAACCTGAGCGGTGCAAACGGTTCCTCTGGTCTGCCGTTTTTTTTCCTCTGGAACTCCATTCCTACTCCCACCGCCATTCAAAGGGGGGGGGGTCATCCCAAATTGCATGGCTAAAAGACTGTAGAGATTCTCAGTCGTCCACCATCCAGTCGGAGTTGAAGAAGCTTCTTGGGTGAGAAGTGAAACGTCTTCAAAGAAAAACGAGAAAGTCCAGTTGCCTCCTGAAAAAGCACCTTTGGGACAACCAGGACCTGGATGACCGAGAATCTCTATAGATCAGGGGTCTTCAAACTTGGCAGCTTTAAGACTTGTGGACTTCAACTCCCAGAATTCTCCAGCCAGCTAAACTAAGCTGGCTGGAGAATTCTGGGAGTTGAAGTCCACAAGTCTTAAAGCTGCCAAGTTTGAAGACCTCTGCTATAGACCATCAGCCAAAGTGTGTCTGTTATTCTATACAGGTAGTCCTTGACTTACAACACTTCATTTGGTGACGGTTCAGAGTTACGACGGCACTGAAAAAAGGGACCTATGGCCCTTTTTCGCACTTACGACCATTAAAGAATCCCCGTGGTCATGTGATCAAAATTCAGCTGCATGACTCCTATTTATGACGGTTGCAGTGTCCCGGGGGTCATGTGATCTCCTTTTGCGACCTTCTGATGACCAAAGTCAACAGAGAAGCCAGATTCACTTAACAACCGTGTGGCTAACTTAACAACCGCAGTGATTCACTTAACAGCTGCGGCGAGAAAGAAGGTTAAAAAGAGGGAAAAACTCACTTAACAAATCCCAAAGATGCTTAGCTGGATAACTTGGTCAACTGAAGAAAAAAGAAGGTTTTTAATTCTTCCTTGTTTTTTGCATTCCAACCAATTACCCTTCCTTGTTCCCGATCATAAAAATTCATAACTCGGTTACATTAAAAAAAACAACAACACACACACACACACATATATACACACAAACCAAATATCTCAAATCCAGCGCAGTCTAATCAATTACACCGCCATTGTGTCAAGCGGGGCCTTCCCTCTATGTTTGGTGGGAGGAAGGGAGGGAGGAGAAGGGGGCGGAGGGGTATAAAATGTGCTACGAAATCAATTAAAGATGAAAAAAAAAAGAAACCCCCCCCCACAAGTCTCTCGCAAACTCGTCCGAAGGGCCAAGCGATAAGAGCCTCGATAAGGGAAGGCGCCATGCGAAGCGTATCTGCCGAGGCCCAGAGCCATCAAAGAGACAGATAAGCATCTTCGCCAAAGAGTAGAAGGCTTGCAATGGGTCGTAAGAGAAGAATCACTTCCTGGTTTGGGGAGGGATAGTAAAAATTTATGACCTATTCACCTTCCTCGAGTCTTTCAAACGGCAAATGTACAGACGGGGGGGTGACTGACTTTCCAATAAAGTGGCCGTCGTAAAGAACCAGTTAAAGCCATTTTGGGGTGGGGGGGTTTGGCAGCCTCGGCAGGAAAAGCAGAATATTTACTGTACAAGGAAAGCAATAAGGAAGACTTTAGGCAGGAGAGAGAGAGAGAGAGAAAAAAAAACCATATTTGGATCAGGAAGCTTCTATTTTAATGCCGCTTAACTGTTTCCTGCCTTTTATTAATAAATAAAGGTTTGCAAGGAATGAGGACAAAGAAGGGACCAAAAAAATACCATTTTATAAGGCCTTGGTAATAAGGCCACCCTTGGAATCCTGCATCCTGTTTTGGTCGCCACGATGTAAAAAAAGATGTGGAGACTCTATAAAGAGTGCAGAGAACAGCAAGAAAGAGGATTAGGGGACTGGAGGATAAAACAGATGAAGAACGGTTGCAGGAACTGGATATGTCTAGTCTGATGAAAAGAAGGACTAGGGGAGACATGATAGCAGTCTTCCAATATCTCAGGTCTGCCCCAAAGAAGATTTGGGGGTCAAGCTATTCTCCAAAGCACCTGAAGGCAGGACAAGAAGCAATGGGTGGAAACTAACCAAGGAGAGAAGCAACCTAGAACTAAGAAGAAATTTCCTGACAGTGAGAACAATTAATCAGTGGAACAACTTGCCTCCAGAAGTTGTAAATGCTCCAACACTGGAAGTTTTAAAGAAGATGTTGGATAACCATTTGTCTGAAGTGGTGAAGGGTTTCCTGCCTAAGCAGAGGGTTGGACTAGAAGACCTCCAAGGTCCCTTCCAACTCTGTTATTCCATTATATTAAAAATCACCTGGCCAATGAAAAAATAAAGGGGGTAGAATGGGGATGGGGGCTCAGATTCATCCCCCAAAATGTGTAAGCCAGTTCTGGATCAGGAAAAGGAGAAATGTTGTGTATGTGTGTGTTGTTGTGTGAAAGCGGTTTATGCACCACGAAGGAAACCAACCCGTCACCAAAAATCACATGCATAAGATTTGGAGAATGTTGTGTCGGCTGATTAACGTACAAGCATTACAATTTGAGAGTATGAACAAGTGAGACGGAGTCCTGCAGTGTTGTGGGCTCTTTTGGTGCTCTCTGATGATGTTACCCAGTTTAGTCATGAAACGTCTGCAAGAAAACCACCATGTTCAGAGAGCACGGAGGACCCACCTCCTCCGCTCTGTACACCACACTCCTTCTAGCACTGGTGATGTTACCTAGTTGGGTCACGAGATGCCTGCAAGAAAATAATCAAGCTCAGAGAGCACCAAGGATCCCACAGACCAACCCTGAGCTACCAATATTCTCTTCTGTCGGTATTCCAGTGTTGCTGAGGGGAACACAGGTAGTCCTCAGCTTACAACAGTTCAGTTAGTGACCGTTCAAAGTTACAACAGCACTGAAAAAAAAAAGTGACTTAGGCCTGTTTTTCACACTTACGACCATTGCAGCATCCTCATGGTCATGATCAAAAATTCAGACGCTTGGGAACCGACTCACATTTATGACGGTTGCAGTGTCCCGGGGTCATGTGATTCCCTTTTGCGACTTTCTGACCAGCAAAGTCAATGGGGGAGGTGGGGGGAAGCCAGATTCACTTCACAAGCGTGTTACTAATGCAGTGTTTCAGTTAACCAGGGACAAGGAAAAAGTCCTAAAAGGGAGCAAAACCCGTAAAGTCGTTCAATGGGGCAAAACTCACTTAACATGTGTTTCGCTTAGCGACAGAAATGTTGGGCTCAATTGTGGCGATTAAGTTGAGGTCTGCGTGTATCTGAAGCTTTTTGCTTTTCCTGCTTCACCCTGCTGATCTTTTCAAACAGAGAGCTGCCTTCTCCCCTAGGAGAGACAGCTGGCTGTCGCATGTGGGCGCTGACAAGCAGAGGACGGAGATGGCATCGTTGGAATCCTGCCGAAGTTGGCTTAGCTGCGTTCACAAGTGGCAGACCAGGGCAGGCAGAGGTGACAAAACATACCGGTGCGTGACACCCAGAGGTGGGCTTATTTATTTATTTATTTATTTATTTTATTATTCATATTTCTATGCCGCCCACTCTCCGAGGACTCTGGGCGGCTTACACCAAAGACAGCATACTAAACAGCATCTTGCCCCCAACAATCTGGGTCTGCATTTTACCCACCTCGGAAGGATGGAAGGCTGAGTCAACCTTCAGCCGGTGAGATTTGATCCGCTGATCTGCTGAACTAGCAGTCAGCTGAAGTAGCTGCAGTACTGCACTCTAACCACTGCGCCACCTCGGCTTCACAGAATTTACCTATCGATTCGCCCGAACCGGCTGAATCCCATCTCTGGTACCACCCAAATGTTGCAGCATGTCGGCAATTTCAATCTGGGGAGTTTACGGCACGCTTGTGGCAGGTCTCATTGAGATCTCTCGTGAAATTTGGAATCTTGGATCTGGGTGGCTTTAAAAGCTGTGGGGATCTGGAGACTCCATCGAAGGGCGGGGGGAGAGGGGGGAGAGAGAGAGAGAGGGAGAGATCTCTGTTTTATGATAAACCTCGGCCACCTTGCAAGGGTGAACGTTCACTTTAAAGAGATGAAATAGAATAAAGATAGGATGGAGCATAAGCAGGATGTGATAAGGTACTACAAACAGATTACTTTGGAAATCGCCCCATTCTGCAGAGACAATATTTTAAGAGTCTTCGGGGTGGGTACGTAGAGTATGGTTTGTCCCTATTTGAAAAGGCACAGACTGAAATGAGGGGGAGCTTGTTGAAGAGAGATGCAACTAGGAGGAGAAATTTCCTGACAATGAGAACAATTAATCAGTGGAATAACCTGTGGGTGCTCCATCGGCTGGAGGCTTTCAAGAAAAGATTGGAGAGAAAGACAGACAGACGGAAAGAGAGAAAGAGAGAGAAAAGAGAGAGAGAGAGAAACCACAGAGAGCAAGAGAGAAAGAGAGAGAGAGAGAGAGAAAGAGAGAGAGAGATAAGAAGAAAGAAAGAGAAAGAGAAATAAAGAGAGAAAGAGAGAGAAAGAAAAAGAAAGGGAGAAAAAGAGAGTTAAGAAAGAGAGAGAGAGAAAAGAGGAAGAGGGAGGAAGAAAAAGAAAGGGAGAAAAAGAGAGATAGGAAGAAAGGGAGAGAGAGAGACAGGAAGGAAGAGAAAGAGAAATAAAGAGAGGGAAAAGGGAGAAAGAGATACGAAGAAAGAGAGAGAAAGAGAGAGATATGAAGAGAGAGATAAGAGAAAGAAAAAGAAAGGGAGAAAAAGAGAGAAGAATGAGAGAGAGAAAAAAGAGGAAGAGGGAGGAAGAAAAAAAAGGGAGAAAAAGAGTTAGGAAGAAAGGGAGAGAGAGAGACAGGAAGGAAGAGAAAGAGAAATAAAGAGAGGGAAAAGGGAGAAAGAGATACGAAGAAAGAGAGAGAAAGAGAGAGATATGAAGAAAGAGAGATATAAAAGAGAGAAAGAGAGAGAAAGAAAAAGGGAGAAAAAGAGAGATAGGGAGAGAGTGAGAGAGAGAAAGAGAGAGAGAAAAAGAGAGAGAGATAGAAGAAAGAAAGAGAAAGAGAAATAAAGAGAGAGGAAAAGAGAGGAAGATAGGAAGAAAGAGAGAGAAAGAGAAATAAAGAGAGAAAGAGAGAAAGAAAAAGGGAGAAAAAGAGAGATAAGAAAGAGAGAAAAAAAGAAAGCGAGAGAAAGAAAAAGGGAGAAAAAGAGAGATAAGAAAGAGAGAGAGAGAAAAAGAGAAAGAGAGAGAAAGAAAAAGAAAGGGAGAAAAAGAGATAGGAAGAAAGAGAGAGAAATAAAGAGAGAGAAAAAGAGAAAGAGATAGGAAGAAAGAGAGAGAAAGAGAGAGATATGAAGAAAGAGAGATAAAAGAGAGAAAGAGAGAGAAAGAAAAAGAAAGGGAGAAAAAGAGAGATAGGGAGAAAGAGAGAGAAAAAAAGAAAGAAAAAGAAAAAGAAAGGGAGAAAAAGAGAGATAGCGAGACAGAGAGAGAGAGGAAGAAAGAGGAAGAAAGAAAGCGAGAGAAAGAGAGAGAGAGAGAATATGGTGGCTGCTTTCCCCTTCTCAGCCCTGTTTAGACAACTTGCACAAATCAATTTTCTCTCTGTGGTTCAGTTTCCTTTGACAGTTTAAACCTCAATTCAATCACGGGGCTCCAGGGATTTCCGAACCACTGAAGATTAAAACCCTCCTCCAGCCCCAAGTGTTTTTACTAATGTTGTGTGTTTAATAACTCCACTTATGAGCAATTTTGTTAGGAGGGGTGGGGATGGGGAGGAAAAGAAAAGATAAATCCAGCCCTGGCCAAAACCTCTGGAAGTCTTAATCTTAAAAGTCAAATTGCCCTGTAGTTGCCCTTGAATGAACGCGGCAAACGCGAGAACCGGGCATTACGGAAACGGGCCTATCAGGACAGATCTATCATCCCCAGCCAAGCGCCAAAGAACCTGCAAAGTCCTGTTCTCCTACCTAACCTTAGGCCAGCGAGAGTTGTGAGGATCGCCCGGCGATAAGAGCCCTTGCTGAAGAGTTGATGATCAGCACGTTAAAAAATACAGAGGAACGGACACGACGTGTTTAAGAGAGAGAAAGTCAACTTTCCGGTTTTAGAGATAGAGGCGGTGCTCGGCTTACGACCACAAAATTGAGCCCAACGTTTCTGTTGCAAAGTGAAACATCTGTTAAGTGAGGTTTGCTCCATTTTACGACTTTTGCTCCATTTTACAAGTCCATGGGTCCATTTTCTCCGTTGACTTTGCTTGACAGGAGGTTGCAAAAAGGGGATCATGTGACCCCCCCCCCCGGGAACTCTGCGACCGTCATAAATACGAACCGGTTGCCAAGTGTCTGCGTTTTGATCAAGTGACCCTGGGGGATGCTGCAGTGGTCGTTAAGTGTGAAAAACGATCATAAATCACTTTTTTCAGTGCTGTTGTAACTTTGAACAGACACTAAGTGAACTGTTGTAAGTCGAGGACTACCTACCTGTATATCACTTTTTTTTTTTAAAGAAAAGAAGATTCCTGCGTAAAATAACATTTTGTGCAACCGTTTAGCGGAAACAAAACCACTGGCTTTTTTTTTTTTTTAATTTGTGATTTTATTATAACACATATATGATATTCACATAACATACAACATATACATATCTTATCATTTTTAAGCATTGTTTCTTTGTGGTCTTCATTCTATTATTTTATCTTTCTTCCCCTATGTCTTCATTTCTTCATTTCCCCCCCCATTGTCCTTCCCCCCCCCTAAAAAAAATCTGTTTTTTAGCTTTAACAAGCTTAACTTTGTACATTTCTCTGCAATTATTATTCTTGTTATATACATTTTTATTCCACTCCATACATTTGTTATATATATTTTTTGTACTTCTAATTTTCTCCCCTAATAGTTATTATTCTTTATTTCTAGCCTTAAGCCATTTATACCATTTATTCCATATTCTATAATAGTCTGTCTCCTCTTTTTCTTTAATTTCTTTTGTTAATCTGTCCATCTCGGCACATTCTAAACCACTGGCTTCTTAATCCGAATTAAATCAGATTAAGTAGGCAACCTTCTTTGGAAGGACAGATCCTGAATCTGAAGCTGAAAGACTTTGGCCACCAAAGGAGAAGAGAGGACAACATGGAGAAGACCCAGATGTGGCGAAAGAGGGAAGGCAAAAGGAGAAGAAGATGGCAGAGGATGAGATGGTTAAGATATTGTCGTCGACGCAACGAGTGTGAATTTAGGCAAACTCCGGGAGACAGTGGAGGGATGGAGGGCCTGGCGTGATACGTTCCATGGGGTCGCAAAGAAGCGGACATGACTTAACGATGGAACAACAACAAAGTAGGCAACCAAGGTCAAAGGGTTTCCATTCAAATTATTATTTTGTGGTTGATGCCAAAGCAGGATGTATGGAATCATTCCAGGTTTCTTGGAGAACGGCCATTAGATTTCTGATCCCCTCCACTCTTGGAAATGAACCTTCATCATTGTTCAATGTCTCATACTTTAGAGCAAGGGTCCCCAACCTTTCGGACTTCAGGGACCACTAAATTCATAATTTTAAATCCTGCGGACCACTAATATGATCTGCCTAATGATCGGCTGGGTAGGCGTGGCTAGGTGGTCATGTGACTGGGGTGGGCGTGGCCAACTCGATGTCACTCGCATTGAGGGGTGCCTCGCCGGCTTTCACTCGCCCCTCCCCTCCCACTTACTCCTCGCCTGCCCGCCTGGGCTCCTTAGGGCCCCAATGGGAAGCAGTTGTTGGAGCTAAGCAGCCACCACGAGAAAGAGTTGGCAAAACAGCTGGCTCAGTTCAAAGGAGGCTCAGCAGAAGCACCTCACTGAGGACTAGGAGCATAGGCTTTCCAAGCAAAGGGAAGACGGGCGGGAGTACAAGGCCAGGTACCGGCGCCTGGAAGCTCAGCGGGCTGAGATGGTCAGCCAGTTCCAAGCCATGATGCAGTCCCACTGGAAGAAGGCCCTCCGGCTCTTTGCCACCAGCGGCGCTTCCCTCCAGCCTTCACCCAAAGCCCAACACCAGGAGGCTGAAGCAGACCCCAAGTCGGAATTTCTGCCCCCCTCAGACCCACACAAAAAGACCCCGAAGGGGGAGACTCTCTGCAGCAACACAAACGTTCATTGCACGTATCCGTCCAGGGGCCGTAGTTTGAGCACCCCTGATTTAGTGCAATATAAAAAATGCAAATAATTTTTCTGCGGACCACCAAAATTTTCTCGCGGACCACCAGTGCTCCATGGATTACCAGTTGGTGACTTCTGCTTTAGCGGATCAATTCCCTCTCAAAGATCGATCACTTTTGAGACTTTTCCCTATCCAAGCAATCTTCTGTCACATGGGGCTTAAGCAGGGGTGGGATTCTACCGGTTCGGACAGGTTCTGGCAAATCGGTAGCTCCGATGATCAGCTGGGAGCGAACCGGTGCGTCCCGACGATCAGATGGGCCCGCCCGCCCGCACTATTTTCCTACCTTTATCTTCTCCGCTGATTCTCGCGGCAGAGCAGATAGCCGTGTCTCAGCTGTGTTTCTCCTCTGAAGAAACGCGGAAGTGAAAATTTCTTCAAACTGCGCACACTTGCGCGTCAGGCGCGCACACGATCACCGAACCGGTTGTTAAATGGGGAGGATCCCACCACTGGGATTAAAGGGTTCTCCTTCCCTTAGCCAACTTAAAACCAACACCTTACATCCAGTCAGAACGAAACAAGGCTTTGGAGGAGATCAGCTTGAAACGTGACCATCCCTTCGCCCAACGGAGCTCAACAATTCACATAAAGTTGTCCCAAATCAGCTACTTCCTTGCAGTTCAGAACTGGCTACCCTACAGAAGACATGCTGATATATATCTAATTCAGCTTAGCTAGTTCAATGTTCCTTCCATGTTCGGGTGTTATCGATACCCCCGATCAATACTATCGCCAATTAGGCATTGTCCTTTGACCACAAAGACACCATGGTTACTTTCAGCATGCCTAAACAAGAGACGGGAATGGTCTCAATTTCAAATTTCTCCAAGCAGTAATCCCACGCCTTCAAGCCACGGCGGAACGAAGTCGTTTATTTTGTCCATCCACAAAATTACCTTCCGTTTGATTTACGCTCGTGAACATTTTATATCAACGGAAAATCCATGCGCATTAATCGTGAACACGTTAAAAAAAAAAAGTTAGGTCTGATAGACCCTTTCCTACCTGAGGTAGCATCAGTTCCTGAAGTCCCTCCCTGTAGATCAGAAGTTGGGCGCGATGACCCGGGCATGCTAACAGGCTCAGAACGGACAGGCTGGATTCTAAAAAAAGACAAACCATGGTCAGTTGAAGGGTCTGTTTGTTGAAAATGGTGCCGTGGGGGCATACAGCACAAAAAACAAAGGCACCACAATGATCTGGACCCAAATTCAGAACGCAATAACCGAGCTACAGTATGTAATAACAATAGCACTAGCACTTAGACTTATATACCGCTTCACGGTGTTTTACAGCCCTAAGCGGTTTTACAGAGTCAGCCTATTGCCCCCCTCCCCTCAAACAATCTGGGTCCTCATTTTACCAACCTCGGAAGGATGGAAGGCTGAATCAACCTTCAGCCAGTCATGATCGAACTGTTGGCAGTGGGCAGTTAGCCTGCAATATTGCATTCTAACCACATATTCATATCCCAGTATCTATCTATCATCTATCTATCTATCTATCTTCTATCTATCTATCATTTATCATCTATCTATTTATCTACCTACCTTTGTATCTATCTATCTATCTATCTATCTATCTATCTATCTATCTATCTATCTTCTATTTATCTATCTATCTATCTATCTATCTATCTATCTATCTATCTATCTATCTATCATCTATTTATCTACCTACCGACCTACCTTCGTATCTATATCTATCTATCTATCTATCTATCTATCTATCTATCTATCTATCTATCTATCATCTATCTATCTATCTATCTATCATCTATCTATTTATCTACCTACATTTGTATCTATCTATCTATCTATCTATCTATCTATCTATCTATCTATCATCTATCTATCTATCTATCTATCTATCTATCTATCTATCTATCTATCATCTATTTATCTACCTACCGACCTACCTTCGTGTCTGTCTGTCTGTCTGTCTGTCTGTCTGTCTGTCTGTCTGTCTATCTATCTATCTATCTATCTATCTATCTATCTATCTTCTATCATCTATCTATCTATCTATCTATCTATCTATCTATCTATCTATCTATCTTCTATCATCTATCTATCTATCAATCTATCTATTTGTCTGTCTATCTATCATCTACCTACCTACCTACCTTCGTAACTATCTATCATCTTATATCATCTATCTATCTATCTATCTATCTATCTATCTATCTATCTATCATCTATTTATCTACCTACCGACCTACCTTCGTGTCTGTCTGTCTGTCTGTCTGTCTGTCTGTCTGTCTATCTATCTATCTATCTATCTATCTATCTATCTATCTTCTATCATCTATCTATCTATCTATCTATCTATCTATCTATCTATCTATCTATCTTCTATCATCTATCTATCTATCAATCTATCTATTTGTCTGTCTATCTATCATCTACCTACCTACCTACCTTCGTAACTATCTATCATCTTATATCATCTATCTATCTATCTATCTATCTATCTATCTATCTATCTATCTATCATCTATCAACCTATCTACCTGGTGAGATTTGAACTGCCAAATTGCAGGCAGACGGCAGGCAGCAGACGTAGCCTGCAGTACTGCACTCTTACCACTGCGCCACTGTGGCTCATGGACTGTCCAGTAATCCTGGACTGGCAAATTTTTTACACTTTGCAAGAATGGCGAATATCTGTAGCTCGGGTGTAGGATGAGGGTGAAGGCTCGTTGTACGAGCTTGTGGGTTGCTTTCCGAATGTTTCGTTACCAAGCTCGGTAACATCTTCAGCTGTGTTCAGGGGGTGTCAGTGCTCTTCTGTTTATATGGCCTTCAGGTGTGGGGGTGCCAAGTGAGGGTCTTGTGATGGCTCAGGTGTGAGTCATCAGTGAGAGCCTTGTGACGGGGAGCTTACATCAGGTCAGGGTCATTGGGAGGTGAACTGCTGGTGGGGTGGAGAGTTGCGTGGGTTGGTTGCGTGGTCGGTGGTGTCTCTGGTTGGCGGTTGATTTGGGTCTGAGGGGTCTGTAGGCTGTTGTAGGTCAGTGTGTCTGTTGATGGGATTGCTTGTGGAGTTCCGGGCTTCGATGAACTCATGAGTGTGGTAGTGTGGCCAGTTATTTTTGCATTGCTCCAATTGAACGGATGACTCACAGCTGATCCATCACAAGACCCTCCCTTGACACACCCACACCTGAAGCCCTTCTAAACGGAAGAACACTGGCATCCCCTAAACTCCACCGACCCTCTTACCTAGCCTGGTAACGAAATGTTCGGAAACCAACCCACAAGCTCAGAAAACGAAACTTCACCATCAATTTTTCCACTCTTCAGGACCTTTTCTTTATTCTACGGAATACCTGGATGGTTTGAGAGGCTCTTGTGTTCAGACTGAAAATGCCACAACGAGGCATTTAAAGATTCGATCGTCTGACGATGGGGATACGGCGACCGTTAAGTGTGAAAAACGGTCATAAGTCACATTTTTCAGCGCCGTTTTAAGTTTGAACGGTCATGAAACAAATGGGTGTAAGTGTTGTGGTCCACCAGCAGCCTGCGGAGTGGCAGTAGCATCGGACAGTGAGGAGGCTGGGGAAGGCCCGAATGAGGGATCTGCATCGGAGGCAGAGATGGGGCCAGGGCCAATGGGCAGTGATGTGCAGACTCCGGAGCCTCCAGAGGCTGACAGCAGAGAGACAGAGGAACAGGAGGAGCCTGTTCCTAGTGCACGTATGAGAAGAGCTGCTAGAAGGCAGGAGCAGCTAAAGCAAAAAGGATGACTCAGGAGTAAGGCCAGGAGATGATTGGCCCCTCCCATAAGGCTTAAAAGAGGAGCAACAGCTCTTGGGCTCTTTGTCGGAAAACAACGTTGATAGATTTGTTTCTTGTC
The DNA here is from genome assembly GCF_059756535.1 of Pantherophis guttatus. NCBI lineage: Eukaryota > Metazoa > Chordata > Lepidosauria > Squamata > Colubridae > Pantherophis > Pantherophis guttatus. The sequence continues at coordinate 343,215,486 of NC_142063.1, forward strand.
TTGCTGCATTTATTTCTTGTCTGTGTCTTCTGCTTCTGAACTTTTGCCAAGAAAAGCCTTTGGCAGGTTGCCTAATTAGACCAAGGTCGGTGATAAGGCTGAAGAATTTGTGTTATGAAGAATTTGTTTTGAATTAGTTTGGACTACGCTGAGAATGAGTTAATTCTCAGCTGTTTGAATAGAATCTGTTTGTTTAGAATTGATTGCGTCTGATAATACCTACTTGGGCCTGGGTCACAACAGTAAGTCTATAATGCTGAGGTGATTATAGGGAACGAGTCTTTGGTAAAAAAGAAAGGAACACTCTAACCTGAGACTGTCCAAATCCAAATCATCAGTGTCGAAATCCAGGAGAGGCTGTGGGGTGTCGCTGGGCCCGTGGGACTGAAGCACGGAAGAACTGGAGGAAATCACAATCGTCTGGCCTGAAGGATGAATAGTCTTGAACTGGAACTGCGGGCCCATCCAGAGGCGGCGGTGAGGTCCGGTGTGAGTCACAATTTCCACCTGGAAGAAGAGCATCCGAACAATGCATCACCAGGTCTTGAGAGACCTTCAGAAGGTTAGAAGCGATGTCCCAAAGGTGCTTTTCTCAAGAGGCAACTGGGTTTCCTGGTTTTTCTTGGAAGACGTTTCGCTTCTCATCCAAGAAGCTTCATCAGCTCTGACCGGATGTTGGGAAATGGAAGGATTTATACTCCTTGCAGACAGCTGGCCATTTGCATCCTTTTAGTGGATCGTTGATGCCTCTTGGAGATTTATCTATGTCCTCAGGGTCACCTGAGTGGTGAAAATGGGCGTGGAGCCTTCTACAACACAGTCCTTTCACACCCATTTGCACTACTCAGATGACCCTGAGGACAGAGACAAACCTCCAGGTGGCCTCAACGGCTCTCCAAAAGAATGCAAATGACCAGCTGTCTGCAAGGAATATAACTCCTTCCATTCCTCACCATCCGGTCAGAGCTGAAGAAGCTTCTTGGATGAGAAGCGAAACGTCTTCAAAGACAAACCAGAAAGTCCAGTTGCCTCTTGAAAAAGCACCTTTGGGACAACCATGACCTGCATGACTGGGAATCTCCATGGACACTTAGAAGGAATGAGGACAACTTCACCTGTGGCAGAGGGAGAAGGTTCCACACAACAGAAAAGGCCAGCTAGATGTAGTTCCCTAGGCTTAGTAGTCCAGCTGGGGTGGAAAAAGAGGAATTGGTTCATGCAAGCGAAGGGCTGGAGTGCACGCGCATTGCACACACAGCTCAACTAGTTGGCTGGTTGTGAATAGACTGTGGTTGTGGTTGTGAATAGACTGTGGCTCAGTAGTGGGCTGCGACCCAGGGGTTGGGAACCCCTGCCCTAGAGGACGGACCCAAAACATGCCCATTCTGTTAGATCTAATGGGATAGGCAAATGAAATTGGGAAGAGGGGGTTCCTAAAATAATATCCCATGCTAATTAGGGCTCTATAGAATGACACCAGCATCTTGAATTTGACCCAGAAACAAACTGGTAACCAACACAGTCTATGCAGTAGAATGGAATGGAATAGCATTAGAATAGAATAGGAAAGAATGGAATGGAATGGAATGAAATGGAATGGAATGGAATGGAATAGAATAGAATATGGGGATAGGATAAGAATAGAATAGAATAGAATAGAATAGAATAGAATAGAATAGAATAGAATAGAATAGAATAGAATAGAATAGAATGGAATAAAGAATTAGAAATAAGAATAGAAATAAGAATAGAAATAAGAGTTGAATAGAATAAGAATTAGAAATTAGAATTAGAAATAAGACTAGTATAAAATAGAAATAAGACTAGAATAGAAATAAGACTAGAATAGAATAAATAAGAATTAGAAATAGGAATTAGAAATTAGGATTAGAATTAGAAATAAGAATTAGAAATAAGAATAGAATAAAACAAAACAGAAATAAGAACAGAATAGAAATAAGAATAGAACAGAATAGAAATAAGAATAGAATAAAATAGAAGAGAATTAGAATTAGAATTAGAAATAAGAATTGTGATATAATGTTTTGTTATACTGTTCCACAACAATGAAAAAAATGAAGCGATCCCTACAGATGAAAATGTTATATAAAATATTAGAATGTGCTGAGATGGATACATTAACACTTAAAAGAAAAGAAAAAAAAAAAAAGAAAGAAACAGAATATTTTCAACATGGGATTGTTTGACCAATGGTTAACTAACAGAAACAGAGATTCGAATTTTAAAAGATCAAAAAGATAATTAAAAAAAAATATATTGAAAATTTTGTAAGATGGATAAACTAATTGTATTACAAAAAAAAAAATCAAAAAAAACCCCCACAACCGTTTCCTTTTGTGTGTGTGGGTGGGTGTGTGGGTGGGTTTGTGTATTGTGTGCGTGTGTATTCCAACGTGGTCTTTTGTCTTCTTGGAGGCTTTCAAGGAGAGACTGGACTGCCATTTGTCAGACATGGTGTAGGGTCTCCTGCTTGGGTGGGGTGTTGATGACCTTCAAGGTCCCTTCCAACTCTGTTATTCTGTAATTCTGTAACTGTTCTCAAGGCTGGGGGGGAAAAGCAAGGAGGCCATTCCGCGTGCCGTCAAGGCTTCGCTCTTTTGTGGGGGCGCCACAAGCCGTCTGCCTGACGCATGCGAGCTCTTGCGCACTTGCCATGCCAATCAGGCCCACGACGAAAAAGCATGCTGCCGACGTGGAGCCCCACGCCATCCGCTCCCGAGAGCCGAGAGGTAAACAGATGCTTCTGCAATTCCAGCAAAGACGAGGAAGGCAGATGTTCCCAGTCACCCTGCCCCCATCCCCGCTCTGAAACGCACGGGACCGACATATTGTGGTCTCCTTCCCGATGACAGCACGCATTACCCACTTTCCTAATTGAGAAGCGGGGGCGAAGGGCTCTGTCCCCTTTGTCACAATGGGAGTACCGGCGGTAACACTTCCATCTGGAAGAACAGACAAAACGCTGCGGGCTTTCGGCTGAAAAGTGACTGGCGGATGGCGAGCTCTTTTTCTGTGCGAGTGTGGAGGTGATGCCGAGGCTTAACAAAACGTTCCTGAATGTTCTTCCTGAGAGGATGGGATTCCATTTTTTTTGGGGGGGGGGAGGGGGGGAAGAAGCAAGATTCCAGAGGAATCCAGTAGGTTCCGCATCAAGGAACACCGGGCACATTCAAACAATCTAACTCTAACTAATTCTAACCTGGACGTATGTCTATGGAGATTCTCCATTAGTAACAGTAACAGAGTTGGAAGGGACCTTGGAGGTCATCTAGTCCAACCCACTGCTCACGAAGGAGAGCTATACCAGGGATTCGAACTGTTGAACTGCCGACCTTTCTGATCGACAAGCTCAGTGTCTTAGTCACTGAGCAGGTGGTGGTTGTACCAAAGGTGCTTTTTACAAAAGGCAGCGGGATTATCTTGGGTTTTTAGAAAAAATTTTCCTCAGAAACATTTCGTTTCTCATCCAAGAAGCTTCTTCAGTTCTTCTTCCAAAGAATTTCTCACCTTTTCTCCTTTCCCGGGACTGGCAGACCCTTTTTATTGTTATTTTATTTATATTTATTCTAGAATAGAACAGAGTTGGAAGGGACCTTGGAGGTCTTCTAGTCCAGCCCCCTGCTCAAGCAGGAGAACCTATACAATTTCAGTCAAGTGACTGTCCAGTCTCTTGGTAAAAACCTCCAGTGTTGGAGCATTCACAATTTCTGGTGGCAAGCTGTTCCACTGGTTAATTGTTATCACTGTTAGGAAGTTTCTCCTTAATTCCAGGTTGCTTCTCTCCTTGATTAGTTTCCATCTGTTGTTTCTTGTCCTGCCCTCTGGTGCTTTGGAGAATAATATGATCCAGGGGTGAAATCCAGCAGGTTCTAACAGGTTCTGGAGAACCGGTGGCTGAAATTTTGAGTAGTTTGGAGAACCGGCAAATACACCACTGGCTGGCCCCAGAGTGGGGTGGGAATGGAGATTTTGCAATATCCTTCCCCCAGGAGTGGGGTGGGAATGGAGATTTGGAATATCCTTCCCCCAGGAATGGGGTGGGAATGGAGATTTTGCAATATCCTTCCCCCAGGAGTGGGGTGGGAATGGAGATTTTGCAATATCCTTCCCCCAGGAATGGGGTGGGAATGGAGATTTTGCAATATCCTTCCCCTGCCATGCCCACCAAGCCACGCCCTCAGAACCGGTAGGGAAAATTTTTGGATTTCACCCCTGATATGATCCCTTCTTTGTGGCAGCCCCTCAAATTCTGGAATTATATTTTACTATGTTATTTGACTTTATTGTTTTATTATTTTATTTATTTTATCATATTATAAGGTAAATAAGTTGTAGGGGACTGGAGGTTAAAACATACGAAGAATGGTTGCAGGAATTGGGTATGTCTAGTTTAATGAAGAGAAGGACCAGGGGAGACATGATAGCAGTCTTCCAGTATCTCAGGGGCTGCCCCAAAGAAGAGGGAGTCAAGCTATTCTCCAAAGCACCTGAAGGCAGGACAAGAAGCAATGGGTGGGAACTAACCAAGGAGAGAAGCAACTTAGAACTAAGGAGAAACTTCCTAACAGTGAGAACAATTCATCAGTGGAACGACTTACCTGCAAGTTTTAAAGAAGAGATTGGACAGCCATTTATCTATAGTGGCATAGGGTTTCCCTCCAAGGTCCCACCCAACTCTAGTCTGTTCTTTTACTGTTCTATTACTTTACTTCTGCTTTGCTTACACTCTTTTCATTTCTTCCTTTTTAATTATTGTAAGCCGCCTGGAGTAGCCCCAGGCGAGACAGGCAGCCAATAAACTTATCAAAACAAATCCATAGTTCTTTTTCTAGTGGCTCTTGCAATCCATCACTCTGATAATCCATCAAACCGTTACCTGGGAAAGCCACTCCTCGTCTTCTTGTCCGCTGTGATCGGAAGCTAAGCTGTCGTAGGATTCATGGCGGGTGATCGGTCCTGGGCTTCCCAGAGGAACTACTGTGGGGGGCAAAACAGAGACAAGGGAAGAAAGAAATCAGACACAATTAAGGGAATGTAAAAAAAAAAAAAAAAAGGACACAGAGAGTCCTCAATTTACCACCATAATTCAGCCCCAAAATTTATGTTGCTAAGTGAAACATTTGTTAAACGAGCTCTGCCCCATTGGATGAACTTTCTTGGCTGCAGTTGTTAAATTAGCCTGGATAGCTCAACAGACAGAGCACTGTAATTTAACACCAGCTGTCTGCAATTAAAGTAAGATCGAATCTCGCCAGGCTCAAGGTTGACTCAGCCTTCCATCCTTTCTAAGATAGGTAAATTGAGGACCCAGTTTGTGGGGGCAATAAGCTGACTTTGTATAAATATACAAAAGTATGAAGGCTATTGCTTAGCGCACTGTAAGCCGCCCTGAGTCTCCGGAGAAGGGCGGCATATAAATAAATAGAAAAAAAAAAAATTAGGAACACGGTTGTTAAGTGAATCTGATTTCCCCGTTGGCTTTGCCTGCCAGAAAGTCGCAAAAGATGATCCCATAACCCATAGTAACTCTGCAACCGTCATAAGTATATGCCAGTTGCCAAGCACCTAAATTTTGATCACATGATCCTTACGACCAGATGCTGCAACTGGTTGTCAGTGTGAAAAACAGCCGTGAGTCATTTTTTTCAGTACCATTGTAACTTTCAACAGTCAGGACTTATATTCCTTGCGGAGGAAAAACTGCAGACTACAGGAACCATTAGTACCACTCAGGTGACCCTGAGGACACAGATAAGCCTCCGAGCGGCCTCAACAACCCTCTAAAACAGTGTTTCTCAACCTTGGTAGCTTGAAGATGGGTGGGGATTCTGGGAGTTGAAGTCCACCCATCTTCAAGCTACCAAGGTTGAGAAACACTGCTCTAAAAGGATGCAAATGACCAGCTGTCCGCAAGGATTATCAATTCTTCCATTCCCCACCATCCGGTCAGAGCTGAAGAAGCTTCTTGGATGAGAAGGGAAACGTCTTCAAAAGAAAAAACAAAGTCCAGTTGCCTCCTGAAAAAAAGCACCTCTGGAACTCCAGCGATGGAGCACCCACAACTTCTGGTGGCAAGCTGTTCCACTGATTAATTGTCCTGACTGTCAGGAAATTTCTCCTTAGTTCTAAGGTTGGATCTCTCCTAGATTAGTTTCCATCCATTGCTTCTTGTCCTGCCCTCTGGTGCTTTGGAGAATAGCTTGACTCCCTCTTCTTTGGGGCAGCCCCTCAAATATTGGAAGACTGCTATCATGTCAACCCTAGTCCTTCTCTTCTTTAGACTAGATGTACCCAATTCCAGCAACCTCCAGTGATGGAGAACCCATCACTTCTGGCGGCAATCGCTGGGTTAATCGTCCTCACTGTTAGGAAGTTTCTCCTTAATTCCAGGTTGCTTCTCTCCTTGATTAGTTTCCATCCGTTGCTTCTTGTCCTGCCTTCTGATGCTTTGGAAAACGGTTTTCCAAAACGATTACAAGGTCGCTGCACCCTTGGCCAAGTCCTGTCACTTAGCATCGGCTGCAGCCTTCCCTCTTGTTTGAAACGCCTCCACTTCACGAGACGCAAAAGCGCCGGTTGAAGGACTTGCACAAAACTACTCCTCAGAAGCCATTAGGCCCCGGGAACCGCTAAGCCTCAAGTCACCTTGATGCTAATGCAACCCAATTTTGAAGCTGCCTCGACAATGAAGTTGGCCGAGATCCCTCTGGCAGGTGGGAGCGGAAGACTCACATCCCGGCAGCAGCTGGCTTCTCGAACAAACGTTATTGCAGCACTGACGGGCATTTTAGATATATAAGAAAATTAAAATATGGTGGCTGGGGGAAGAAAAAAAAAAAAGTAGAATAGTGTGAAAAACTTCTTAAACGAGATACCCAGAGGGATCAAGAGGTTGGTTTGCCACTGGGAAGACCTGAAATTAAAGGTGGGATAATATTACGGGACAGTGGGGGGGTTTCAAATTTTTTTACTACCGGTTCTGTGGGCGTGTCTTGGTGGGCGTGGCATTGCTTGGTGGGCGTGGCAGGGGAAGGATACTGTAAAATATCCATTCCCACCCTACTCCAGGGGAAGGATACTGCAAAATCCCCATTTCCTCCCGATCAGCTGGGACTTGGGAGGCAGAGAATAGATGGGGGCGGGGCCAGTCAGCATTTTTACTACCGGTTCTCCAAACTACTCAAAATGTCCGCTACCGATTCTCCAGAACTGGTCAGAACCTGCTGAAATCCACCTCTGCTACGGGATATCAGATTTGGCCAGACGGAAGTAGGATTGAAGTGAGTGAATAGCAATAGCACTTAGACTTATATACCGCTTTATAGTGCTTTGGAGTCCTTTCTAAGCGGCTTACAGAGTCAGAAGATCATCCCCAGCAATCTGGGTCCTCGTTTTACAGACCTCCGAAGGATGGAAGGCTGAGATAACCTTGAGCCGGTCAGGATCGAACTGCTGGCAGTGGGCAGATTTTGCCAGCAATAGTACTTATATACTGGTTTGCAGTGCTTTTTACAGCCCTCTGTAAGCGGTTTACCGAGTCAGCTTCTTGACCCCAACAATCCGGGTCCTCGTTTTACCGACCTCAGAAGGATGGAAGGCTGAGTCGACCTTGAACCGGTCAGGATCAAACTGCTGGCAGTGGGCAGTGAATTAGCCCACAATACTGCATTCTAACCACTGTGCCACCAGGGTTCAGTGATTGATAGCGACTGAATGATAGGGCTATGGGAAAAAGGTAGAATGTTTAGCATTTTCTCTGACTGACTTCTCCATAAATTATTAAAAGTAAGACTGGGCAAGTTTACAGTACAAATGGACCTCGATTTAAAACCATTTGTTCAATGTCTGTTTGAAGTTACAAGGGCATTGAAAAAAGGGACTTATAAACAGTACTTAGGAGTAGGACATGAGCCCAAGGGAGGGGTCAAACACGTCATAAGTCACGAGTCCCTGCGAACCTGCAAGAGATCTAAGCCCAGCTCATTTTGAATGCAGTTCTTATCTCCCGCTTGTTTCCCTTGACTGTTAGTTGGTCAGATTCTTGTAGAGACCTTAAGCTTGCAATACATCTTTATACTCATTTGAACTGCCTGAGTCTCCTGATTTCGTTGGCGCTTGACAGTCCTCACTTTATGACCATCAAAGCAACTAGTATATATCTACGACAATTGTAGCATTCCGGGATTATGAACGCTAAGGTTGTTTGTGAGCTTGCAGATATTTTTTAGAATAGGAAAGAAAGCTGGATTTCTCAGAGCAAGGCAAGATGGCATCTTTATTTTATTTTTATTGATTTGTATCCTGCCAGATTAATTACAAAAAATTCAAGGCTGCAAATATATCCTCCGTTTATTTTTGCCACAACAACTCTGTGAAGTGAAGTGGGCTCAGAATGGCTGGCCCAGGTCACCCATCAAGCTTTCATGCCCAACATGGGACTAGAACTCTCAGTCTCCTGGTGATGGGCCCAAAGTCACCCAGCTGTTTTTTTATGCCTAATGTGGGACTAAAATTAATCGTCTCTTATTGATTGACCCAAAGACACCCAACCGGCTTTCATGCCTAAGGTGGGACTAGAATTCACTGACTCCTCTTAATTGGCCCAAAGTCACCCAGCCGGCTTTCATGTTTAAGGTGGGACTAGAACTCTCAGTCTCCTGGTGATTGGCCCAAAGTTACCCAACCAGCTTTCAATGCAGCAATTAAGCAAAAAGATAAAGAGACACAAGAATCCCCCTCTTCTGAAAAATGGCTTATTACTAGAGTAAATGCTCAATTATTCATTTCCCCCCCCAGTTTTTCTATCAGCAGCAATGTACCAGAATCCGGTTCCTTTTCCCTTTCATTACATTCCATGCTGGAGGACAGTCCCAGATAACGACAAAACGCGGACATTTCTGTGTGCCCGCAAAGGAGTCTGCAGCAAGACAAATTCTCAGCAACCGCAGGTGCGTTGCTTCCATCCTGAAAGTAATTGAACGTTGTGCGATGAACGGGGCCAGTGTGAAATCTCCAGAAACCTAGGATTGCTGCTTGGAGGGTGGCTGGAGAAAATGGCACACACTTAGGTAAAGCCATTTCATGTTTCAGAGCCACAAACTCAGGGATCGTAACAGAACGAACAGAGTTGGAAGGGACCTTGGAGGTCTTCTAGTCCAACCCTCTGCTCAAGCTGTACAGCATTTCAGGCAAACGGTTGTCCAATTTCTTCAAAGCTTCCGGTGACTTCTGGAGATAAGCCATTCACTAATTAATTGCTTTCACCATCACCTAATTTCTCCTTAGTTCTAGGTTGCTTCTCTCCTTGATGAGTTTCCACCCATTGCTCCTTATCCTGCCTTCTGGTGCTTTGGAGAATAGCTTGACTCCCTCTTCTTTGGGGCAGCCCCTGAGATATTGTAACATTGCTATCATGTCTCCCCTAGTCCTTCTCTTTATTAAACTAAACATTCCCAGTTCCTGCAACCGTTCTTCATATGTTTTAGCCTCCAGTCCCCTCATCATCTTTGTTCCTTTCTCTACAGTCTTTCTAGAATCGCATTTTTTTATAGATATTGTGGCAACCAAACTGGATGCAGGATTCCAAGTGTGGTCTTGCCAAAACATTATAAAGTGGTACTAACACTTCACGTGATCTTGATTCTATCCCTCTGTTTATTGCATTGGCTTTTTTGGCTGCTGTCACATACTGCTGGCTCATCTTTAACTGATTGTCCACTAACCACTATAACTCAACAAGAGAAGCCTAGGATGGCAAGCGCTTTGGAATCATTCATTCATTCGCTTGTTTGTTCATTCATTCGTTTGTTTGTTCGTTCATTTGTTCAGGAATTTAGATGGCTGATATATTATTTCCCACAGCAAAGGGGGGGAAAAAAAAAGAGATGGTCAAATTCATTACAGATAGTCCTCAACTTCATTCAGTGACCGTTCAAAGTTACAACGGCACTGAAAAAAGTGACTTGTGGCCATTTTTCACACTTACGACCACTGTAGCTTCCCTATGGTAAACGAGATCAAAAGTTAGATGCTTGGCAACTGACTCATATCGCAGTGTCCCCCAGGGATGACCTGATCCCCTTTTTGTGACCTTTCTGATCAGCAAAGTGAGTGGGGAAGACTGATTCACTTAACAACCATGTTACTAACTTAAGCCACTGCAGTGATTCACTTAACAATTGTGGCAAGAAAGGTCACAAAATAGGGCAAAGCCCACCTAACGTTTGTCTCACTTAGCAACATAAATTTTGGGCTCAATTGTGGTCGTAGGGCCTTGGTGGCGCAGCAGACTAAAGTGCTGTTAAGTAACACCAGCTGCCTGCAATTACTGCGAGTTCAAATCTCACCAGGCTCAAGGTTGACTCAGCCTTCCATCCTTCCGAGGTAGGTAAAATGAGGACCCGGATTGTGGGGGCAATAAGTTGACTTTGTATAAAAAAGAACACCGCTTGGGGGGGGGCGAAAGCCCTACTAAGCAGGTATATACAAAAGTATGAAGGCTATTGCTTAACGCATTGTAAGCCTCCCTGAGTCTCCAGAGAAGGGCGGCATATAAATCGAACCAATAAATAAATAAATAAATAAATAAATAAATAAATAAATAAATGTCAAGGACCACCTGTACAGCTATGGTAGGTGGTCTCCAAAAGGTTTTGCTTTTAGGAGATTTTATGCAGAATATTCATTCCTGGCCTCCTTCCTTGATATTACAGTCAACGTGTGATGAGTGAAGAGGTTCTATTAGCAACTCACAATCCATGGTTGGTGAGACTCATGGTATCCAGGGTTGCATAAATTTTCCAAGATTGATAATTTGAGAAACGAGCTTAATTTCTGACAGAAGAGAATGTTTCTAGCTCAAGGCTGAACTGTGGGGTCCTTGGTCCTCTCTGAGCTTGATTGTTTTCTTGCAGACGTTTCATTACCAAACTAGGTAATACCATCAGTGCATGTTAGAGTTTCAATCAAGCAGGAATCAAAGTTCTACCGACTCAGACAAGCAATCGAATAGTAAACCAGAGCCTGATCAAGAAACCAACAAGAACACTCCCACCAACACCGACAGGGCAAACCATTTGTATATAAACAGAAAACAAACCCCACTCCCTTCTAGACTGATCGTGTTACCTAGCTGGGTCATGAAACGTCTACAGGAGAAAAACCAAGGTCAGGGAGCAACAAGAACCTCAAAGCTTAATTTTAAAAAGCACAGAGCTTCCCTCCCATTTTTAATGAAAAAAATGGCTCGTCACATCACACATCTAAGCCGTGTCGATTTTCCGTCCTCCGACAACGATTCCAACACCAAATACAATGTTCTTTTGTGCACCATCATAAATTTGCTGGCGAGGCCGGCTGTGAAATCGACTTGATGGGACCATCTTTAAAGAGTTACCGAAGAGGTAACTCTTTCTATAATGCACTGCTTTCAATAGTATGTTTGACATTATTGTCAGGGAAAATTATGTTAACCATGGATTACTGTTACAATCAAAGTATGTAGTGAGAAGTCAAGAGGCTTTAGTAGTAAATTTTCAAAGCCGAGCGCCGGGATTTAGCTGTTTGACTTCCCATTAGCGTCAGGAGGACTCGGCCCGCTAAATCCTCACATGTGGCTTTGAAAACTGACCTCCGTACGCGGATGGAGTCTAACTCTTCCAACTACTGCCCGTCTTTTAAGAAGTTCCAGATGACCAAGCCAGGCCAGCAAAAAAGAACCATTTCAGCACATTATGGCTCTTTGGAGGCATCTGAAAGTTATTTTAATTCTTCTCCGCTCAGAACTATTTCCAGTATTTGAGCATTTTTGAACGGTGCACGGGGACAGGGGATTTTATGGCGGAGATGCAGCGAAGGAGAGTCACGCGGAAAGCCAGAAGGACACACATCAAGGTAGCAGTCAAGTTCTCCCATCTGCATAAACATCCCGAAACTGATTTGCTACTTTTGAGGTTAGGTTGTTCCCATGTAGGAATCTGCTGTATCCTGAAGCTTTCCAAAGATATAACAGAATAACAGAGTTGAAAGAGATCTTGGAGATCATCAAGTCCAACCCCTTGCTCAAGCAGGAGACAATGTACCATTTCAGACAAGTGATGGTCCAGTCTCTTCTTAAAAGACTCCAATGTTGGAGCATTCACAACTTCTGGAGGCAAGTAGTTCCACTGATTAATTGTTCTCACTGTCAGGAAATTCCTCCTTAGTTCTAGGTTGCTTCTCTCCTTGGTTAGTTTCCATCCATTGCTTCTTGTCCTGCCCTCAGGTGCTTTGGAGAATAGCTTGACTCCCTCTTCTTTGGGGCAGCCCCTGAGATATTGAAACACTGCTATCATGTCTCCCCTAGTCCTTCTTTTCATTAGACATACCCAGTTCCTGCAACCCTTCTTCATAGGTTTTAGCCTCCAGTCCCCTAATCCTCTTGGTTGCTCTTCTCTGCACTCTTTCTAGACTCTCAACATCTTTTTTTGGTGTGTATTTTTAAAGAAGAGATTGAACAGCCATTTGTCTGAAATGGTATAAGGCAGTGATGGCTAACCTTTTTGCCATCACGTGCTAAAAGCGGGGGGGAGTTGTGCACGTGTGTGCCCACACCCATAATTCTATGCGCCCTGCCCCCCTCCCGCACATGGACATGTGACACCCCTTGTGCTCCCCCCCGCTTTTGGCACGCAATGGCCCGGTGGGCTTGTTGTTCACCCTCCCAGGCTCCAGAGGCTTTCTAGGAGCCTGGGGAGGGTGGAAATGGCCATCCCCACCCCCCCACCAGAGGCCCTTTGGAGGCCAGAAACAGCCCATTTGCTGACTCCCCATGGGACTGGAAGGCCCGTTTATTGCTCTCCTCAGTCTCCAGAGCCTTTCTAGGAGCCTGGGGAGAGCGAAAAACGGGCCTTCCCCACCCCCCCCCAGGCCCTCCAGAGGCTGAAAACAGTCTGTTTTCCTACTTCCGTTGGGCCCAGAAGGCTCGAAAATCAGCTGGCCAGAGCACACATGCGCGCCGGAGCTGAGCTCATGTGCCCACCGATATGGCTCCACGTGCCACCTGTGGCACGCGTGCCATAGGTTCGCCATCATGGGTATAGGGTCTCCGGCTTGAGCAGGGATTGGACACCAAGGACCTTGCAAGTCTGCTGTTCTGCTAAAGATCCCTTGAGAGCCACCACCTCTACGGATCTGTTTGAAGCCTTGGAGAAACCAGACCAGCCCTGGTTCTCTTCATGCTATTCTGCCAGATGCTGGATTAAAGAAATTATCATTTGTGTTTCCTTTCGCCGCTTAACCTGCTGTCTTCACGAAAAGGGCGACCGTTGCTTCTCCGGGTGGGGAAACCTAGCCTTTTCTTTCTCGCATAAAACACAGATGTTGACATTTCCACTTGTGTGAGCCTTTCAAGTAAAGGAGAGTTTGATTAAGGCTGCTTTACGGAAAAGAGCCAAGACAAAGAGGGGCGATAAGCCAAGACCTCACGGCTTCACACAAGGAATCCTTCCCCAATAACACAGGGTCACCTTTTCCTTGATGGGTGGAGACACAGGTTGGAGTCCACCGGAAGAGTCTGAGAGAGGGAGAACGATGGACACAACTGCTTTGGATTTCACCCACAACCGTTTAGAAGTGCAGGTTGTTGTGTCCGACACTTCGCGAGCCAATGGGATGCAGCCCGCCAGGCCCTCCTATCCTCCACTCTCTCCCAGAGTTTGAGCAAATTTAGGGAAATAAGGAGAGATTTCTTGACAGGGAGTGGCTTCCCATTCAATCTGCCCCTCCATCTGCTATCATTTAAAATTCTATTTCAGATTTTACCAGCATTTGTAAATTTTGACAGACTTGAACACTGGGCATGATCTAACAAAATGAAATTCAGCGTAGAGAAAAGGAAAGTCTTACACTTAGGCAAGAAAAACCAAAAGTAGACATAGAGACTGGGTGAAACCGGGCTTAATAGCAGGAGCTGTGAGAGGGATCTTGGAGTCTTAGTGGACATCCAGTTAAATAGGAGCTAACAATGTACGGTGGCAGCCAAAAAAGCCAATGCAATCCTAAATTGCATTAACAGAGGGATACAATCAAGATCAAATGAGGTACTAATACCAATCTATAAAGCCTTAGTAAGGCCACACCTTGAGTACTGCATTTAGTTTTGGTCACCACACTATAAAAGATGTTGAGACTCTGGAAAGAGTGCAGAGAAGAGCAACCAGGATGATTAAGGGACTGGAGGCTAAAACATACGATGAACGGTGGCAGGAGCTGGCCATGGCTAGTCTAGTGAAGAGAAGGACCAGGGGAGACAGGATAGCATCTTCCAATATTTGAGGGGCTGCCACAGAGAGGAGGGGGGTCAAGCTATTTTCCAAGGCCAGACAAGGAATAATGGATGGAAACTGAACAAGGAGAGATTCAACCTGGAAATAAGGAGGAATTTTCTGACCGTGAGAAACAATCATCCCATGGAACAGAAGTTGCCTTCAGAAGTTGTGGGAGCTTCATCACTGGAGGCTTTCAAGAAGAGACTGGACAGGCATCTGTCAGAAATGGTGTAGGGTTTCCTGCTTGGATGGGGGGGTTGGGCTAGATGACCTCCAAGGTCCCTTCCAACTCTGTTAATCTGTAATCTACGTCCGTTGCGTCGATGACGCTATCTAACCATCTCATGTATTTATGGCAGCTGCAGCGTCATGGAGTCACGTGGTCCCGTTTTGCAACCTTCCGACAAGCAAACGTCAATGGGGAAGCCAGCTTCACTTCACAACCGTGTGACTAACAATCGATTCACTTAACCACGGTGGCCAGAAAGGCCGTAGAACGGGAGCAAAACCCCCGTTCACAAATTGCCTCCCTTTAACCCCAGGAACGTCGGGCTCCGTTGTGGTCGTGGGTCGCAGCGCTGCCTGCACGATACGTCCGATTCGTGTCAATACGGAAGGAAATTTGCCAGTTTTATTTTTTTTAAAATGGAATTGGAGGTGACACGCTCAGAAAGTTGGCTTCAGAGTTTCAGGATCCATCACGGCCGCTGCCTCCGAGGAAGAAAATGTGCCACGTAAGCTTACCAGGAAACGGTACAACAAAGTCGGGGGTTGGGGGGGGGGTTTAATCTTTTGTTTGTTTGTTTGTTTTAACAAAATCTATACTGATATCATTACATTTCCTACAGTCCGAGGGCAGCTGTAATTAATGGATTTCTCCCCTTGTCTTTTAATGCACTCATTTGTCAATTCAAAAAAGCCGGGCGCAGCGGTCAATCAATTTTGATGTATTTAGTAAGCAATTTGTCAAAGGACGGCTGCAGACCAGTTAATATATTAATTCTTGCCATCAGTCTCCTCCTGATTTCTCCGGGCTTTCTCAATAAATCTATGGAAGGGGTGGGGGGGGTGGGAAATAGGTTTGCAAAACTGAAGGTGCCTTCCCCACCCGCATTGACAGAGATAGGAAACAAGCAAGCAAAAAAGAGAATATAATGCATTATTTTATATCGCTGGCCGTTCCTGCATTGTTGGGGATGGGGGAGGAAGTATAGGTAGTCCTCGACTTACAACTGTTCCAGAGGTGGGTTTTTCAGCAGGTTCTGACCAGTTCTGGAGAACCGGTAGCGGAAATTTTGAGTAGTTCGGAGAACCGGTAGTAAAAATTTGACTGGCCCCACCCCCATCTATTCGGAGTCCCAGCTGATTGGGAGGAAATAGGGATTTTGCAGTATCCTTCCCCTGGAGTGGGGTGGGAATGGAGATTTTGCAGTATCCTTCCCCCGCCACGCCCACCAAGCCACGCCCACCAAGCCACACCCACAGAACCAGTAGTAAAAAATTTTGAAACCCACCACTAAACTGTTCCATTAGTGACCATTTGAAGCAGTGGTGAAATCCAAGTTGTTTTACTACCGGGTTCTGTGCGCTCGGCTTGGTGGGCATGGTGTGGCTTGGCAGGGGAAGGATACTGCAAAATCTCCATTCCCACCCCACTCCAGGGGAAGGATACTGCAAAATCCCCATTCCCTCTCCACTCCTGAGGGAAGGATATTGCAAAATCCTCATTCCCACCCCACTCTGGGGCCAGCCAGAGGTGGTATTTGCCGGTTCTCCAAACTACTCAAAATTTCCACTACCGGTTCTCCAGAACCTGTCAGAACCTGCTGGATTTCACCCCTGATTTGAAGTTTGCAACGGCATTGGAAAAAAGTGACTTCGAGCCAGTCCTCGCATTTACAACCACCGACGTATCCCCGGAGTCACGTGATTAAAATTCAGGTGCATGGTAACCGGCATGTATTTACAAAGGTTGCAGGATAGCGGGGTCACGGGATGGCCATATGTGATCCTTCCCAACTGGCTCCCGTCAAGCGAAAGTCAATGGGAGTCGCCGGATTCGCTTAATGACCACACAATTCACTTAACTGCAGGGATTCACTTAGCAACCAAAATGGTTTATTAACTCATTTGTAACTCAACTCACTTGCCTTATGTAGCAAAGGAAATTCTGGTCGCAATTTTGGTCGTTAAATCGAGGACTACCTGTACAGGAAATCCTCGACTTGCCAAAGTTCGTTGAGTGACTGTTCAAAGTTACAACAGCACTGAAAAAAGTGACTTATGACCGTTTTTCACACTTACGACCGTTGCAGCATCAACATGGTCCTCCTGTGATCAAAACGCATGGCAACTGACTCGTATTTATGATGGGTACAGTGTCCTGGGGGTAACGTGATCCCCTTTTCTGACCTTTTCACAAGCAAGGCCAATGGGGAAGCCAGATTCACTTAACAACCGGGTTCCTGACTTATCAACTGCAGTGATTCATTTAACAATGGTGGCAAGAGAGGTCCGTAATAATCGGGGCACAAAACTTACTTCACAAATGTCTCGTTTAGCAAGAGAAATTTGGGGCTCAATTGTGGTCGTAAGTCCTACCTGTACAGTGATTTGGGATGACTTGAAGATGTGCGGACTTCAACTCCCAGAATTCCCCAGCTAGCCATAGCTGGTGGAGGAATTCTGGGAGTTGAAGTCCACATATTGAAAGAGCTGAGGTGGCACAGTGGTTAGAGTGCAGTACTGCAGGCTACTTCTTCTGCTGACTGCCGGATGCCAGCAGTTTGGCAGTTCGAATCTCACCAGGCTGAAGGTCAACTCAGCCTTCCATCCTTCCAAGGTGGGTAAAATGAGGACCCAGATTGTTGGGGGCCAATGTACTGACTCTGTAAACCGCTTAGAGAGGGCTGTAAAGCACTGTGAAGCGGTATATAAGTCTAAGTGCTATTGCTATTGTTATCTTCAAGTGGGTGAAGTTGAGAAACATTACTCTAGTAGGATCTCCTTTTAACAGATTTTGAATAGATTAACAGAGTTGGAAGGGACCTTTTAGGTCATCTAGTCCAACCCCCCGCCCAAGCAGGAGACCCTACACCCGGGATGGCGAACCTATGGCATGCATGCCACAGGTGGCACGTGGAGCCATATCTGCAGGCATGCGAGCCATTGCCCTAGCTCAGCTCCCCAGCTGATTTTCGGCTAGCCCCGCCCACACCGTCCCTCCCCTCCCAGGAGTCTCCACTCAGCCCGTTTTGGATGCCAGGTAAGTGTCCGTGATGATGTCTGGGCAGGTGGGTGGAGCCTCCCACCGCCACCACTACCGGTTTGCGCAAACCGGGGTGAACCCATAGAAACCCACTACTGGTTCTGGAGAACCGGTAGCGGAAATTTTGAGTAGTTCGGAGAACCATTAAATACTACCTCTGACTGGCCCCGCCCCCATCTATTCCCTGCCTCCTGAGTCTCAGCTGATCGGGAGGAAATGGGGATTTTGCAGTATCCTTCCCCAGGAGTGGGGTGGGAATGGAGATTTTACAGTATTCTTCCCAAGCCACGCCCACAGAACCGGTAGTAAAAAAATTTGAATCCCACCACTGAAGGACCGGTCCAGAAACTGGAGCCTGTTTGGTCTGGTGGTTCATTCTTTCTTACTCCTACATCCTTGCAGCTGATCCTAGCGCCCGTAGCCAGAAACTGAACCCTTCCTGCCTCTTTGGAAGAAAAAGCCAAGGGCGAGGTTTTTAAAAATGCCCGCTGCGGCTGCCCCATGCTACCTTACAAGAGGGGCATTCTGCCCTCCAGCCTCGGTGGCAGCTGTCACTTATCCCACCCCGGAAAAAAACAAGAAAAGCACCCCTCTGTCTGTATCCTATTATAAGCACCCCTTGGGGAAAGAGCTCTGCACGTGTCTTTCGAACGCACAATCCTTCCCCTTGTCCCCACCCTTCAGGGCTGTTGCTGCAAAGTTTGAGGGTTCGTGTGGTTTTTTTATTTTAATTTCTAAAAAAAATAGGCGCCAGGTCATTTTTAAAGAGAGGATCAAAAGTGGCTCCAGGTAGAGAAATCGGCATATCAGCATTATCAAAATAAAAGTGCCACCACTGTCTTTCTTTCTTTCTTTTTTTCTTTTCCTTTCTTTCTTTCTTCTTTCTTTCTCTCCTCTCTCTCTCTCTCTCTCCTTTCTTTCTTTCTCCTCCTCCTCCTGTTGAGTAATTCTCCTCTTCCTCCTCCTCTCCTCCTCCTCCTTCTATAGAATAATCTTCTTCATCTTCTTTTTCTCCTTCTCCTTCTTTTTCTTCTTCTTCCCCTCCTCTTCCTCTTCTTCTTCCCCTTCCCCTCCTCCTCCTGTTGAGTAATTCTCCTCTTCTTCCTCCTCCTCCTGTTAATTCTCCTCCTCCTCTTCTTCCTCTTCTTCTTCCTCCTCCTGTTGAGTAATTCTCCTCTTCCTCCTCCTCCTTCTCTCCTCCTCCTATTGAGTAATCCTCCTCCTCCTCTTCTTTTTCTTCTTCTCCTTCTTCTCCTTCTCCTCCTCCTCCTCCTGTTGAGTAATTCTCCTCCTCCTCTTCTTCTTCCTCCTCTTCTTTTCCTTCTTCTCCTTCTTCTTCCTCTTCCTCCTCCTCCCTCCTCCTGTTGAGTAACTCTCTGGAGGGCTCTAAATGCCCCCCACCCAAAGATGAAAGAGAAGGAAGAAGCAGCTTTGAGGGTATACTTATAAATCTTCCTTCTCACCCCCGCCCCACCCCAAAGTACACCCTTGGACCAGACGATCAGACCCTTCATTGTTGCATCTGTCATCTAATCAAGGGGGACCTTCTGTTAGCAAAGCACACAGCGTATGTCTTCAATGACCCTGGGGGGTCAAAGGTCACTTATTATAAATGGATAATGAGACCTAATGCAGTGTTCTGAGCCCGGACAAAGGAAGGGCTTATCCGTAGCCCCTTGCGGCTCGGACTATTCAAGCTTTTATTTCTCCCAAACCCCCCCCCACCTCCTCCTTTCCCCACTGCACCCTTAATGGAGCCAAACAATTGGCAGAAATGCTATACAGAAGACTGGAAACGGAGAGAAAACGGACGGGTGTTTGAACTCTTGATAGACAGATACAAATCGCGACCCTGAAATGGCGCCAGAACTCCTTTTACCGCTGGCAAGGCAGACACCCCGCTTCCCATTTGCCGGCAATTAAACGGACTGACGGAAGCGGGACCCGCCATCAAACCGAGGGCCGCCGCGGCTCTTGTGAGAGAGCGCGACGACGTGGCTGCTGCAGGTAAACAGAGGCTGCGGTGCGTCAATGGGCATTTCAGAAACAACCTCACCGAGGGTCCTTGCTTCGTAGAGCAGAGAATGGATAGGGCTGGAAGGGACCTCGGAGGTCTTCTAGTCCAACCCCATGCTCAACGCAGGAGGCCCTATACCATCCTGGTCTTGAAATGCGTCCAATAATGGAGCACCCGTAACTTAGAATCAAGAATCAAGTGTTAATACCACTTTATAAGGCCTTGGTAAGGCGACACTTGGAATCCTGCATTCAGTTTTGGTCGCCACGATGTAAAAAAGATGTAGAGACTCTAGAAAGAGTGCAGAGAAGAGCAACAAAGAGGATGAGGGGACTGGAGGCTAAAACATATGAAGAACGGTTGCAGGAACTGGGAATGTCTAGTTTAATGAAAAGAAGGACTAGGGGAGACATGATAGCAGTCTTCCAATATCTCAGGGGTTGCCCCAAAGAAGAGGGAGTCAAGCTATTCTCCAAAGCACCTGAAGGAAGGACTAGAAGCAATGGGTGGAAACTAACCAAGGAGAGAAGCAACTTAGAACTAAGGAGAAATTTCCTGACAGTTAGAACAATTAATCAGTGGAACAACTTGCCACCAGAAATTGTGAATGCTCCAACACTGGAAGTTTTTAAGAAGAGATTGGACAACCATTTGTCTGAAATGGTATAGGGTTTCCTGCCTCAGCAGGGGGTTGGACTAGAAGACCTCCAAGGTCCCTTCCTACTCTGTTATTCTATTCTATTCAACCCCTTTCACTGACAAATTGTTCTCACTGTCAGGAAATTTCTCTTTAATTCTATAGCTTCGATCACTCTTGGATAAAACTGGCTGGGGAATTCTGGGAGTTGAATTTCATAGGTTTTAAAGTTGCCTGGGTTTACGATTCTGGGCTCCATCAATGCCGCTTAGAAAATGCTTCCTATAATGATTCAATGGAATGATTGATTCATGCTTGCCTCTGTACCGTTTTTTCACATGGGGTGGGGGAGGGCTCTGTGGAAGTATTACCTTGTCCCTCAGGTCAGGGAAAGCATAACCTCCAGCTCTTAGGATGGCGTCCCACCTCTGGTTCACATCAATGAAAGGAAACCAGAAGAATAAAGGTAAAGGTAAAGGTTCCCTTTGCACATACGTGCTAGTCGTTCCTGACTCTAGGGGGCAGTGCTCATCTCTGTTTCAAAGCCGAAGAGCCAGTGCTGTCCGAAAACGTCTCCATGGTCATTGGCTGCCACAACTCAATGCCAAAGGCGCACGGAACACTGTTACCTTCCCACCAAAGATGGTTCCTAATTTTTCTACTTGCATTTTTTACGTGTGTCAGCACTTCAAGCTGCATTTACTCTAGTGCTGACATAAGAAGGAGAAGCGGAGGCGTCTGGAAAAGGACGTTTGACTTTTCACCTACTTATTTTCCCTGGAGATAATATCCCCTAGGAGATGGGATGGGAGGGGGGAAATTCCTTTGAGTGGGAGCAGTAGATTAGGGGTAGAATGACTTGGAAGATGGCCAATGAGTGCAGGGGAGTGGGGTCTGGAAAGGGAGGGTTTTGGGTCTGGAAGTCAGTGTTGGCTTCGATGGAGTCGGGTCCAGAATGTCGTGCTTAATTAATAGGAGTTTTCTTTCAAAGACTTTGTTTGAAATGCAATTTATTTGAGACGACCTCGAAACTTGACAACGTGCTTCCGAACTGCTAGGTTGGCAGAAGCTGGAACAAGGAATGGGAGCTCACCCCCTTACGCGGCACTAGGGATTCGAACCGCTGAACTACCGACCTTTCGATCGACAAGCTCAGCATCTTAGCCACTGTGCAACCAGAAGAATACCAGTTTCTTAAAAAAAAGAATATTCCAGAAAGAGCCAGATTACCTTTCTATGCACAGAGAATCCTCGATTTACAACATTAGTGACCGTTTGACATTACAACGGCACTGGAAAAAGCGACTTAGGTCTAGTTTCACACTTACGACCGTTGCATGGTTACCTGATTGAAATTTGAACGCTTGGCAATCGACATGTATTTATGACGGTTGCAGTGTCCGGTGTGTGTGTGTGTGTGTCTCACGTGATCCACTTTTGCGACCTTCTGACCAGCAAGATTCACTTAACAACCGTGTTACGAATTCAATGACCCCAGTGATTCACTTAACAACTGTGGCAAGGAAGGTCGTAAAATGGCGCAAAACTCACTTGACAACTGTCTCTCTTGGCAATGGAAAGTTTGGGCACAACGGTGGTTGTTAAGTCGAAAATACCTGTATATTTTGGGGTTTTATTCCAGATGTACAGAAATATTTCTTTAGGGTAGAGGTGGGCAAATGTGGCCCTTTTACAACCTGTGGACTTCAACTTCCAGAATTCTGGAGTTGAAGTCCACAGGTTGTAAAAGGGCCACATTTGCCCACCCCTGCTTTAGGGTTATTCCGGGTTTTTTCCCCCTCCACTTCCTTTAATTGTGAAATACGGCAACCCCCTCCCTCCTCAGATAGCACCAAAGATGTCTTCCCCGTGGAAGAGAACAGGCTACAGCAGGTTTCACAACGGTGGAGCCGATTGGATTACGTGTTTCCACTTTGCTGCCTGCGATCTGGAGATATTAAATTAAGAGTCTCCTCTTCCCCCCCATCCCCCCCCCCAGTTTTCACGCAACAAATTAAGCCTCGGAGAGCGCCAGATGAAAATCTGGCACATCTTGAGCCAGCGATCCTCCAGGGACAAGGAAATGCAGAGACCCAGGCAAAAAGATGGAGGAGTCATCGGAAGGGCAAGATCAGGATTGAAAAACGGAAGGTCGCCCACCGAGGGAAAAAAAAGCTCACGACGAAGAGAAAAGGAATGGTAAGATTTGTATAAAAGTCCAAACTAAATTTGGCCCAACTTCTGGTAACGATATACCCAAACTGCTTTCATAACTTCCCCTGGCTAAAATCTAGTTCTCTGAAGCAGTGTCAACTCTGCGGGAGCGGTAATTCGCCTTTGGACTTTTAAATATTAAATATTAAATAAATATTTAATAAAATATTCATTAAATCAGTATCTATGGACACCCCAATGATAGTCTGGGCAAAGAATTTTGGATATTCAATTGATTTAGATAAATGGCAACAAGTTATGGGAAAGGAATTATAAATTAACAATGTCCACTGCATATAAAGAAAATCAATATAAAATGCTTTACAGATGGCATATGCCCCCTGAGAAACTGGCAAAAATGTTTAAAGATAAATCAGCTAAGTGTTGGAAATGTCACCAGTTACCAGGATCTTATTACCATATGTGGTGGACATGTCAAGAGCCGAGGTGGCGCAGTGGTTAGAGTGCTGTACTGCAGCTAATTCAGCTGACTGCTAGTTCAGCAGATCAAATCTCAAGGTTGACTCAGCCTTCCATCCTTCCGAGGTGGGTAAAATGAGGACCCAGATTGTTGGGGGCAATATGCTATTTAGTATAATCTCAATTGTTGTAAGTTGCCCAGACTCCTCAGAGAGTGGGTGGCATAGAAATATGATTAATAATAATTAATAATAATAATAATGCCCAGAAGCTAAAAACTATTGGAATAAAATAAAGACATGGTTGGAAAAAATGATACAACAACGTATTGATTTAAAACCAGAACTGTTCCTACTGGGTATCCTCCCAGAAAAAAATTGTAAAGAAAATAGTTATTTGATTATACATGTAATAACAGCTGCAAGGATTGTTTTTGCACAAAATTGGAAAGCAGAGAAAATACCTTCAGAAGGAGAAGTAATTAAAAAAATTCTAGATTGTGCAGAAACGAATAGATTAACTTTGATGATTAAAGAAAGAGGGGATTCAGAATATTTTAAGATATGGGACCAATTTTATTATTGGTTAGGAAAGAGATATAGATAAGTAAATCAATAGTTATACAAAAAATGGCATGATTAGAATATTGTACTTTTGGAGATATGTTGTAATAGATTGGGTGATAATGAAGACAGAAGCATCTGCAAAAAGAAGACGTTATAGAGGAAACACCGAGATGTCGCACGGAAAAAATGAATGATGTATTAAATGTTTGTTTGTGTATAAAATAAAAAACTTTTTCAAAAAAAAAATATCTATGGACATCCGTCTCTCGGGCGAGACTCTGGGTGGCTAACCAGAGGTGGCATTCAGCCGGTTCGGGCGAATCGGTAGGGGCTACCAGCCCGGCTGCAATCCCGTCCTTTATCGCTGTGTTTTTGATGTCGCACGCATGTGTGGACGGTGCGCGTGAATGAATTGCCGTGTTCTGTGATGCTGCACACATGCGCAGTTGGTGGGCACCCATGCATGCACGCTCACATGTCCAGTGCTGGGAGAACTGGTATTAACAGTAAGTGAATCTCAACTTTGTGGCCAACAATACAGGAACAACAGTGCAAACAATGGATGGTGGGTTTTTTTCTCCTTGAAGACGTTTCGCTTCTCGTCCACGAAGCTGTCAGCCCCACAAGCCGCTGGGCTGTCATTCCAGTGGGAAGGGGTGCTAACAGACCATGCCGCCTCGCATCCCGAACCTGCAACGCTTCCAATGACGCCGCCTGCCTTTCCCCTTCTGTCTTCCCACCGTTTCCAGGATCTCCATGTTCTCCGGGCCCGTCGGACGAACTGCCGCCCCTCAACTGAGAGGCGGATGGAGCCACGCCTGTGCGGATACCGTTTCGGCCGCCTTAATGATCATTAATGACAGCTTCCCGAGATCGCAAGCCCTAGATTAATTGAACTCATTGACTGACCGGGGCAACGGCGGAAACCCACCAATCACCACAGGGGTATGGGGTGGAGGTGGAGGGTGGGTGGATGGGCGGGGCACAAAGAGTATAAAACCGGTGATGGGAGCACGATAGAATCGAGCTGACAATACTTCACAAAAACGCTGGGTGATTGTTGGAACGTGCCGAATCCTGGAAGATAAACCTTATTACAGCATCTACCGTGTGGTCTGGTGTTTGCTTCTACATCCTGATTCGGAACCTGACAGAAGCTTCTTCAGTTCAGCTTATCATGCAGGAAACTTCCGCAGAAGCAGCAGAAGGGGAAAAAAAAACAACCCAAGGAAGTCCAGTTGCCTTTTGAAGAAGCGCCTTTGGGACAAGCAAGACCTGGACAATTGAGAATCTCAATTGAAGGCAGACAACGGTATCAACGGACATGAAGATACAACATTAAGAAGGCAGTTCTTAAAATCCCTCGGGTGGCCCATTTTACACCGTTGTTCAACGAAGTGCACCCTTTGACAATTTGCTTCCAGGTCCAATTCAAGGTTATTGTTGTGACCCAGGCCCAAGTAGGTATTATCAGACGCAATCAGTTCGAAAACAAACAGGTTTTATTAGAACAGCTGAGAATTAACTCATTCTCAGCGTAGTGCAAACGAATTCAAAACAAATTCTTCATAACACAAATTCTTCAGCCTTATCGCCGACCTTGGTCTAATTAGGCAACCTGCCAAAGGCTTCTCTTGGCAAAAGTTCAGAAGCAGAAGACACCGACAAGAAATAAATGCAGCAAGACAAGAAACAAATCTATCAACGTTGTTTTCCGACAAAAAGGCCAAGAGCCGTTGCTGGTCTTTTAAGCCTTATGGGAGGGGCCAATCATCTCTTGGCCTTACTCCTGAGTCGTCCTTTTTGCTGTAGCTGCTCTTTCCTTCTGGCATCTCTTCTCATACGTGCACTAGGAACAGGCTCCTCCTGTTCCTCTGCCTCTCTACTGTCAGCTTCTGGAGGCTCCGGAGTCTGCACCTCACTCCCCGATGGCCCTGGCCCCATCTCTGCCTCCGATGCAGAGCCCTCATCCGGGCCTTCCCCAGCCTCCAGGACTGGCCCCTGTTCTTCCTCAGCCTCCTCGCTGTCTGACTCCGCTACCAGCTCCGCAGGCTGCAGGCAGACCACAACAGTTATTATCTTTAAAGCCCTTCGTGGCAGGGGTGCAAGTTATCTCAGGAACCATCTCACCTCGATAGGACTAGCTTGCCCTATCCGTGCTAACAGAAGGCGCATCTGTGAATTCCTGTCAATCAAGGAATTCCGGCTGGCAGGGATCAGGGGAAGAGTCTTTTCTGCTGTGGCTCCCGCCCTATGGAACATTGTGCCCCTGAGGTGAGATCTGCACCCACTCTTTTGACCTTGAAGGCAGGACAAGAAGCAATGGATGGAAACTGATCAAGGAGAGAAGCAACCTGGAATTAAGGAGAAACTTCCTAACAGTGAGGACAATTAATCAGTGGAACAGCTCGCCACCAGAAGTTGTGAATGCTCCAACACTGGAGTTTTTTACGAGGAGAAATTATTTAGGGTTTCTTGCCTAAGCAAGGGGTTGGATTAGAAGGCCTCCAACTCCGTTATTCTGTTATTCAATCAATCAATGAAGTAGAAGATTGTAAGATGAACAAAGGAGGTTGACACATGCCATTCTGACGATCATAATTTCTTTTTTTTTTTTGGTACAGCTAGTCCTCGATTTACAACAGTTCGTTTAGTGACCGTTCAGAGTTACAGCGGCACTGAAAAATGTGACATATGACCGTTTTTCATAGTTACGGCCTTTGCAGCATCATGCCCATGGCCATGTGATCAAAATTTGGACGCTTGGCAACTGGTTCGTATTTATGACGGTTGCAGCGTCCTGGGGTCATTTGATCACCTTTTGAGACCTTCTGATTGCTTTTCACACTTAATGGCGGTTGCAACATCCCCATGATCACGTGATCAGAATTTGGACGCATGGCACCTGACTCATACATACGGACAGTTGCAGTGTCGCGGGGTCATGTGAACCCCTGTTATGACGTTCTGAGCGGCCAGTCAATGAGGAAGCCGGATTCACTTAACAATCGTGTTAGTAACTTAACAACTGCAGCGACTCACTTAACAAATCCGGCAAGAAAAGTCATAAAAGGAGGCAAAACTCGCTTAACAAATGTCTCGCTTAACGATAGAAATTTTGGGCTCAATTGCGGTCATAAGGCAAGGACTATCTGTACTTTCTATAAAAAGGTAATTCCTGGAATTGTCTCGCTTTCTATCTGAATCCACGGCCATCCATCCCCAATCTTAGGAAAGGCAGGGATGTGCTGACAATTTAGAATAGAATAGAATAGAATAGAATAGAATAGAATAGAATAGAATAGAATAGAATAGAATAGAATAGAATAGAATAGAATAGAATAGAATAGAATAGAATTTGAAAAGAATAGAACAGAACAGAACAGAACAGAATAACAAGAGTTGGAAGGGACCTTGGAGGTCTTCTAGTCCAACCTCGTGCTTAGGCAGGAACCCTACACCACTTCAGACAAATGGTTATCCAACATCTTAAAAACTTCCGGTGTTGGAGCATTTACAACTTCTGGTGGCAAGCTGTTCCACTGGTTAATTGTTCTCACTGTCAGGAAATTTCTCCTTGGTTCTAAGTTGCTTCCCTCCTTGGTTAGTTTCCACCCATTGCTTCTTGTCCTGCCTTCAGGGGCTTTGGAGAAGAGCTTGACTCCCTCAATTTAAGCTTCTCCTGTGAAGTCTGGAGAGAAAGCAGAAAGGAAAAGTGGAGTTGAGGCCCATGGTGTAAACGGGTCTTGAAGTGCAGACAGAAAACAAGGAGACGTAATCATTGCTGGCACTGCCCGCTGATGTAGTGGCTCTCGAGGACAAAGGAACATGTCTGCAGATTTTAAAAATTTTGTGTACGAGACTGCTTCTTGTTTACCTTAAGGGGGATTGGGACTCTGGCCATTTCGGATTCCGTCTTCCAAGAGTGACAATTTGACCGCACGTCATTGTTTTCCGTAGCTTTAATTACAGTCTCCAAATGCATTCGCGTCTGGCCAACCCTTCGTTTGGGGATTTAAACAAAACAAACGTAGGGCTACAACAAAAGTATATAAACCTAAAGCGATGCTGGATGGGGCTTTTCAAGGATAATCCCTTCCAGAACAGAATTAAAACAAGATTAACAAAAACAGGATGCTCCCAAAAAGAAACACCGTGTTGAGTAAATAAGAAATGGAGCCAGAGAGTCACAGAAAGTAATTACGCTGAACTGTAAAAAAAAAATAAAAAAATCAACGACAGCACACTCCAAAATGGAAGCTAACAAAGGAAGCATACAATCCAATTTAACAAAATTAACAGCCTGAAAATCAACTATGCTGAAAAGAATATACAGCTAGTTCTTGACGTACAATGTTTCACTTAGTGACTGTTCAAAGTTACAACAACACTAAAAAAAAATGACTTATCGCCGTTTTTCACAATTACAACTGTGGCAGGATCCCTGCGGTCCTGTGATCAAAATTTGGACACTTGGCATCTGGTATATACAGGGAATAGAGTAGAGTAGAGTAGAGTAGAGTAGAGTAGAGTAGAGTAGAGTAGAGTAGAAAAGAATAGAGTAGAGTAGAATAAAATAGAATAGAGTAGAGTAGAGTAGAGTAGAGTAGAGTAGAATAGAATCGAATAGAAAAGAATAGAGTAGAGTAGAGTAGAATAGAGTAGAGTAGAGTAGAGTAGAAAAGAGTAGAAAAGAGTAGAGTAGAGTAGAGTAGAGTAGAGTAGAGTAGAGTAGAGTAGAATCGAATCGAATAGAAAAGAAAAGAATAGAGTAGAATAGAGTAGAGTAGAATGGAATGGAATGGAATGGAATGGAATGGAATACCATCTCAGACAAATGACTTTCCAATCTCTTGTTAAAAATCTCCAGTGATGAAGCGCCCACAACTTCTGGAGGCAAGTTGTTCCACGGGTTAATTGTCCTCACTGTTAGGAAGTTCCTCCTTAATTCCAGGTTCCTTCTCTCTTTGATCAGTTTCGAACCATTATCTCTTGTTTTGCCCTCTGGTGCTTTGGAGAATAGCTTGACTCCCCCTTCTTTGGGGCCTAAGATATTGGAAGACTGCTATCATGTCTCCCCTGGTCCTTCTTTTCATCAAACTAGACATACCCAATTCCTGCAACTGTTCTTCCTATGTTTTAGCCTCCAGTCCCCTAATCCTCTTTGTTGCTCTTCTCTGCACTCTTTCTAGAGTCTCAACGTCTTTTTTACATCGTGGCGACCAAAACTGGATGCAGGATTCCAAGTGTGGCCTTACCAAGGCCTTATAAAGTGGTATTAACACTTCATGTGATCTTGATTCTATCCCTTTGATCATCTTATCCTTGACTTACGATCACAGTTGCGCCCCAATTTTCTGTTGCTAAACGAGAGAGTGGTTAAGTGAATTTTGTCCCATTTTACGACCTTTCTTGCCACGGTTGTTAAGTGAATCACTGGAGCTGTTAAGTTAGTAAGACGGTTGTTAAGTGAATCTGCCTTCCCCGTTGACTTTGCTTGGGAAAGGTGACCCCGGGACACTTCAACCATCATAAATACGAGTCAATTGCCAAGCATCTGAATTCTGATCAGAAGATCGTGGGGAAGCTGCAATGGTTGTTAAGTGTTGAAAACAGTCATGTCCCTTTTTTCAGTACGGTCACTATATGAAGTGTTGTAAGTCAAGGAGTACTTGACTTTATGGGAAGTCCAGTATCCCGGGGTTCGTGTGATCACCTTTTGGGACCTCCTGGCAAGCAAAGTCAAGCCAGGTTCGCTTAACGACCGTGTTACTATCTTAATAACTGCAGTGGTTCACTTAACAACAGTTGCAGGATGGAGCAAGATGGAGCAAAACTCACTTAACAACTGTCTTGCTTAGCAATGAGACAATTGGCTCGATTTAATGAAGAGAAGGACTAAGGGAGACATGATAGCAGTCTTCCAATATCTCAGGGGCTGCCCCAAAGAAAGAGCCTTGATAGTACAGTGGTTTAGTGCACCCTGTTATTAACACAGCTGCCTGCAATTTCTGCTGGTTCGAATCTCTCCAAGGCTCAAGGTTGACTCAGCCTTCCATCCTTTCTAAGGTGGGTAAAATGAGGACCCGGTTTGTGGGGGCAATAAGCTGACTTTGTATAAATATACAAAAGGATGAAGGCTGTTGCTTAACGCATTGTAAGCCGCCCTGAGTCCCCGGAGAAGGGCGGCATATAAATCAAATTAAAAAAAAAAAAAAAAAAGAAGAGGGAGGCAAACTATTCTCCAAAGCAGGGGTCCCCAACCTTTCGGACCTCAGGGACCACTAAATTCATAATTTTAAATCCTGGGGACCACTAGTACGATCTGCCTAATGAATGGCTGGGTGGGCGTGGCTAGGTGGTCATGTGACTGGACAGGTGTGGCCAACTTGATGTCACTCACATGACATCGCTGGCCTCTACTCGTCCCTCCCCTCCCAGCCACTCCTCGTCTGCCTTCCTGGGCTCCTTATGGCCCCAGCAGGAAGCAGTTGTTGGAGCTAAGCAGCCACCACGAGAAAGAGTTGGCAAAACAGCTGGCTCAGTTCAAAGGAGGCTCAGCAGAAGCACCTCACTGAGGACTAGGAGCATAGGCTTTCCAAGCAGAGGGAAGACCTGCAGGAATGCAAGGCCAGATACCGACGCTTGGAGGCTCGGCAGGCTGAGATGGTCAGCCAGTTCCAGGTCATGAGGCAGTCCCACTGGAACAAGGCCCTCCGGCTCTTTGCCACTAGTGACGCTTCCCCCCAGCCTTTGCCCAAAGCCCCCCACCAGGAGGCTGAAGCAGACCCCAAGTCAGAATTTCTGCCCCCCTCAGACCCACACAAAAAGACCCCGAAGGGGGAGACTCTCTGCAGCAACACAAACGCTCATTGCACCTTGTTAGGATATGGTTTGAGCCTAACAAGTTGTCCAGGCAATATATGTGTACTGTAATTTTAATATGAATATGTATAGTGTGACTTTAAGGCTTTACTGCTGAATCATTGTAATGCTGAGTTCATGCTGTAATTAGTTGTACACGTATTTAAGAAAGGTACTGTAACGTATTCAGTTGATGATATGCTACCATAGTGTGTGGAGTTGCTATCATTGTGTTATCATCGGTTGGATGGATCTGCTACCATCGTGGTTTGTGAACCAGAGTGAGTTTGTTATTCTAACCAACTACTGTTTGTGTGGTAAGAAGTGTGTATCCGGCCCAAGGCCCGTAGTTTGAGGACCCCTGATTTAGTGCAATATAAAAAATGCAAATAATTTTTCTGCGGACCACCAGTTGGTGACGGCTGCTCCAAAGCACCTAAGGGCAGGACAAGAAACAATGGATGGAAACTAATCAAGGAGAGAAGCAACTTAGAACTAAAGAGAAAATTCCTGACAGCGAGGACAATTAATCAGTGGAACAACTTGCCTCCAGAAGTTGTGAATGCTCCAACACTGGAAGTTTTTAAGAAGATGTTGGATAACCATTTGTCTGAAACTGTGTAGGGTTTCCTGCCTGAGTAGGGGTTGGACTAGAAGACCTCCAAGGTCCCTTCCACCTCTGTTGTTCTGTTATTCTGCTGATTGTGGTTGTTAAGTCGAGGTCTACGTGTCACGTGAAAAGGGGGGAAAGCTACAGACCAAATTCCATTTGTCTTTTTCTTAAAAAAAAGAAAGAAAGAAACAACACTAAGGCAGAACATCACGCGTTGGGTCTCCCAAAAAAAAGGACCGTTCCGTGATACTCACAGCCAAGAAGGAGATACTGGTAGCACTGCACGGAATCTGCGGCTAGGAGCAGAGGGTGATTCAAGTTAAAAGGCGGCTGCAGTTCATTCCACTGGGGAGTTCTGCGGAAACAACACAAGAATATTAATATTTAAGCTGGAAGAGAACGACGGGGGGGGGAGGGGGGAAATCAGCATCTGTGTCATCACGTCCAATTATTTATGCAAGAGAATACCGTGTTTCTAATTATTTAAAGTCACTTGTTCCGAGCGTGGAATATTTCGAGACAGATGGGGGAAAAGGGGTAACGGGGTCTTCAAAATTCTGTGGTTTTTTTTTTCTAAAAGGACCTGTGCAAAATGCTAACTCGCAAGGAGACACCCGGGCTATTCTTGACACTTTTTGTGGTGTTTTTTTGTGAAAAAGGGACCATCTTGGATAAAAACCTCCTTCCGTGCCAGACAAATTGTCCTTCTAGCTCAACGTTACCTTTTTTTGAGCATTTGAGGGCTTCCTTCGGGTGGCTGCTCCCATCGTTCGCTGATTTACAGATTACAGATTATGGAAGGGACCTTTTAGGTCATCTAGTCCAACCCCCTGTCCAAGAAGACCCTACACCATTTTTTTTTGTTCAAGTAGAGACTCCGGAACCGAACCTAGAACTTTTTGCAGACCAAGAAGGGCCTTGAGCATTGCCAGGGAACCTTCTTCCTTCCAAGAAACACTGACAAGGCAAGCCTGGAATATAAATTGAGAGCAAACCCCATTCCTTACTGACACTGATGATGTTACCTAATTGGGTAATGAAATGTCTGCGAGAAAGCAACCAAGCTCAGAGAGCCATGACAAGAAACTTCATCTGATGCAGACGGCAGTATCAACCTGAGAGTGCGGTGTGATCTCTTTTCCTTGCAGCAAGAAACAGGATATAAGTAGTCCTTGATTTACGACCATTCATTTAATGGCTGCTGAAAAAAATGACTTATGGCTGTTTTTCACACTTATGACTGTTGCAGTGTCCCCACGGTCATCTGACCAAAATTCAGGCGCTTGGCAACTGTTACGTATTTATGACGGTTGCACTGTTCCAGGGTCATGTGATCATCATTAGCAACCTTCCCAGCTGGCTTCCGACAAGCCAAGTTAATGGGGGAGGCCGGATTCACTTAAGGACCGATAGATAGAAAGATAGATAGATAGATAGATAGATAGATAGATAGATAGATAGATAGATGATAGATACAGTAGATAAATAGATGACAGATAGATACAGTAGATAGATAGATGATTGATTGATTGATAGATAGATAGATAGATACAGTAGATAGATGATAGATAGATAGATAGATACAGTAGATAGATAGATGATAGATGATAGATAGATAGATGATAGATAGTTAGATACAGTAGATAGATGATAGATACAGTAGATAGATAGATGATAGATATAGACACAGTAGATAGATGATATATATATGATAGATATATGATAGATAGATACAGTAGATAGATGATAGATAGATAGATACAGTAGATAGATAGATGATAGATGATAGATAGATAGATGATAGATAGATAGATAGATAGATAGATGATAGATAGATGATAGATAGATAGATAGATAGATAGATAGATAGATAGATAGATAGAGTAGATAGATATAGATAGATACAGTAGATAGATAGATGATAGAGAGATAGAGATAGATAGATAGATAGATAGATAGATAGATAGATAGATAGATAGATAGATAGATAGATAGATACAGTAGACAGATAGATAGATGGATGGATGGATGTTGGATGGACAGATAGAGAGACATGGCTTCCTTGGTGCTCTCTTAAGTTTGGTTGTTTTCTTGCAGACGTTTCATTACCCAACTAAGTAACTTCATCGGTGCTATACGTCTATGGAAATTCTCAGTCATCCAAGTCACGGTCGTTCCAAAGGGCACCTGGACTTCCTCTGTTTTTTCTTTGAAGACGTTTCGCTTCCGACGACTTCAGTCAGGATTGCAGGATGCAAAAACAAGAGACGGGATGAAAATTGGACCGTTTGACTGAATTATCTCTGGGCGAAATGTGTCGCCCAGGCGACCCAGAGTCTTCTTTTCCGTAGATTTATACTCCCTCTGGAGTTTGGGTAGCACCATCAACCGCACCAAAGACGCCTGAAACTCAGTCAAAGAGAAACTCAACAGGAAAATAGGAACGTCGGAAGAGAACCGGTGGGGGGCGGGCCCTACCTGACGAGGGTCCAGCTGGCCCGCGGGCAGGTCATCATTTCCAGTTGGGTGTCATCGCTGATCTTAGCGGTGGTGCTGAGAGGTCGGGGTTCCAGGACGTGCTCCACCAAAGTCCCATAGCAGCTGATGATGTACAAGGACTCGACAAGGAACTGCTTGGATTGATCTGCAGGGGAACGAGAAGACGGAAGGTTGACGGCTAGTCTTTGACTTACAACGTGGTGGTATTTATTTATTTATTTATTTATTAGTTCGATTTATATGCCGCCCCTCTCTGGAGACTCAGGGCGGCTTACAAAGTTAAGCAATAGCCTTCATACTTTTATATATACCTGCTTAGTAGGGCTTTCGGGGGGCCCCGTAAGCGGTGTTTTTTTTCATACAAAGTCAGCTTATTGCCCCCACAATCCGGGTCCTCATTTTACCTACCTCGGAAGGATGGACGGCTGAGTCAACCTTGAGCCTGGTGAGATTCGAACTCGCAGTAATTGCAGGCAGCTGGCAGCTAAGTGCTACTTTAACAGTAGTTTAGTCCACTACACCACCAGGCTCCTATGGTAGTGAAAACCTGGGGATAGCCACATTTTCTAAGCCACGTGTAAGTGCTCACGTTTTTGGTGTGCGGTGAACCGGTGGTAAAATTATGTGAAACAGACCGCTGCTTACAAACCATTCATTGGAAGGCCCAACGGCATTGAAAAAATTGATTGATGAGTGTTTGTCACACTTACAACCGTTGCAGCATCCCCAGGGTCACGTGTTCGAAATACTCATATTTATGACGGTCGCAGTGTCCCCGGAGGCAGTGGTGAAATCCACATTTTTTTTACTACCGGTTCTGTGGGCGTGGCTTGGTGGGCATGGTGTAGTGTGGCTTGGTGGGTGTGGCAGGCGAAGGATACTGCAAAATCCCCATTCCCTCCCCACTCCTGGGGGAAGGATATTGCAAAATCTCCATTCCCATTCCACTCCTGGGGGAAGGATACTGCAAAATCCCCATTCCTTCCCCACTCCTAGGGAAAGGCTATTGCAAAATCCCCATTCCCTCCCCACTCCTGGGGGAAGGATACTGCAAAATCCCCATTCCCTCCCCACTCTGGGACCAGCCAGAGGTGGTATTTGCCAGTTCTCCAAACTGCTCAAAATTTCTGCTACCGGTTCTCCAGAACCTGTCAGAACCTGCTGGATTTCACCCCTGCCTATGGGTCACGCGCTCCCCTTTTGCGACATTCTGACAAGCAAAGTCAATGGGGAAGGCAGATTCACTTAACAACCGGGTGACTAACTTAACAACTGCAGTGATTCACTTAACAACCGTGGCAAGGAAGGTCGTAAAAGGGGGCGGAACTGACTTAGCAACTGTCCCGCTTAGCAGAAAACATTTGGGGGCTCAATTGTGGTCGTAAGTCGAGGACTCCCTGCAGTTCAGGCTTTCAAAAGTCAGCATTTCCACTCTGCACCATGTGCCAATTGATCCCTTTTTGCCTGCCCAGCGCTTCCTATCACTCAGCATCCCGCGGACGCCTTGCACGTCAATTTTATTTATTTACATAAATACAAAAATCTATCAGCACGACGACTAATACTGCCGCTCTTCTCGGGAAGGTGAATCGCTGAGAAATGATGCGCTATTTTTGGAATTTCCCAGAAAAAAAAAAAAAATGCAATCCGGAATACATTAACCTTGGATTCTTTTACAAAACGCTCCTGCGTTTATACTCTTGAATTTCTCGTGCCTCGGTTTCGCTGGCCACTAGCCAGGCAGCGCTTCAGCTTTGACTATCCCTCGCTTCAAAGGGCTCAAATTCAAATCGGGAGCGGGTATTTATTTATTTATTTATTCATTCATTCAACTCGGAAGCGGTTGTTTGTTTATTTCTGACAATTCATTATGGCCACCCGAACCCACTCTCAGTGATTCCGGGTGGCGTATGAGAATAAAATCCCCAATATGTGTACTGCAACCAATTTTGGTCACCACATTCGGAAAAAGTTCAGATAAGAGCAACTAAGATGATCAAAGAGATACGGAGGATCCCGGATCTGCGCACCTTTCGCCGCGCTCTTAAGACCTATTTATTCCACCAGGCGGGCCTGGCCTAATCTTTTCCCTTCTGTTATTCTATTCTATTCTATTCTATTCTATTCTATTCTATTCTATTCTATTCTATTCTATTCTATTCTATTCCACTGCACTGCACTGCACTGCACTGCACTGCACTCCACACTCCATTCCTATTCCTACTCTACTCTATTCGCTGCAGTTGTTCGGTTCAGTGAATCTGGCTTCCCTGTTGACTTTGCCGGTCAGAAGTTTGCCAAAGGACATAATGCGACCCTGGGACTCCGCAACCGTCATAAATAGGAGTCAGTTGCTGAATATCTGAATGTTGATGACGTGACCATGGGGATGCTGCAAAGGTGTGAAAACTGGTTGTTAAGTCCCTTTTTTCAGTGCCGTTCCTAAACGAACCGTTGCAAGTCAAGGGCTACCCATAAAAGAACAAAACCCACCCTACACCAATGGCAACAACAATCAAATGATCCGTTCGATGGGCACCATCCCACTCTGGGGTCCTCGGGTCCATTGCCAAAAGCAGGGCCTTGTGAAAAAGTGTCAAAGTGAGGAAGAACCTTATCACTGGATACAATATTCCAAGCGTGGTCTTACTAGTGCAGTATAAAAGCAGTTTTATCACTTCTTGTGATCTTGAGGCTATCTGTTCTGCCCCAGCTACGGACCCCAAAGAACGCAGCGCACGCAAAGTCCGTTCAAACCTTAGTTTACTGAATAAACCAATCTTTTACAACAACGGCTGTTAATTAATTGCATTAACAGCCGCCAAGAATTGAAAGAATAATAACTGAAAGCTTACTATGGTTGGCAGAATGCCCAGAAGCAATTTGCAGGAAGCTGATAAGATAAGCAAGACAAGACACGAAGGTATGTGAACCAAGTTGTTCCCTGCAAATTGCTTCAGTCGGTGTTCCTCCTTAAATAGGCTAGGGGAGTGGCCAATTAGCCCCAAGCCTTACTCTTGAGGAGACCTCCTCCTGAGGAGCCACTCCTGCCTTTTGGTAGCTCTGCGCGCCCGTGCATCAAAAAGAGGCTCCTCCTCTTCGTCCTCTTCACTTATGGGAGCTTCTAGAGGTTCTGAAGGCCCTGGCTGAATCCCTGCCTCTGGCACCACATTTTCTCCAGCCTCCTCATTGTCCGACTCGAGTGCCAGCTGCACAGGCTGCTGGTGCAGCACCACACCAGCCTCCTCGCTGTGAATCAGCTACTAGCTGCACAGGCCGCTGACGGGCCACAATACTATCCCTCTGTTGATGCAGTTTAGGATTGGGTTGGCTCTTTTGGCAGCTGCAGCACACCGCTGGCTCATATTTAAGGGGTTGTCCACTGGGACTTCAAAATCCCTCTCATAGCACTAGTAATAGCACTTAAGACTTATATACCGCTTCATAGTACTTTACAATGCTCTGAGTGGTTTACGATATCAGCATATTGCCCCATGGTCATAAATAGCCTTAATAATAGCATTTAGGCTTATATACCGCTTCACAGTGCTTTTACAGCCCTCTCTAAGCGGTTTACAGAGTCAGTCTCTTGCCCCCAACAATCTGGGTCCTCATTTACCGACCTCGGAAGGATGGAAGGTTGAGTCAATCTTGAGCTGGTCAGGATCAAACTTCTGGCAGTGGGCAGAGTTAGCCTGCAGTAGTGCATTTTAACCACTGGGCCACCACCTCTCCTGGTATGTTAGTTAGTTAAACTTCTGTTGAGCCAAGTATCACCTATTCTATACCTGTGCCTTTTATTTTTCTTGCCTTGGTGTAAAACCTCACTTTTTTTTTTTTAATTTGATTTATATGCCGCCCTTCTCCGGAGACTCAGGGCGGCTTACAATGCGTTAAGCAATAGCCTTCATACTTTTCTATATTTTTATACAAAGTCAGCTTATTGTCCCCACTAACTTGGTCCTCATTTCACCTACCTTAGAAAGGATGGAAGGCTGAGTCAACCTTGAGCCTTGGAGAGATTCAAACCAGCAGTAATTGCAGGCAGCTGTGTTAATAACAGGGTGCTTAGACTACTGTACCATCAAGGCTCTTTTCTCACCACTGAACTGCATTTTCTTGGATATTTAATTCCTGGAATCTTAACTGTTTCTATTGTGTTTTCATTTCCCATTTGACTGCATTGTATGCCGCCCAGAGTGGCTCTCAATAGTGAGTTAAGGGGGCATATACATTTAATAAATAAATACAGCACTATCTTGATATTCAACTACTTTGAAACTCATCGAATTGGATACTCAACACATTTTAACGGAAAAGGGACACGGTGGCACAGTGGCTAAGACACTGACCCTGTCGATCGAAAGGTCGGCAGTTCAGCGGTTCGAATCCCTAGTGCCGCGTAACGGGGTGAGCTCCCATTACTTGTCCCAGCGTCTGCCAACCTAGCAGTTCGAAAGCACGTAAAAAATGCAAGTAGAAAAATAGGGACCCCCTTTGGTGGGAAGGTAACAGAGTTCTGTACGCCTTTGGCGTTGAGTCATGTTGGTCACATGACCACGGAGACGTCTTTGGACAGCGTTGGCTCTTTGGCTTTGAAACAGAGATGAATACTGCCCCCTAGAGTCGGGAACGACTAGCACGTATGTGCGAGGGGAACCTTTACCTTTACCTTACATTTTAACATGAAAATTTTGTCCATTGTTTGTGTAGTACTCAATGCACAAGCTAGAATTGTCGGTGTCAGCTGCCTTCTGTCACACTACATTATATCTTATGGGAAAAAATTGTTTGGTACTCATTGTTTTTGGTACTCATCGCGCCCCTCAGAACCAATGAATGATGAGTAACTGAGGGTATCACTGTAATAAAATTTCCAGGCTGGGAGAGAAAGTCTGGAAAGCCACAGCTAAGGATGGGCTAGATAGACAAATGGTCTGAAACAACCTCAGCTTCAGCTTTATGAGCTGGGGTGGCACAGTGGTTAGAGTGCAGTACTGCAGGCTACTTTAGCTGACTGCTAGCTGCAGTTCGGCAGTTCAAATCTCACCGGCTCAAGGTTGACTCAGCCTTCCGTCCTTTTGAGATGGGTAAAATGAGGATCCAGATTGTTAGGGTAAACCACTCTAAATAAACCGCTTAGAGAGGGCTGTAAAAGCACTATGAAGCGGTATATAAATCTAACTGCTATTGCTAGCAGTTGCTATGATGGCACCCATCTGTTTCAATAAAGGAGAATATTTGTAGCTCAGGGTTGACATTAGGGGTACTTGATGCTCTCTGAGCTTGGTTGTTTTCTTCCAGACGTTTCATTACCCTAACTTGGTAACGTCATCAGTGCTGGTCCTAGCACTGATGATGTTACCTAGTCTGCAAGAAAACAAGCAAGCTCAGAGAACGCCGAGGACCCCTTCACCCATCTTTTCACCGGCTGTTTGATCTCCACACACAAACCTTTGTCTCTTTTAAGAGCAGGATTGCTTGCAAACCACGAGCGGGATGAGCCGAAGGCCGCAGCGACGCAGAATTCTCCTCCGACCGATTTGCTGGGTGAAATTTGTGGAGCCGGTTTGCTTTTGCTTTGAAAGAGAGAGAGAGAGAAAGAGAGAGAGAAAAAAAAAAAGAGAGAGAGAGAAAGATCAAAGTCTAATTAAGGATGAAGTAATCCACCAAATGGAGATTTGCTGGAGGTGCAGTTATTAAGCCCGGGGAACTTATTTTCTCAGAACTACGGAGAATCGATAAAAGCTGGAAGATGGAACTGTGGCGGCTCAGCGTTTCAGAAATGCAAATTCGACATGTCCCTTTCATAAGGCAGAAATAGCCGGGGATATTAACAAATTACTTGTTCAGCGACTTCGGCCCGGATTGGCAAGAAGGGGCTTTGAAATGGTTCCTGGACTTAAGGGTGAGCAGAAGACCACCTACTACCTGAGTAGATCGTTCAGGGGATCGGCAGCGGATTGCAAAGAAATAAAGACGATTCATCGCCCTCTCCTCTCAAGACGGCACCTCTGAAACCAGTTTGGGGCTGTCAGGAATAAACATATAGAGCAGGGGTCTCCAACCTTGGTAATTTTAAGCCTGGAGGACTTCAACTCCCAGAATTCCCCAGCCAGTTTTGCCGGCTGGGGAATTCTGGGAGTTGAAGTCCTCCAGACAAAGTCTTCC
This sequence comes from Pantherophis guttatus, assembly GCF_059756535.1. Taxonomy (NCBI): domain Eukaryota; kingdom Metazoa; phylum Chordata; class Lepidosauria; order Squamata; family Colubridae; genus Pantherophis; species Pantherophis guttatus. The sequence continues at coordinate 343,255,082 of NC_142063.1, forward strand.
AGGCTTAAAGCAAAGCTGGCTGGGGAATTCTGGGAGTTGAAGTTCTCCAGGCTTAAAGGAAAGGTGGCTGGGGAATTCTGGGAGTTGAAGTTCTCCAGGCTTAAAGTCCTGCAGGCTTAAAGGAAAGCTGGCTGGGGAATTCTGGGAGTTGAAGTTTCGAGGCTTAAAGTCCTGCAGGCTTAAAGGAAAGGTGGCTGGGGAATTCTGGGAGTTGAAGTCCTCCAGGCTTAAAGGAAAGGTGGCTGGGGAATTCTGGGAGTTGAAGTCCTCCAGACTTAAAGCAAAACTGGCTGGGGAATTCTGGGAGTTAAAGTCCTCCAGGCTTACAGTTGCCAAGGTTGGAGACCCCTGGCATAGAGGAGCTAGTCCTCAATTTACGACCACAATCAGAATTCCCCGTTGCAAGGTGGTGTCGAAGTGAGTTAGACCGGATTTTACGTCGGGGGTTTTTGTTTTGTTTTTTTGGCCAGGATTGTTAAGCGATTCAGCGCGGTTGTTAACTGAATCGCACGGTCGTTAAGTGAATTTGGCTCCCCCTTTCGAATTGGTTGGTTAGAAGTTGGATTCCGGGAGGCTGCAACTCTTGTAAATACATGCCGGTTGCCAAGGTGGCTTGAATTTGGTCACGGGGCCACATGGAGACACTGCCACAGCCGTAAAGGTGAGGACTGGTTCGTATGTCGCTTCCCCCCCCCACCGCTGTTGTAACTTTGAAAGGCTGCTAAAGAAACGGATGTAAGGCGAGGACTTCCTGTACACAACCAGATCGCCCGGGGATGAAAGCTATTAGGCTGCTCTTGTGTCAACGGATGACTTTGGGATTCTGCAGGGATGGCCATCAAAGGAACCGTGTTTAGATAATATTGGGAGCTCCGTATGAACTGAAGTAAACATACATTTCAGGAACTGTTTGAGGTCAGCTTATACCAGATTCAGAGGAAAAGTTTATTTCCAAGCATTCCGTTCCCAAACTTTAATCATATTATTATTATTATTTGCAGGCGTAGTTTTTTTTTCCCCCCTGTCATTACCGACATTGTTGATTCAGAGGCAAAGCAAATGATCAGCTTTTTTGTATACTGGGAGGAAGACAAGCCGAGTTAGATGAGCATGCAAAAATATGTATGGCAAATGGGAAGAGAAACGCAAGCATGCCTTGGCTTAGAGAGTGACACTTACATGCATATCTTAATGTAGAGTTACTATTAAGTACTTGGTGATATTCTCTCCCTCTCTCTTTCTCTCTCCATCCATCCTCCTCAATCCGTCCATCTGTTCATTCATCCCTCTATTCACCTCTTTCTCCGTATCTATATCTATCCACATCCATCCATCCATCCATCCATCCCTCTAGCTATCTGTAGTCATTGACTTACAACCACAATTGTAAGTTTACAACCTCAAATTCCCAAAATGTGCTTAGAATAGTGTAGGGATACACACATAGTACCAGTCTACAACTCTTTAAGGCCTTTTCCTTTCCTTTCCTTCCCTTCCCTCTTCCTTTCCTTCCCTCTTCCTTTCCTTTTCTACCCTCTTCCTTCCCTTCTCTCTTCCTTTCCTTTCTTTCCCTTCCCTTTCCTTTCCTTTTCTTCCCTCTTCCTTCCCTTTCTTTCTTTTCTCCTTTCATTTCCTTTCCTTTCTTCTTTCCCTTCCCTCTTCCTTTCCTTTCCTCTTTCTTTTCTCTCTTTTCCGTTCCTTCCCTTTTCTCTCTCTTCCCTTTCTCCTTCCCTTCCTTCCCTTCCCTTTCTTTCTCCTTCCCTTTCCTCTTTCCTTTCCTTCTTTTATCTTCTTCTTTTCTTTCTTTTCTCATCCTATCCTATCCTATCCTACCCTACCCTACCCAACCCATTGTTTTTCAATTTCAACACCTTTGAGATCCATTGATTTCAGCCTCTAGAATCCCCTAGTCAGCCTGCTTAAGGACAGCTGAAGCAAAACTTAATTTCTGAAGACAAAACAGGGGCAATATTGGCTATTATAAGAAATGGGATGCCAGCCTCAAAACCTTCAGCCTGACCCAGTGGGATTCCCCTCGTGAGGCTTCTCTCCCAAAGACTGCGACGTGTCAAGGATATTTGCTTTCTCTATTAACATTGTGGAGCTGGAAAAGCGCAGAATTGCGAAGTCTTGGCAGGAGGTTCAGGAGAAAATATTATCGACCAAAGCAAGGGAAGTGGTGAATGGAATACAGGTAGTCCTCGACTTACGACCGGTTGTTTAGCAACCGTTCAGACGTATGACGGACACCCCCACAAAGGTACGTATGACATGGTCTCTAAGTTCTGACACCCGTCCACCCCCCAGGAAGTCACATGACTGCATTTTGGGCTTTTGGCAAAAGTTTGGATTTACAGCCATGGTCGTGTTTTACAATGTTTTCCCCAAAAATGGCATTTATTTCCAGTTTGGGGCATAACATAGTGAACAACCATAGCCGCAAAAAAAAAAAAAAGAAAAAAAAAGAAAGAAAAAAACTTTGCAAATTGGGTCAGTTACATGATGACCCGCTTAATGACCATCCTGACTTACAGCCACTATTATTACGGTTATAAGTCAAGGACTACCCATAGGCAGAAATTTTCAACAATGGATGAAGACAAGTTCCAGACGTAAAAACCCAGGTCATTCTACGAAATGTCCGTTTCAGTGAATTTTAAACACAGGTAGTCCTCGATTTACAACCATTCATTTACTGACCGTTCAAAACGACAATTGATTCCTATTTATGACCCTTGTAGCGTCTTGGGGGGGGGGGTCACGGGACCCCCTTTCGTGACCTTCTGACTAGCAAAGTCAACGGGGAAGCCGGATTCGCTTAACAACCGTGTTGCTAACTTAACAACTGCAAGTGATTCACTTAAGAAGCGTGGCAAGAAAGGTCATAGAATGGGGCAAATCTCATTTAATAACGGCCTCGCTTAGCAAGAGAAAGTTTGGGCTCAATTGGGGCCGTAAGTCGAGGACTACCTGCACAGGGATGTGAATTCAACTTTTTATGGTTTTTCCATTCCCCAATGGACGGAAGTGTTACGTGGGGATCGTTTAGGACAGAACGAGCCTGAAGCAGACTCTGTAGTAGGATAACAACAACAATAGTAGTGTTGGAAGGGACCTTGGAGGTCTTCCAGTCTAACCCCCTGCTCAGGCAGGAGATCCTATATCACATCAGACAAATGGCTGTCCAATCTCTTCTTACAAACTTCCACCGTTGGAGCATTCACAACTTCTGGAGGCAAGTAGTTCCACTGGTTAATTGTTCTAACTGTCCGGGAATTTCTCCTTAATTCCAGGTTGCTTGGTTAGTTCCCATCCGTTGCTTTCAGGTGCTTTGGAGAATAGCTTGACCTCCTCCTCTTTGGAGCAGCCCCTCCAATATTGGAAGATTGCTATCGTGTCACCCTTAGTCCTTCTTTTCATTAAACTAGGCCAGGGGTCTGCAACCTTAAACACTCAAAGAGCCATTTGAACCCATTTCCCACAGAAAAGAAAACACCGGGAGCCACAAAACCCTTCCCGTGTCTGACTATTTCTTGAGCAGCCACAAAACTAGCATATGCAGTTGAATTAAACGTTCTGTTTTCTTCTGAAATATTTCTTTTCTTGGATTTATCCATGGTTGGCCTTACTAGGGGTTGAAAAGCTCAGTAAATTGTGTGCTAGCGGGTGTCGCACATTGGTGGTTGTGATGCATATTTTGAGTGACAGGGAGCCATAGCAGAGGGGTAAAAGAGCCACATGCGGCTCCAAAGCCGCAGGTTGCTGACCCCTGAACTAGGCACACACAATTCCTGGATTTTTGGAAACCTGGGACAAAGAAGACTCCTTTCAGGATGAAAGTGAGCAAAAGGGATCGGCTGATCTCTCTCTCCCCCCCCCACTCCCCAAACCCAGGATTGTGTGAGCAAAGTTCCAAGTCAGAGATCATGCAACGTCTCCCTGACGCCCATGCAAACGTGGAGATTGTCCACGGCACACGTCCGGTGGGAGAGGACAGTAAAATTCCTGGGATCCTCCCAGGCTGTTTCCCTGGGAGCTGACAATAACCTTCAAGGTCAGTTCTCCCAGCTCTCTTCCCAAGCCCTCCGTGGCCTACAAGAGTTGCGATTTTTCTCAAAGCGAGTATAAACAGTTTTCAAGGAAATGGAATCAAGAATGATGCCCTATTTACACCACGTCTTTAAAAATAAACGTGTTTTCTCCAGCTCAGGCTGGAAGCTTCAGCTTCCGGTGCCAAAACATTTTCATACTTAAGAATGATGTTTTGTAGACAGGAGAAGGAGAATCTTGTAAAACACGATTACTCTTGTGTTGAGAGTTATGTGAGAAGGAGGGGAGAGATTAGGGGTCCCCAACCTTGGCAACTTTAAACCTGGTGGACTTCAACTCCCAGAATTCCCCAGCCAGCAAAGGCTTAAAGTTGCCAAGATTGGAGACCCCTGGGGTAGATTATCTTGGTTTAAACACTGGGCAGGAGAAGAGGGACCCTTCCTGGACTTACATTTATCAACTACGCACAGGTAGTCCTCGACCTACGACCACAATTGAGCCCCAAAGTATCTGTTGATAAGCCAGACAGTTTAAGGTCAATTTTGCCACAGTTGTTAAGTGAATCACTGCAGTTGTTAAGGTAGTTACGCAGTTGTTAAGTGAATCTGTTGCTAAGGGAAACATATGTTAAATGAGCTTTGTTTCATTTGATGACCAGGCTTGCAATACTGCATCCAGTTTTGGTCGCCTTAAAAAAGATGTTTATTTGTGCCCTATGACTATCATTGTGTTGTACCTTATGATTCTTGATGTACGTATCTTTTCTTTTATGTACATTGAGAGCATATGCACCAAAAACAAATTCCTTGTGTGTCCAATCACACTTGGCCAATAAAGAATTCCTTTCCCATTCTATTCTATTCTATTCTATTCTATTCTATTCTATTCTATTCTATTCTATTCTATTCTATTCTATTCTATTCTATTCTATTCTATTCTATTCTATTCTATCCCATCCCATCCCATCCCATCCCATCCCATCCCATCCCATCCCATCCCATTATTCTATTCTATTCTATTCTATTCTATTCTATTCTATTCTATTCTATTCTATTCTATTCTATTCTATTCTATTCTATTCTATTCTATGTTGAGACTATACAAAGAGTGCAGAGAAGGGCAACAAAGAGGATTAGGGGACTGGAGGCTAAAACATATGAAGAACGGTTGCAGGAACCGGATATGTCTAGTTTGATGAAAAGAAGGACCAGGGGAGACATGATAGCAGTCTTCCAATATTTGAGGGGCTGCCCCAAAGAAGAGGGAGTCAAGCTTTTTTCCAAAGCACCTGGGGGCAGGACAAGAAGCAATGCGTGGAAGTTAATCAAGGAGAGAAGCAAGCAGAAATAAGGAGAAAGTTACATTGCAAGATTGCTATCATGTCACCCCTAATCCAGTGGTGAAATGCTCCTGGTTCTGACCGGATTGCCCGATCCAGTAGCGATGGCGGCGGGTGGTTCGGAGAACCGGTAGCAAAAATCCCTGCGGCCCCCCCACCCTCCATGCCCAGCTGAGCTGCGAGATCATCAGAGGCTGTATTTTTTACTTTTAAAAGCATTTTTTCTACAACCTCTTTGGCCGAAAAAATGCTTTTAAAAGTAAAAAAAAAAAAAGCCTCTGATGATCGCGCAGCTCAGCTGGGATCGTCAGAGGCTTTTAAAAGCATTTTTTCTACAACCTCTTCGGCCGAAGAGGTTGTAGGAAAAAAAAAATTCTGTCTAAATATCTGGCTGACTGTGTGACCAATTATAATTCTAATACCATTTGCCTGCAAGCAAGAACTGGTGGGACCACAAAATAGACAAAAATGCAACTCCCAGCTGAGTTGCCTGATCGTCAGAGGCTTCTAAAAGCATTTTTTTCTGCAACCTCTTAAGGTTGTAGAAAAAATGCTTTTAAAGGTAAAAAAAAAAAAAAGGTTGGCCGTGCCCACCCAGTCACATTACCCCCCCACCAAGCCGTGCCCACAGAACCGATAGTAACAAATTTTAGATTTCACCCCTGCCCTAATCCTTCTTTTCATTGAACTAGACATATCAAATTCCTGCAACTGTTCTTCGTATGTTTTAGCCTCCAACGGACAAGAAGCAACGGGTGGAAAACTAAGCAAGGAGAGAAGCAACCTGGAACTAAGGAGAAATTTCCTGACAGTGAGAACAATTAATCGGTGGAACTACTTGCCACCAGAAGTTGTGAATCCTCCAGCATTGGAAGTTTTTAAGAAGAGATTAGATAACCATTTGTCTGAAGTGGTGTAGGCCAGGGTTTCCTGACTGAGCAGGGGGTTGGACTAGAAGACCTCCAAGGTCCCTTCCAACTCTGTTATTCTGTTATCCCAAAGGGGGAGGGACGTATTTTTTAAAAATCAGAATGCAAGTGGGCACTCCCGAGTGTGCATTTGGCAAACCCGTTCCTTAGCTTGGCCCCAAGTACCCCACACATTCTAAATCTTTCCTTCCGGAGGGCGGTGTGCGAGATAAGTGAAAATCAGTGACTCGAACTCGTTACAAGGGGTTTTCTTCTTGTTGTTGTTATTGTTGTCGTTGCCTTTCCTCAACACAAGCCACGAGTTGACAAACCTAGGCCCCAATTTTTGCTGACATTAGTTTACGTCTCATTAAGACTCTTAATGAAAGCAGCATGTCGGCCCGACTTGAAAAAGAGAAAAAAAAATATTTCTTTTCTTTTTTTTTAATTAGAAAAAAAAAAAGACAATCCAATCGCTGTGTAAGCAAACGGGGGGTTTCGTTTCCTCAAACGCGGCTTCAAACGGACCGCAAGAGACTCTTTACAAGTGCACATACAAGGGATTTGAAGTCTATTACATTCCATATATTCTTTCGCTTTAATCTAGAGCTTTTAATCTTGACTCCAGCCAACGTCATCCCTGTTTGCCAGGGAGGCTGTGATTACTCGGAGGGGCGCATGGAGAATCCTCTCGGCTGAGCCTTCCTGAGCCTCATTTATTTCATTTTTTTTAATTGTACTATTTCCTATTTTATTTTAGAAAATTCATATGGCCGCACACCAGTAGGTGGGTTTCAAAATTTTTTTACTACCGGTTCTGTGGGTGTGGCTTGGTGGGCGTGGCATGGCTTGGTGGGCGTGGCTTGGTGGGTGTGGCAGGGGAAGGATACTGTAAAATCTCCATTCCCTCCCCACTCCAGGGGAAGGATACTGTAAAATCTCCATTCCCACCCTACTCCAGGAAAAGGATACTGTAAAATCTCCATTCCCACCCTACTCCAGGAGAAGGATGCTGTAAAATCTCCATTCCCACCCTACTCCAGGGGAAGGATACTGTAAAATCTCCATTCCCACCCCACTCCAGGGGAAGGATACTGTAAAATCTCCATTCCCACCCTACTCCAGGGGAAGGATACTGTAAAATCTCCATTCCCTCCCCACTCCAGGGGAAGGATACTGTAAAATCTCCATTCCCACCCCACTCCAGGGGAAGGATACTGTAAAATCTCCATTCCCTCCCCACTCCAGGGGAAGGATACTGTAATATCTCCATTCCCACCCCACTCCAGGGGAAGGATACTGTAAAATCTCCATTCCCACCCTATTCCAGGAGAAGGATACTGTAAAATCTCCATTCCCTCCCCACTCCAGGAGAAGGATACTGTAAAATCTCCATTCCCTCCCCAAATTCAGGGGAAGGTTACTGCAAAATTCCCATTTCCTCCCGGTCAGCTGGGATTTGGGAGGCAGAGAATAGATGGGGGCAGGGCCAGTCAGAATTTTTACTGCTGGTTCTCCGAACTACTCAAAATTTCCGCTACCGGTTCTCCAGAACTGGTCAGAACCCGCTGAAACCCACCTCTGCCGCACACTCTCAGTGAACACTTTTGTCTGGGGGTTAGACACTAGACTAGAAAGTGGGAGTCTGTGAGTTCTAGTCCCGTCGTAGCCATGACCGTCAACTGGGTGACTTTGGGCTGGTCACAGGGAGATGGGGAGTTCTAGTCCCACCTTAGACATGAAAGCTGGCCGCGTGACTTTAGGCCAATCACCAGGAGACAGTGAGTTCTAGTCTCGCCTTAAGCATGAAAACAGGCTTGGTGACTTTGGGCCAATCGCCAGGAGATGGTGAGTTCTAGTCCCACCTTAGCCCTGAAAGCTGGCTGTGTGACTTTAAGGCAATCACCAGGAGACAGTGAGTTCTAGTCCTGCCTGAGGCATGAAATACGACTGGGTGTCTTTGGGCCAGTCAGTCTCTCTCTCAGCCCAACCTACCTCACAGGGTTGTGGTTGCCGAGAAAATAGGAGGAGGAAAGTGTGCTGAATATGTTTGCCGCCTCGCCTTATTTGTAAGAATAATAAAGGCTAGATAAAAATCAATACATTTATTAAAATAAATAATATCTAGCAAGAAGGTTGGAAACACCAGAAGGGGACCTTCTAAAGAAGAATGATTTGAGAAAGAACACAAACCATTTCCGGGTGAAGTAGCTGGAAATATTTTGGAGCCAATCTGATTCTTTTTTTTTTTCCAAAGACATTTGGTTGAACACAGCTAATGCATTTTTCCAAGATTTTATATGTTCCCTTTTCTGAAGGAGTGGGTGCTTCCTATCCTGTTATTTTTATATGTGCCCCCCCCACATTAAACATGGCTTTCGTTCTTTATCCTGCACCTTCCCCATTTGGAGGTCAACCCCATAAAATGCATAACTGGAAGGGGTGACAGCCTTTCAGAGATTCCTAAAAACCCTGCAAAAATGTCTTTGAACCAGAGATCAAAGCTTGAGAGATACTTAATTCTGTGGTGAGCAACTCACAGGCAGCATATGCTTAATGGGAACCAGCAAAACCTTGGAAAAAGCTGATTAAATCATGTTAATAATATAACATTAAAGTCAACACAGCTAAGTGTGTCAGTCACTCCGAGGTCCCTGCATTCACTACTCAAAGCGACAAAAGGCAGGGAAAAAAATGGAAGAACTATAGGTAGTCCTCAACTTATGACCACAATGGAGCCCAATGTCTTTGTTGCTAAGAGAGACAGTTAAGTGAGTTTTAGGCCCGTTTTATGACCTTCCTTGCCTCTGTGAAACATTATAATGGTTAAGTTATTAACATGGTCATTAAGCCAATCTGGCTTCCCCACTGACTTGTCGGAAGGTCGCAAAAAGAGGATCACGTGACCCCAGGACACTGCGACCGTCATAAATAAGAACCAGTTGCCAAGGGTCTGAATTTTGATCATGTGACCGCAGGCATGCTGCAATGGTCATAAGTGTGAAAAAAAGTCATAAGTCACTTTTTCAGTGCAGTTGAAACGTCGAATGGTTACCAAATGCCGGGGAGTAGAGTAGAGTAGAGTAGAGTAGAGTAGAGTAGAGTAGAGTAGAGTAGAGTAGAGTAGAGTAGAGTAGAGTAGAGTAGAGTAGAAGAGAAGAGAAGAGAAGAGAAGAGAAAATATGGGATGGAATGGAATGGAATGGAGTGGAGTGGAGTGGAGTGGAGTGGAGTGGAATGGAATGGAATGGAATGGAATGGAATAGAATAGAATAGAATAGAATAGAATAGAATAGAATAGAATAGAATAGAATAGAATAGAATAGAATAGAATAGAATAGAATAGAATAGAATAGAATAGAATAGAATAGAAAATATAGGGGGGAGTGGAGTGGAGTGGAGTGGAGTAGAGTAGAGTAGAAGAAGGAAAGGAATGGAATGGAATGGAATGGAATGGAATGGAATGGAAGAGAAGAGAAGAGAAGAGAAGAGAAGAGAAGAGAAGAGAAGAGAAGAGAAGAGAAGAGAAGAGAAGAGAAGAGAAGAACAGACTTGGAAGGAACCTTGGAGGTCATCTAGTCCAAGCAAGAGACCCTACACCATTTCTGACAGATGGCAGTCCAGTCTCTTCTTGAAAGCCTCCAGTGATGAAGCTCCCACAACTTCTAAAGGCAACTTCTGTTCCATGGGTTGACTGTTCTCACTGTCAGGAAATTCCTCCTTATTTCCAGGTTGCTTCTCTCCTTGATGAGTTTCCACCCATTGCTTCTTGTCCTACCCTCAGGTGCTTTGGAGAATAGCTTGACTCCCTCTTCTTTGGGGCAGCCCCTCAAATATTGAAACACTGCTATCATGTCTCCCCTGGTCCTTCTTTTCATTAAACTAGACATACCCAGTTCCTACAACCCTTCTTCATAGGTTTTAGCCTCCAGTCCCCTAATCCAGTGGTGAAATTAAAATTTGTTACTATCGGTTCTGTGAGCGTGGCTTGGTGGTGGTGGGTTAATGTGACTGGATGGGCGTGGCCAACTTTTCTTTTTTTTACTTTTAAAAGCATTTTTTCTACAACCTTAAGAGCTTGCAGAAAAAAATGCTTTTAGAAGCCTCTGACGACCAGGCAACTCAGCTGGGATCGCCAGAGGTTTTTAAAGGCATTTTTTTTTCCTACAACCTCTTTGGCCAAAGAGGTTATAGAAAAAATGCTTTTAAAAGTAAAAAAAAAAAAAGCCTCTGATGATCGCGCAACTCAGCTGGGCATGGGGGGGGCGCAGGGATTTTTGCTACCGGTTCTCCGAACCACCTGCCGCCATCGCTACCGGATCGGGCGATCCGGTCCGAACCGGGAGCATTTCACCCCTGCCCTAATCCTCTTTGTTGCTCTTCTCTGCACTCTTTCCAGAGTCTCCACATCTTTTTTACATCGTGGCGACCAAAACTGGATGCAGGATTCCAAGTCTGGCCTTCCCAAGGCCTTATTAAGTGGTATTAACACTTCACGTGATCTGGATTCCATCCCTCTGTTGATGCAGCCTAGAACTGTAACAGGGGTGGGTTCTACTTACCTTTACTACTGGTTTGCAACGTGCCTATGATTGCCTATGATGACGTCCGGGTCAGTGGGCAGAGCCTCCCACCGATTTTACTACCAGTTCATGCGAACTGGTCCGAACCGGGGGCAACCCACCACTCAACTGTAAGGTAGGTACCAGCCAGGATTTGAACCTTGGTCTCCCGCACCAAAGGCGGTTGGACAAGCATTTGTCTGAAGTGGTACAGGGTTGGAGGTTGGATTAGAAGACATCCAAGGTCCCTTCCAACTCTTTTATTCTGTTAAAGACGACGTCCTAACCACTATGCCAACCAGTTGCTATTAGGGCTCTTGCTCCCCCAGTGCCACAAGAGATGCCCACCTCAGACCAGCACCCTTCGTTCCCTCCTTGAGATGTGCTCAACTACCATTTCAATTTGTATTTAATTTGGTAGAGTAGCTTTGCACCGGACCACAGATGCAAATTGAAATGGTAGCTGCCTTCTATTGAACAGAAAAATCTCAAGGCAGCAGAAGGTCAAGAGCACAGTAGTAGTAGTTACTCACAGTAGTCAGAGAGGACTAATCCAGGGTCTCCTCAGAGCCTGGAGACGAAATTGGGAAGACCCCCGTGTGACACACTGCATTTGGCATTACTAATTACTTAATTATTGTACGCTGCAGGGGTGGGTTCTAAATTTTTTTTACTACCGGTTCTGTGGGCGTGGCTTATTTTGTGGGCGTGGCTTGATGGTCATGTGACAATTATTTAGGATTTAGCAGAGGTACTGGTCTACCAGGCTTTTCACTGCTTGCAGAGCTGTACTCATTTATTTTTGCAGGCACCGGTCTACTCATTTGTTTTTGGAGGCACTGGTCTACCCATTTATTTTTGCAGGCACTGGTCTACTCATTTGTTTTTGCAGGCACTGGTCTACTCATTTATTTTTGCAGGCACTGGTCTACTCATTTGTTTTTGGAGGCACTGGTCTACTCATTTATTTTTGCAGGCACTGGTCTACTCATTTGTTTTTGGAGGCACTGGTCTACCCATTTATTTTTGCAGGCACCGATCTACTCATTTGTTTTTGGAGGCACTGGTCTACCAGCATACTGCCTTTTACCACTGATCAGCTGTAGGGCGGCCCTTTGAGTTTAAACAGCTTTTTTCCTTCTAGCCGATCAGCTGGGACTCAGGAGGCAGCAATAGATTGGGGGTGGGGCCAAATAAAAGGTAAGAATAATGTGGGGGGGGGGCAGGGGGGCAGAACCGGTTCGGTGACATCATATCGTCACCGCTACCGGCTCGGCGGAACCGGGCTGAACTGGGAGGAACCCACCACCGGTACGCTGCCTAGAAACGCCTTTAGTCGAGATGCGCGGCACGTAAGTTTAATAGATGACTATACCAATAAAATAAAAGTCATGGAAAAATCTGAAGCAACCTGCCTCGGTTACACATTCTTAATTCTGCCCACAAACTCAACCCACAGGTAGCCCTCGACGTACAACCGCCATGGAGACTAAAATTCCCATATGCCAAGCAAGGCCATTCTTAAGCTAGCCGTGCCCCCCCCTTTTTTTTTGCCACGGTTGCAAAGCGAATCACGTGGCCGTCAAGCGAATCCGCTTTCCCTCGCTGACTTTGCTTGTGGAAAGCCGTCTGGGAAGGTCACAAACGGGGATCGCGTGACAACTCCCCACCCCCGGGACAGCGCAACCGTCATAAATACGGGCCGGTTGCCAAGCATCCGAATTTCGATCGCGTGACCCCGCCACACGGTCGTAAGTGTGGAAAGCGGCCGTATTTTTCAGGGCCGTTGTAACTTTGAATGGTCACTCAACGAATGGCTGCAAGTCGAGGGCTGCCTGGATTGTACGAATGTTAACGAGTGACCCGCTCCAGCGAAAGAGAAGACGAGAGATCAGGAAGGGAGGCAAATGGAGTAAAAACAGAGGCAGCCGCGAAGGATCCTTTCCCGCCAATTGACACGGAGGCATGCAGGGAATCCACTCACCACGGAGCTTTGATGGAAAAGCACCCAGCTCCAAAGAGGTAAGGCCTTCACGGAAAGCAGGGGAAATGCACAAAGATTAGACGGGAGAGGTCATTTAAACAACGAGCCACCTCATCAGCTCCTTAAAATATATTTGCTTTTAGAGTTATTGCTTTCTTAAAAGGCGGGGGGGAGGCATGCCACCCCTTCCCACCCCTTACTCACCTGCAAAACAGAATGGGACAATTTGCCACGGCCAACTCTCGCCGCGAGACAATTCCAACAATTCAGGACAATTTATGAGCCGCGGTGGCGCAGTGGTTAGAGTGCAGTGCTGCAGGGCTACTTCTGCTGACTGCCTGCAATTTGGCAGTTCGATTCTCACTAGGCTCAAGGTCGACTCAGCCTTCCATCCTTTCTGAGGTCGTCAAATGAGGACCCAAATTGCTGGGGCAGCAATAGGCTGACTCTGTAAACCGCTTAGAGAGGGCTGTAAAGCACTGTGAAGCGGTATATAAGTCTTAAGTGCTATTGCTAATTCTTTTTTTTAATTATTTAAAATAATATTAAAATACAGGTAGTATTATTACAACTTGCCATGGGACAAAAGTTGACTCAGCCTTCCATCCTTTCTAAGGTAGGTGAAATGAGGACCCAGTTTGTGGGGGCAATAAGCTGACTTTGTATAAATATACAAAAGTATGAAGGCTATTGCTTAACGCACTGTAAGCCGCCCTGAGTCTCCGGAGAAGGGCAGCATATAAATCAAATTAAAAAAAAAAAAAAAAAAGTTACGCTGATACCGGCGTCCTTGACTTAACAACCGTCCGTTTAGTGACTGTTGAAAGTTACAAGGGGGCTGAAAAAAAAGGGATCTGGGACTGTTTATTCACACTTATGACCACTGCAGCATCCCCATGGTCACATGATCAAAATTCAGACGCTTGGCAACTGGCATGTACTTACAACGGTTGAAGAATCCAGGTGTCACGTGATCCCCTTTTGCGGACTTTCTGTCGAGCAAACTCAATGGGGAAGCCAGATTCACTTAACAACCGTGTTTACTAAATGAACAGCTGCAGTGGCTCGCTTAACAACTGTGGCAAGAAAGGTAGCTAAATGGGGCAAAACTCACTTAACAAACTGTCTCGCTTGGCAACATCAATTTTGGGCTCAATTGTGGTCGTAAGTCGAGGACTAGCTATATTTTAAGTTTTGTCGTTCACATTTCATTTTGTCCCTCCTTTGGCATCCTTTCTTTCCCGATTCTGTTCCATCATTTCTTGATACAGGTAGTCCTCGACTTACAACCACAACTGAGCCCAAAATTTCTGTGGCTAAGCAAGACACTTGTTGAGTCAACTTTGCCCCACATTTACGACTTTCCTTGCCACATTTGTTAAGTGAATCACTGAAGTTATTAAATTAGTCACACGGTTGTTAAGTGAATCGGGCTTCCCCATCGACTTTGCTTGTCAGAAGGTCGCAAAAGGGGAATCACGTGACCCCGAGACTCTGCAACCGTCGTTAAGTATGAACCAGTTGTCAAGTATCTGGATGTAAATCACATGACCATGGGGATGGTGCAACGGTCGTAAGTGTGAAAAATGTTCCTAAGTCACTTTTTTTCAGTGCCGTTGCAACTCTGAACAGTCGCTAAATGAACGGTTGTAATTCGAGGACCACCTGCATTAGTGTAACTCTTGTTCCATGGCGAGTTATCCCTTGGCAAGTTGGCTGTGGCAAGTTGTCCTCGACTCCCCAACAAAAGACCCAGAATTTAGGGAGGTGGGGGGAAATCACAGCACAGGTGCTAATGAAAATAACTGTTCTTCCTTTCCAAAATGCATACAATATTTTCTTCTCTTGTCTTCCTGATATTACTTACTTTGAAAGGGAAGAGCCCAAAGTCCGAACTGTATTATTTGCTCAAAACGCCACAGAAATAACATGTCGTTGAAAATAAAAACCTTCAAATATAAAAATCACTGGTATCATTTCTCCTACTGGTAGGAGAAATGGCTAAGCCTGAATCCTTTTCGCCTGACACCTGGTCTACCCCAACATGGGCTGGCTTGAGTTAAATTTTAAATTGATTTTAAATTGGGTTGTTTTAATTTACGACCAAAATAATATTTAATTATTTTAAACTGCTTTTAAATTTTGTATGTATTGTTTTTTACTTTGGCTGTTCACCGCCCTGAGTCCTATTTGGAGAAGGGCGGTATAGAAATAAGAACAAATAAATAAATAAATAAATAAACATGTGGGAGGGGGCATTCTGCTCCCTTTTGCCTTTCAGCTCCAATCCAGGAGCCCTCAAGCAGTCGCATTCACGACAAACCATTTTATACCAAATTTATATTTTGCTGATAAAAGAAATAAAGGGAGACTAATATAGATCTATTTCAAGCTTTTTAGTTTTCATCAGCTAGCCATACCCTTGCTCGGATTCGAACTTGGGCTTCCTGCATGCTAGGCAGTTGAATTAACCTTCTGAGCCACAAGTTCTCCTCCCTTCATCAGCTTGAGCTGGGGGAAAGATTAAGGGTTTGTTTTTCTATCGAGACACCTGGTCCACCCCAACATGTGGGAGGGGGCATTCTGCTCCCTTTTGCATTTCAGCTCCTATCCAGGAGCCCTCAAGGAATATATGTTCGAATCCGAGTAAGGGTATGGCTAGCTGATGAGAGCTAAATAGCTTGAAATAGATCTATACTAGTCTCCCTTTATTTCTTTATCAGCAAAATATAAATTTGGTATAAAATGGTTTGTCGTGAATGCGACTGCTTGAGGGCTCCTGGATTAGAGCTGAAAGGCAAAAGGGATGCAGTATGCTCCTTTCCACATGCTGGGGTAGGCCAGGTGTCTCGATAGAAAAACACTTAATGTATGTATGTATGTATGTATGTGTATGTATGTATACACACACACACACATATACATATATATAGTATACATATACATATATATATATAGTATACATAAATATATATATACACATACCCTGTAGGAGAACCTGGGATGCCATGCGTTCCCACGGACACTGGAGGAAAGCAACAGATACGCAGGTAATCCTTGACACAAAACCATTCGTTTACTGACCGTTCGGAGTTACAATGGCACCGAAAAAAGTGACTTCTGACCAGTTTTTCACACTTAGGACCGTTGCGACATCCCCGTGGTCACATGATCAAAATTCAGACACTTGGCAACTGGCACATACTTACGACAATTGCAGTGTCCCTGGGTGTCATGAGATCCCCCTTTGGTGACCTTCGGACAAGCAAAGTCAATGGGGGAGCCAGATTCGCTTAACGACCGCATGACTAACTTAACAACTGCATCGATTCGCTTCACAAAGCGTGACAAGAAAGGTCGTAAAACGGGGCAAACCTCCCTGAACGACAGTCTCACTTTAGCAATGGAAAATTTGGGCTCAGTTTTGGTTGTTAAGTTGAGTACTACCTATGTATACTATTGTATAATAAAGGCATTTCCTGGGCCTTACTGCCCATTAATGATGCCTAACTTTGTAGCCCAACCTGTTGTTTAAAGCAGGAGTCCCCAACCTTGGCAACTTTAAGACTTGTGGACTTCAACTCCCAGCATTCCTCAGCCAGGAGTCCCCAACTTTGGCAACTTTAAGACTTGTGGACTTCAACTCCCAGCATTCCTCAGCCAGGAGTCCCCAACCTTGGCAACTTTAAGACTTGTGGACTTCAACTCCCAGCATTCCTCAGCCAGGGGTCCCCAACCTTGGCAACTTTAAGACTTGTGGACTTCAGCTCCCATAATTCCTCAGCCAGGGGTCCCCAACCTTGGCAACTTTAAGACTTGTGGACTTCAACTCCCAGAATTCCTCAGCCAGGGGTCCCCAACCTTGGCAACTTTAAGACTTGTGGACTTCAACTCCCAGAATTCCTCAGCCAGGGGTCCCCAACCTTGGCAACTTTAAGACTTGTGGACTTCAACTCCCAGAATTCCTCAGCCAGGGGTCCCCAACCTTGGCAACTTTAAGACTTGTGGACTTCAACTCCCAGAATTCCTCAGCCAGGGGTCCCCAACCTTGGCAACTTTAAGACTTGTGGACTTCAACTCCCAGCATTCCTCAGCCAGGGGTCCCCAACCTTGGCAACTTTAAGACTTGTGGACTTCAGCTCCCAGAATTCCTCAGCCAGGAGTCCCCAACCTTGGCAACTTTAAGACTTGTGGACTTCAACTCCCAGCATTCCTCAGCCAGGGGTCCCCAACCTTGGCAAATTTAAGACTTGTGGACTTCAACTCCCAGAATTCCTCAGCCAGGGGTCCCCAACCTTGGCAACTTTAAGACTTGTGGACTTCAACTCCCAGAATTCCTCAGCCAGGGGTCCCCAACCATTGTTTCTGAACCAGGGCAATTTTAAGACGTGTGGACTTCAACTCCCAGAATTCTCCAGTCAGTATGATTAGGCTTAATGGTGGCTGAGCAATTCTGGGAGTTGAAGTCCACAAGTCTTAAAGTTGCCAAGATTGGGGACCCCTGCTTTAAAGCCCTGGATCGGCACCGGGTTGCGGCATGTCAGAAACCGGTCCGCACAAACAAGCAAAGCCCCATCTGCGGGATGTAGGCAGCCCGCGAAACTACAAACCCCTCCGATCCACGGAAAAATCTCTCTCCACAGAACCGGTCCCTGGTGTCCAGAAGATTTGGGGCCGGTAGTAAAGGTAAGTAGAACCTACCCCTGCATCTGTACATAGGCAGAAGTGAGCGAGGCAAAATCTCACTTGAATGCCGTTGAACTTTATCTAATCTAGTTTAGGTGCTAACCACTAGTCTAGGAAGATTCCGGTAAAATAGACATGAATAATAAAATCGCTAATGGAGCTTTTCATGTTGTTGTTGTTTGTTTGTGTTTGACAGGTGGAATTCTGGGAGTTGAAGTCCATCCCGCTTAAAACGGCCAGGGTTGAGAAACATTGGTATAGATCCGTGATGGCGAACGTAGGGCACATGTGCCACAGGTGGCACGCGGAGCCATATCTGTGGGCATGCGAGCGTTGCCCTAGCTCAGCTCCAGTGCGCATGCACGCGCCGGCCATTTGATTTTCGGGCCTTCTGGTTCTACCGGAAGTTGGGAAACGGGCTGTTTCCGGCATCCGGAGGGCCTCTGGGGGCGTGGGGAAGGCCGTTTTCGCCCTCCCCAGGCTCCAAGAAAGCGTCTGGAGTCTGGGGAGGACGAAAAACGGGCCTTCCTGGCCCACCATGCCATCACGTGCCAAAAGCGTTGGGAGCGCTGGGGGAGGGTCGTGCGCGCATGTGTGGGGAGACAGTGTGCATTGAATTATGGGTGTAGGCACGCACATGCATGACCCCCCTGTGCTCCCCCCACTTTTGGCACACAATGGCAAGAAGGTTAGCCATCACTGGTATAGATGTTAGGGACAACAGCCATGTTCTACGTAGCGTTAGTTAGAAACCGAATAGTATCTGGGCTGGGCTTGGTCTTGCCTAGCAAAGTTAATCCTGATGCTAACATTGAGACCTAGATTCATGGCTTCCCTTCTCCATCTTTGGGAAGGCAAAGCTTGGCTTGAGCCACTGACTTTCCAATAAAGATGGTAACCATAAACAGGGCATGTGAACATGGCACATGTGTTGCCAGCAAACCTCAGGAGCATTTCCTTCCACGAAGCAGGCTCACTAACCTCTTTTCTCCCCAGATATCTGGGAGACCCTCGCCCCCTCAAATGTGGGTCTGGCTAGACGCTGAGCAAAGAGCAAGCATTCCCCCCCCTTCCCAAAGTGCACAGACAGAGACACAAACCCCACATGGCTAAAGATCAAAGGCAAATTTCCCTAAGTTTGGGGGAAATAAAAATAAAAACGACAAGTTCAAAAGAGCAAACGAAAACCCCAAGCCTTAAAAAAAAAAATGAAAATGAAAAACAAGGCAGTGAAGCAGAGACGTGAGAGGCAGGGGAGCAGCAGGGAGTTAAATAACTGGGTTAAAAAGAGAAGATTGGGCTGAGGTCTTTCGCTAACCATGAATGACCCACCTTACTTGTTGCGTAGAGTAACAACGAGCAACTTCACACCTGGCCACACACTTTTGAGATTTCTGAGGGACATGGCACTGCTCCAGTAAAATCTATACCCGTGATGGCGAACCTATCACACGCGTGCCACAGGTGGCACATGTAGGCATATCAGTGGGCACATGAGATCAGCTCCGCCAGCTGATTTCCGGGCCTTCTGGGCCCACCAGAAGTAGGGAAACAGGTTGTTTCCTGCCTCCAGAAGGCCTCGGGTGATGGTGGGGAAGGCCCGTTTTTCTCTCTCACCTGGCTCCAGAGCCTTTCTAGGAGTCTGGGGAGGGCGAAAACGGCCTTCCCCACCCGCCCGGAGGCCCTCCAGAGGCCAGGAACAGCCTGTTTGCCAACTTCCGGTGGGACCGAAAGACCTGTTTTTTGCTGTCCCCAGCCTCCAGAGCCTCGGGAGGGTAAAAACAGCCTTCCCCATCCCTCCGGAGGCCAGAAATGGCCCGTTTGCCAACTTCCGGTGGGACCGGAAGTTGGCAAACGGGCCGTTTTTAGCCTCCGGAGGACCTCCGGGGAAGTGGGGAAGGCTGTTTTCACCCTCCCCAGATTCCTAGAGAGACTCTGGAGCCAGGTGAGAGAGAAAAACAGACATACCGGGCCATCGCATGCCAGGAGTGGGGGGAGTGGGGGGGTCACGCGTGCATGCGTGGGGCGCATAGAATTATGGGTGTGGGCACGCATGCGCATGACCCCCCCGCCCCCCTCCTCCTGGCACACGATGGCAAAAAGGTTAGCCATCACTGATCTATACATTTCTGACTTGTTCAGTATCATCAATCGCTTGTATGGCGTTTAGACATCCCATTGCAGGTAACTCTCAATTTACAACTATCCATTTAGTGACTGTTCAAAGTTGCAAAGGCACTGAAAAAAGCTATGACCGTTTTTCACACTTTATGACCGTTGCAGCATTCCCTTGGTCATGTGATCAAAATTCAGACGCTTGGCAACTGGCATGTACTTATGACGGTTGTACTGTCCCGGGTCATGTGATCCCCCTTTGGTGACCTTCTGACAGGCAAAGTCAATGGGGAAGCCAGATTCACTTAACAACCGTGTTCCTAATGTAACAACGGCAATGATTCACTTAACGACTGTGGGCAAGAAAGATGGTATAAACTCACTGAACACCCGCCTCACTAAGCAAGAGAAATTTTGGGGCTCAGTTGTGGTCGTATGTCGAGGACTACCTGTATCTCTCTCGTGTCCTTTTCATTCCCGTATGAACCACTGGCACGCAATGCACCATTCCCCTGCCTGAGCTTGCAGCATTCGAATTCAAGGCTGCAATTCAAGGCTGGGTTTTGCAATTCAAGTCCACCTGCCTCACTAAGTTTCTGCTAGCCCGGGAGACAACTTCCCAGGATCAAGAGGTGGGACCTGCAGCCGTTGCAGAAGCAATGGGAAAAAAACAACACTGCAAATGGAATGGAATGAGAACAGGAAGAGAACAGGACAGGACAGGACAGGACAGGACAGGACAGGACAGAATAAAAGTTGGAAGAAACCTTGGAGGTCTTCTAATCCAGCAGCTCAAGCAGGAGACCCTACACCATTTCAGACAAATGGTTGTCCAACCTCTTCTTAAAAACTTCCAGTGTTGGAGCATTCGCAACTTCTGGTGGCAAGTTGTTCCACTGGTTAATTGTCCTCACTGTTGGGAAATTTCTCCTTAGTTCTAGGTTGCTTCTCTCCTTGATTAGTTTCCACCCGTTGCTTCTTGTCCTGCCTTCAGGTGCTTTGGAGAATAGCTTGACTCCCTCTTCTTTGGGGCAGCCCCTGAGATATTGGAAGACTGCTATCATATCTCCCTCTAGTTCTCTTCTCTTCTCTTCTCTTCTCTTCTCTTCTCTTCTCTTCTCTTCTCTTCTCTTCTCTTCTCTTCTCTTCTTCTCCTCTCCTCTCCTCTCCTCTTCCCTCCCCTCCCCTCCCCCCCTCTCTTCACTTCACTAGACTAGCCATGACTTTGTGTTCTAGCCTCCAGGCCCCTAATCATCTTTGTTGCTCTTCTCAGCACTCTTTCTAGGGCCTCAAAGTCTTTTTTCTTTGTTTTTTTCCCTCTTTTTGGTAATGTGGTGTCCAGAACCGGACACAATATTCCCAATGTGGCCTGATTTCTCCAGAACGTGCTCTGATTGGCAATGGTTCTTTGGGATTTCTTGCTGGGAATGGTTTGTTCCCATCACCGCTGCCTGCCCTTTTTGTTGTTGTTGTTGTTGTTAGTTGCGAAGTCATGTCCGACCCATCGCGACCCCATGGACAACATTCCTCCAGGCCTTCCTGTCCTCTACCATCCTCTGGAGTCCATTGAAGCTCACGCCGACTGCTTCAGTGACTCCATCCAGCCACCTCGTTCTCTGCCGTCCCCTTCTTCTTTTGCCCTCCATCGTTCCCAGCATTAGGCTCTTCTCCAGGGAGTCCTTCCTTCTCATTTGGTGGCCAAAGCATTTGAGTTTCCTCTTCAGGATCTGGCCTTCTCAAGAGCAGTCAGGGTTGATCTCCTCTAGGACTGACCGGTTGGATCGCCTTGAAGTCCAAGGGACTCGCAGGAGTCTTCTCCAGCACCAGAGTTCAAAGGCCCCAATTCTTTGGCTCTCAGCCTTCCTTATGGTCCAACTTTCACAGCCATCCATTGCAACTGGGAAAACCATCGCCTTGACTATACACACTTTTGTTGGCAGGGTGATGTCTCTGCTTTTTAGTACGCTGTCTAGATTTGCCATAGCTTTCCTCCCCAGGAGCAAGCATCTTTTAATTTCTTGGCTGCAGTCCCCATCTGCAGTGATCTTGGAGCTCAGGAAAATAAAATCTGTCACTACCTCCATTTCTTTCCCATCTATTTGCCAGGAATTGAGAGGGCCGGATGCCATGATCTTAGTTTTCTTAATGTTTAGTTTCAAGCCAACTTTTCCACTCTCCTCCTTCACCCGCATCAGAAGGCTCTGCATCCTTAAAACCATCCAAACCCCGAATTATGTCCTTCCTTCTTCACCCACGTGGCTTCCTCATTTAAATTGCTCTCCTCTACAGTGTCTCAGCAATCTTTCCTCCCCTTGTTATTTGATTTTCTTAATTGGAGATGGCAGGGATTGAACATGTGACCTTCGGGAAGCCAAGCAGCTGCTCCACCACTGACCTACAATATCTTCAGATCCGGTACAGAAAAAAAAAGATTCAAAGCCTAGATAAGATCTCAGGGGAATCCAGGGAACATAAAAAAAAAAAAAAAATCTCAGCTGCTTTGAGAATGCAAAACCAAAACTTTGGATCTGACATCTGCAGAGGGACAGGAAGGAAGGGGGGTGAATTATATCTTCCTGACCGCTTAGTCATAAAAAAAAGGAGGTGGCAAAACCACGCAGCACAATTTGCATCTCTGCTCCCCTCTCTGATAAGGGACTCACTGAATACAGAATAGCAAAGTTGGAAGGGACCTTGGAGGTCTTCTAGTCCAACCCCCTGCTCAGGCAGGAAAAACTATACCATTTTGGACAAATGGTTGAACGACGTCTTCTTAAAAGCCTCCAGCCTCTGGTGGCAAGTTGTTCCACTGATTAATTGTTCCCACTGTCAGGAAGTTTCTCCTTAGTTCCAGGTTGCTTCCCTCCTTGATTACTTTCCACCCATCGCTTCTTGTCCTGCCCTCAGGTGCTTTGGAGGATAGCTTGATTCCCTCTTCTTTGGGGCAGCCTCTGAGATATTGGAAGACTGCTATAATGTCTCCCCTGGTCCTTCGTTTCATGAAATTGAAAAGAAGGACTAGGGGTGACAACATTTTTTTTTTTCTCAGTGGCTTCTCATACAATATGCCCCTCCTGTTCCGTTCCGTTCTGTTCCACTCTATTCTATTCTCATAAAGGGCGCGCAATCTGGGAGTCCTCCTGGATACGCAGCTGTCCTTGGAGGAACATCTGACGGCTGTAACCAGGGGGACCTTTTATCAGGTTCGCCTGATTCGCCAGTTGCGGCCCTTTCTTGATCGGGATTCCCTGTGCACAGTCACTCACGCCGTCGTCACCTCTCGCCTTGACTACTGCAACGCTCTCTACATGGGGCTCCCCTTGAAGAGCACCCAGAGGCTCCAACTGGTCCAGAATGCAGCAGCGCGGGTAGTGACAGGAGCAGCATGGCGCTCCCATGTAACACCGCTCCTGCGCGAGCTGCACTGGCTCCCAGTGGTCTTCCGGGTGCGCTTCAAGGTGTTGGTTATCACCTTTAAAGCGCTCCATGGCATAGGGCCTAGCTATCTGCGAGACCGCCTGCTGCCACCGACGACCTCCCATCGACCCGTGCGCTCCCACAGAGAGGGCCTCCTCGGGGTGCCATCAGCCAAGCAATGTAGGCTGGTGACCCCCGGGGGAGGGCCTTCTCTGTGGGGGCTCCCACCCTCTGGAATCAGTTGCCCCCAGAGTTAAGGAGAATCCAAGACCTCCGTGCCTTCCGCCGTGCCCTTAAAACCCACTTTTTCCAGCAAGCCGGGCTGGCTTAAGAAGAAATTTTTAAATGTTTTTAATTGGTTTGTGATTTTTAATTTTGGGGCCAAATTTATACATATTTTAACTGTTTTTTAATATTTGTATTTTATGTTCTTAATTCTGGCTGTACACCGCCCTGAGTCCTCAGGGAGAAGGGCGGTATATAAATTGGAAATAAAATAAAATAAAAAATAAATAAATAAAATCACGTTCATGTATGTCATTGAATCCAACGGCCAGCTACCGGTAACTGCAGAAATCCAGAGATCTGTAAATTTTAAATTCTGTTTTAAATTTTACCAGCATTTGTAAATTTTGATGTTTCTCCAACCATTTCCTCATTTTAGTAAGCATTTTTCCAAAGCTCACAAATTCTAGGGTTTTTTTTTTTTTGTTTTCTTCGGATAGGTTGAACTAGGAATTCTTCGCTCCATCCATTTGCAGACACACGTTCCATGTTCCATCCTACACTTTAGCTATTATTTATGGCAAATCATTCAGGGTGCTTAGTAAACCTAGCACCATTTGCATACGAAAGTACAGGTAGTCCTCAATTTACGGCCACAATTGAGCCCACAATTTCTGTTGCTAAGCAAGTCAGTTGTTAAGCGCCTTTCCCCAAATTTTAAGACTTTTCTTGCCACAGTTGTTAAGCGAACCACTGCAGTTGTTAAGTTAGTAACCCGGTTGTTAAGTGAATCTGGCTTCCCCCATTTGACTTTGCTCGTCAGAAGGTTGCAAAAGGGGGATCATGTGACCGCGGGACGCTGCAACCGTCATAAATACGAACCAGTTACCAAGCGTTCGAATTTTGATGCTGTAACGGTTATAAGTGTGAAAAACGGTAGTTCATTTTTTTTCAGTGCAGTTAACACTTTAACTTAAAAAGTGGCACGCGTACACACATACAAACCCATATTAAGCAAGTCTTAATAAAGCCTTGATAGTACAGTGGTCTAAGCACCCTGTTATTAAGACCAGATGCCTGCAATTACTGTAAGTTCGAATCTCTCCAAGGCTCAAGGTTGACTCAGCCTTCCATCCTTTCTAAGGTAGGTGAAATGAGGACCCAGTTTGTGGGGGCAATAAGCTGACTTTGTATAAATATACAAAAGGATGAAGGCTATTGCTTAACGCATTGTAAGCTGCCCTGAGTCTCCGGAGAAGGGCGGCATATAAATCAAATTAAAAAAAAAAATAAAAAAAAAATAAAAAAAGTCTTGGGTTTTTAAAAAAAATCTTTCATCTCAAAAGATCTGTGCTTCTCCTTTTAGTTATGATCCTTTCATTCATGCCATTGTTTATAGCTACGTTGTTGTTAATAATGAAAAATATTTAATAAACTGGCAAAAGCCAGTTTGGTCTAGTAGTCATGAAACATGGGCCAGTCCTGGAGTCTGGGGAAGGCTCGGACGAGGGCTCTGCATCAGAGGCAGAGATGGGGCCAGGGCCATCTGGGAGTTATGTGCTGACTCCGGAGCCTCCAGAGTCAGACAACAGCGAGGCAGAGGAACAGGGGGAGCCTGTTCCCAGTGCGCGCATGCGCAGAGCTGCCAGAAGGCAAGAGCAGTTAAGATAAAAGGGGAGACTCAGGAGTAAGGCTTGGAGATGATTGGCCCTTCCCATAAGAAGGAGCAAAGGCACGTGAGCCTTTGCAGGAAGCAATTTTGTTCGTTCTGATCGGTTTTAATTCTGAAGCTCCGTTTTGACTCTGTGCTCCGTGTGGCCTTGCAAAGCCAATTAGATCTTTGGCAGCGAGTCAAGGGAGATAAAGGTGGGTGCTTATCAACTTTATCCCGAAGGACTGTGGCAGACTTCTGTCGGACTCTTTACAAACTATTTGGGACTCATTACGGCCTGTGAATGAACAGAATTCACAGCTGTTGAAATAAAAAGAGGGCTTTTGGGATTAATCGTGTGCTTTTTACTGTCTCAGGAAGCCTAGGTCAGAACACCATGTGACTTTGGGCCAATCACTGGAAGGCAGTGAGTTCTAGTCCCACTTTAGGCATGAAAGCTGGCTGGGTGACTTTGGGCCAATCAAGAGGAGACGGTGAGTTCTAGTCCTGCCTTAGGCATGAAAGGGTGACTTTGGGACAATCATTAGGAGACTGTGAGTTCTAGTCCTGCTGTGAGTTCTAATCCCACTTTAGCCGTGAAAGACAGCTCACAGGGTTGTTGTGGGGAAAACAGGAGAGGAAGGCCTATTGCATATGTTTCCCCCCTTGAATTATTTGGAAAAATTATAAAGGTAGGATACAAACCAACAAACCAACAAATAAGTTCTGTAAAACTATTGATAAATCACTTTTTAGGATCATGCCCTCCCAGGCAAATACAACAGGAGGAATATCAGAGGAGAAATGCTGACATAATAATGCCTTACCGTAAGAGTGGACTTGAAGTTAATCAAACCAACTTCAAAAAAGGCCTGTTGAAAATGCTGAGCTACAATATTGAGCCAACACCATGGGAGGGTATTGGATCAGGCCAGTTTAAAAACCGGTTCGGTGATTGCGCGCACGTGCAGAGTTTGAAGGACTCTTCACTTCCGTGTTTCTTCGGAGGAGAAACAAGCTGAGGTGCAGGCATCCATAATGCAATGCAGGCCCCCCATGCATGCACACACGACCCTCCATGCCCCATGTACATGCGTGCATGATCCCCATGCCTACTCGGCCTCCTGTACCATGACGGGGGGCTTGGGGCCCCCCCCGGTTCCGGAGGTTTTTCTCGAGCCTCCGGGAGGGCAAAAACACCCCACCCCGGGGCTCCGGAGGCCCTCCAGAGGCTAGAAACAGGCCCATTTCTGGACTTCCAGAACTTCTGGGAGGCCTGTTTTTTGCCCTCCCCAGACTCCAGAGGCTTCCCTCAAGCCTCCAGGATGGCGAAAAGGGCCTCCCCTGGGCTCTGGATGCCCTCTGGAGGCTGGAAACGGGCCCATTTCCGGAGTTCTGGAAAGCCCGTTTTTCACCCTTCCCAGGCTCCGCGCGGGCCCTGCACTTACCTGGCATCCAAAACGGGCTGTGTGGAGACTCCTGGGAGCCTCCTGGGCCCACAAATGGGCTGTGGGGGAGGGCGGGCATACCTCACCCCCATGCTCCGCCCTGCGAATGCACGTGCAACCCCCCATGCATGAGCACACGTCTCCCGCATGTGCCCCACCCGCTGCACATACAGAAAATCAGCTGGCCGGCGGGAGGTGCATGCACACATGCTCGGTGCAGCTGAGCTGGATGACGGCTCGCGTGCCTATAGGTTCATCATCATGGTCCTATGCTATGCTATCCTATTCTCTTATTATCTCATCTCATCTCATCCCATCCCATCCTATATCCTATCTATCCTATATCCTATATCCTATCCTTATATCCTATCCTATCCTTATATCCTATCTATCCTATATCCTATCCTATCCTATCCTTATATCCTATCCTATCCTTATATCCTGTCTATCCTATATCCTATATCCTATCCTTATATCCTATCCTATCCTTAAGGAATCCTATCGAATCCTATATCCTATGCCAGTGATGGCTAACCATTTTGCCGTCGCGTGCCAAAAGCGTGGGGAGTGGGGGGGGGCTCGTGCATGCGTGCCCATACCCATAATTCAGTGGCCCCCGTGCTCCTCCCACTTTTGGCATGCGACGGTAAAAAGGTTACTGGTGGTCCCGCTAGGCCCGTTTTTCACCCTCCCCAGGCTCCAGAAGCTTTCTTGGAGCCTGGGAAGGACAAAAACGGCCTTTCCCAACCCCCCTGAGGCCCTCCGGAGGCTGGAAACGGCTCGTTTCCCGACTTCCGGTGAGTCCAGAAGGCCCGAAAATCAGCTGACCAGCTCGCGCATGCACACTGGAGCTGAGCTAGGGCAACGCTCGTGTGCCCACAGATATGCCATAGGTTCGCCATCACGGTCCTGTGCTATGCTATGCTATGCTATGCTATCCTCTTATCATTTCATCTCGTCCCATCCTATCCTATCCTGGATCGCCTGGGGTAAAACATCTTTCAAATTTGAATTTCCCAAACCGGTGCATTCTTCCAAAGCATCCTTTGTTTGTGAAAATAATTTCCATAAGCGTGTCACCTCTGGTTTCTTTGCTGTGTTTTGAAAAGTAGATTTCATTCCTTTCCCTAACCCCCCCCCACACACCCCACCTTCTCGGAGTTTGGCTTTGGTCTTTCTTTGTTATTTCCTATACAGCTGGGGTTGCTCGCTTGTCCACACACACACACATGCACCCTCCCTTTTGTCTGCACAACTAACAGGTCCTGGAAAGGATTAAAGTCTCCAGAGTTCAAAAGAGATCAAACGGATATCAGCGATTTTTATGAACAAATCAGTACACGAGATGATACCATCTCGGCCAGATCCCACATCAAAAACAAGCGTTATCTGAATTCCTCTTTCCATACTGTAAAAACAAACACGGGGAGAACTCCAGACAGCGGGGGTGAAACTTCTCACTAGCTAAAGTTTTGCAGGACTGACTGGGCAAAGGTTAGAGCTAGAAACCGTGCAATCCTTCATTCTCCTCTCATAAAATCAGGACTGGAAGGGACCTTGGAGGTCTTCTAATCCAACCCTGCACTCAATCTTAGAATAGAATCAGCTGGAAGGGACCTTGGAGGTCTTCTAGTCCAGCCCCCTGCTCAAGCAGAAGAACCTATAGTATTTCAGATAAGTGGCTGTCTAGTTTCTTCTTAAAAACCCCCAGTGTTGGATCACCTACAACTTCTGGTGGCAAGCTGTTCCACTGGTTAATTGTCCTCACTGTTAGGAAGTCTCTCCTCAATTCCAGGTTGCTTCTTTCTTTGATTAGTTTCCATCTGTTTCTTCTTGTCCTGCCTTCAGGTGCTTTGGAGAATAGCTTGACCCCCTCTTCTTTGGGGCAGCCCCTTAAATTTTGGAACACTGCTATCATGTCCCACCTAAGAGCCTTGGTGGCGCAGTGGACTAAGTGCTGTTAAAATAGCACTTAGCTGCCAGCTGCCTGCAATTACTGACAGTTCAAATCTCACCAGGCTCAAGGTTGACTCAGCCTTCGATCCTTCCGAGGTAGGTGAAATGAGGACCCGGTTGTGGGGGCAATAAGCTGACTTTGTATAAATATACAAAAGGATGAAGGCTATTGCTTAGCGCATTGTAAGCCACCCTGAGTCTCCGGAGAAGGGCGGCATATAAATCGACTTAATAAATAAATAATAAATAAATAAATTCTTCTTTTCTTTAGACTAGGAAAACCCGAATCCTGCAGCCGTTCTTCATGTGTTTTAGTCTCCACGCCTTTGATCATCTTAGCTGCTCTTCTCTGAACTTTTTTTTCCAAAGTTCTCAACATCTTTTTCGTAGGGTGGTGACCCCAGGCAGGAGTCCCCATACCATCCTTTCACAGGAAGATTTTGAGGAACCCTGGCTTCAGAGACGGAAACAGCTCTGCCATCTTCAATCAGAATAGAGCTGGAAGGGACCTTGGAGGTGGTTCTAGTCCAGCCTCCTGCTCAAGCAGGAGAACCTATACCCATGATGGCAAACCTGTGGCACAGGTGCCCCAGGCGGTACATGGAGCCATATTAGTGGGCACGCAAGTGTTGTCCTAGCTCAGCTCTAGCACACATGCACGCACTGGCCAACTGATTTTCAGGTCTTCCGGTCCCACCGGAACTCGGGAAACTGGCTGTTTCCGGCCTCCAGAAGGCCTGCGGGAGGATGGGGAAGGCTGTTTTTGCCCTCCCCAGGCTCCTAGAAAGCCTCTGGAGCCTGGGGAGGGGGGGAAACTGGCCTACTGGGCCCACCGTTGCATAGTGTGCCAAAAGCAGGGGGAAGTGTGTGGGGGGTCACGTGCACATGCGCAGGAGGGTGGGGCGCATTGAATTATGGATGTGGGCACCCGCACCTGCGACCCCCCATGCTCCCCCCGCTTTTGGCACGTGATGGCAAAAAGGTTAGCCATCACTGACCTATACCATTTCAGATAGCTGGCTGTCCACTCACAACTTCTGGAGGCAAGCTGTTCCACTGACAAGTTTTTAAGAAGAGATTGGAAACCACTTGTCTGAAATGGTATAGGGCTGCGATGGCAAACCTATGGCACGCGTGCCGCCATATTGGTGGGCACGCGAACATTGCCCTAGCTTGGCTCTGGTGTGCATGTGTGCACTGGCCAGCTGATTTTCAGGCCTTCTGGGCCCACCGGAAGTTGGGAAACAGGCTGTTTCCAGCCTCCGGAGGGCCTCCGGAGGGTGGAGAAAGCCGTTTTCCCCCTCCCTGTGCTCCAAAAAAGCCTCTGGAGCCTGGGGAGGGCGAAAACGGGCCTACCAGGCCCACTGTGCCATCGCGTGCCAAAAGCGGGGGTCGCACGGGGGATGGGGCGCTTCAATTATGGGTGAGGGTACGAGCACACACGACCCCCTGTGCACCCCCTGCATTTGCCACGCGATGGCCTAAAGGTTAGCCATCACTGGTATAGGGTTTCCTGCCTAAGCAGAGGGTTGGACTAGAAGACCTCCAAGGTCCCTTCCAACTCTGTTATTCTATTTTCTATTTTTCTAAAAGTCACTTTTTTTCAGTGCCGTCGTTACTTCGAACGGTCCCTAAACAAACGGTTGTAAGTTGACGACTACCTGTATTACTGTTGCTAAGTTCCTGGCTAAATTTAGCTTCGGAGAGAGCTGAGACTCGACGGAACAAAGCAGATGCATTAAAAAAAAATTTATCTTTCTTTCTCTTGTCCACTTCACTCTTAGCTGCAACTGTCACCCCGGAACCTTTGGTAAGCCCCCACTCCTGGTTTCAAGGACCCCCTCCTCTCAAGTCAAGCAACAAGAGCTATGGGGAGGGTCCGGTTTCCTTGGGGCACCCCTTAAAGGTGTTATCCACTTAGGTGTAAATGCATCTGTCGACTGCCGTTTGCCGACTGCCCACGCGGCCTCCTCCTCGTCTCGGAGCCGAGGCAGATGGTCCCTGCCCTGCCTTCTTTCTATTATTATAGGCTCGGAGTGCTCTGCGTTTGGAGAAAGAGGAGGGCAGATGTTAAATATGTTAAAACGCACGCCGTGTCCCCTGGAGGTTCAGTTCAGGCTGCTGTCTCAATTTGGCCATTTGAGGCATGGCTAAGCAGGGAATATCCACGTTCAGCTCATTCCGTCTCTCACAAAGCGCTCTCCGCTCAGTTGCCCTTCCGCTGAATTCGCAGCCCCAATGCACCAGCAAACATTTTATGTACCCCGTTTCCCCGAAAATACGACCTACCCTGAAAGTAAGTCCTAGCTTGATTTTTACACGTGTGCCCAATATAAGCCCTACTCCCAAAATTAAGCCCTAATTAAAATCCCGCCCACTCCAGGGTGCACGGGGAAAAATTAAACTCGGGTGGGGATGGGGGAATGGAGCTGCCCTACTACTTACCTTTGGACAGTTGTAGCCAGGCCTCACAAACTCCGACACCTGCCTTGCCGGCCCATTTCTTCTGCAGACGGCAAGGTTTTCCTAAAGGCCTCTGTAGCTGATAACAAAGCTCCGGATCGATCTATTATCGGCTTGCCGGTTGCAGAAGAAGAAGTTCCTGAAGGCCTCCGACAGCGAAAAGGAGCCCGGGGGCGAGGCGTGCAAGTGAGGTGAGTCAGTGGATGAGGTCCCCCGAAAATAAGACCTGGTGCCTTTTTTGGTGGTAAAAAAAATAAATAAATAAGACAGGGTCTTATTTTTGGGGAAACACGGTATGTATGTATGATTTGTTTGCCTCCTGCCTTTCATTATTTTTTCAAGTCAGTCAACATGTCGAACATACCTTCCCCCTCCTATTTTCTTCGCAACAACAATCCTGTGAGGCGGGTTGGGCTGAGAGAGGGACTGGCCCAAAGTCACCTAACCGGCGTTCATGGCTAAGGCAGGACTAGAACTCACCGTCTCTTCCTGATTGGCCCAAAGTCACCCAGCTGGCTTTCATGGCTAAGGCGGGACTAGAACTCAGTCTCTTCCTGATTGGTCCAAAGTCACCCAGCTGGCTTTCATGGCTAAGGCGGGACTAGAACTCAGTCTCTTCCTGATTGGTCCAAAGTCACCCAGCTGGCTTTCATGGCTAAGGCGGGACTAGAACTCACCGTCTCTTCCTGATTGGCCCAAAGTCACCCAGCTGGCTTTCATGGCTAAGGCGGGACTAGAACTCAGTCTCTTCCTGATTGGTCCAAAGTCACCCAGCTGGCTTTCATGGCTAAGGCGGGACTAGACTCACTGTCTCCTCCTGATTGGCTCAAAGTCACCCAGCTGGTTTTCATGGCTAAGGCGGGACTAGAACTCACCGTCTCCTGGTGATTGGCCCAAAGTCACCCAGCTGTTTTTCATGGCTAAGGCGGGACTAGAACTCAGTCTCTTCCTGATTGATCCAAAGTCACCCAGCTGGCTTTCATGGCTAAGGCGGGACTAGAACTCACAGTCACTTCCTGATTGGCCCAAAGCCACCCAGCTGGTTTTCATGGCTAAGGCGGGACTAGAACTCACAGTCTCCTCCTGATTGGCCCAAAGTCACCCAGCTGGTTTTTTATAGCTAAGGCGGGACTAGAACTCACAGTCTCCTCCTGATTGGCCCAAAGTCACCCAGTATGTTTTCACGGCTAAAGCAACATTAGAAGTCACAGTCTCTTGGTGATTGGCCCAAGTTCACTCAGCCGTTTTTTATGGCTAAAGCGGGACTAGAACTCACAGTCTCCTCCTGATTGGCCCAACATCACCCAGCTGGTTTTCATGGCTAAGGCGGGACTAGAACTCACAGTCTCCTCCTGATTGGCCCAAAGCCACGCAGAGGTTTTCATGGCTACGGCAGCGCTAGAACTCACGGTCTCCCACTTTCTATCCTTGCACCTTAGCTATTAGACCAAAGCGGCTAAGCATTTCCTCTTCAAGCTTTACCTTTCCAGCTTCACAAAACAACACACAATCACACAATTCTGCCTCTGTAAGCGTATACGACTCTGAAGTCGTTTTCAATTCAGTTTTTTTAGAAGAGGATCCTTTTAAAATGCGATCACGAGCCAACCGGAGCTGCAAAACCTTCCAGATCCCATGGTTTTCAGAGGAAGAAGATGGATAGAGAGACTACAATTCCATCTCTCTCTCTCTCTCTCTCTCTCTCTCTCTCTCTCATTCAAAACAAGCCCCGCTAAATTAAACAAGCCAATTACTCCCAGTTCAGTGAGTGCAGATTGAATCTGGGCTGAACAGCTGTCATCTCCCACTCAAGTCCTCCGATCCCAAAGTTCCTCAAGAGCTCCCTACTGATGGCAGGCTAGAAAAAATAAAATGAAGGAAGTTTTATTTAGACCAGGGGTGGCCACTTGCTTGGCTGGGGAATTCTGGGAGTTGAAGTCCACAAGTCTTAAAGTAGCCACAGTTGAATATCTCTGATTTAGACCCTTCCTACCTGGGTACAGGTAGTGTTCTGATCTAGGTTTCCTGAGACAGTAAAAAGCACACAATTAATCCCAAAAACCCTCTTTATATTTCAACGGCTGTGAATTCTGTTCATTCACGGCCTGAGGAGTTACAAACAGTTTGTAAAGAGTCCGACAGAAGTCTGCCACAGTCCTTCAGGATAAGGCTGATAAGCACCCACCTTTATCTCCCTTGACACCCTGCCAAAGACCTAATTGGTTTTGCAAGGCCACACAGAGCAAAGAGTCAAAACGGAGCTTCAGAATTTAAACCGACCAGAACGAACAAAGTTGCTTCCTACAAAGGCTCATGTGCCTTTGCTCCACCTTTATGTCTTATGGGAGGGGCCAATCATCTCCAAGCCTTACTCCTGAGTCGCCCCTTTTGTCTTAACTGTTCTTGCCTTCTGGCAGCTCTGCGCATGCGCGCACTGGGAACAGGCTCCCCCTGTTCCTCTGCCTCGCTGACGTCAGACTCTGGAGGCTCCGGAGTCAGCACATAACTCCCAGATGGCCCTGGCCCCATCTCTGCCTCTGATGCAGAGCCCTCGTCCGAGCCTTCCCCAGACTCCAGGACTGGCCCATGTTCCTCCCCAGCCTCCTCATGGTCCGACTCTGCTGCCAGCTCCGCAAGCTGCCAGCAGACCACAACAGGTAGTTCTCGACTTACGACCACAATTGAGTCCAAAATTTGTGTTGTTAGGTGAGACGTTTGTTAAGTGAGTACTGTCCCATTTTACGACATTTCTTGCCACGGTTGTTAAGGGAATCACTGCAGTTGATAAGTTAGCAACAGGTTTGTTAAGTGAATCTGGCTTCCCCCATGGACTTTGCTCGTCAGAAGGCCGCAAAAAGGGATCACGTGACCCAGAGACACTGCAACCGTCATAAATAAGAGTCAGTTGCCCAGCGTATGAATTTCGATCACCTGATCATGGGGAGGCTGCAAGGGTCTGTAAGTGTGAAAAACGGTCGTAAGTTACTTTTTTCAATGCCGTTGCAACTTTGAATGATCACTAAACGAACTGTTGTAAGTCGAGGACTACCTGTAATTTGTTCTCGCTGTAAGGAAATTTCTCTTTAGTTCTAGTTTCTAAGTTTCCAACTGAATGTTTCCCTTTTTTTTTTTTTTTGGTTTTTTGTCTCTTTACAAAATCCGGAAGGTTAACAATTCAAGCCTTGGAAAGTTTGAAAAAAAATTGTCAAAACATGAAAGCAAGCTGCTCTGGATTTGACTAGCATCCTAAAGGCAGAGGAGGGAAATTAAGCGTGATCAAATTTGGAGCTCCTTCATAGAGACACAGAGGTATTTCGTTCCTGTGGCTTTTGGAGGGGGAAAAAAAAAAAACCGAGGCATTTTGACACGCAGAGAGGCTCCTTTAACCCACCTTGTCTTTGCTGCTTTTAGGGAAACAGCGAAAAACCAATGGAATGAGGAAGCAGGCTGAGACAGCAATAGGACTTAGACTTATATACCGCTTCACAGTGCTTTATGGCCCTCTCTGAGCAGTTTACAGAGTCAGCCTCTTGCCCCCAACAATCTGGGTCCTCATTTTACCCACCTCGGAAGGATGGAAGGCTGAGTCAATCTTGAGCCGGTCAGGATCGAACTTCCTGGCTGTGGGCAGAGTTAGACTGCAATACTGCATTCTAACCACTGTGCCACCACGGATTTCCTTCCTTCCTTCCTTCCTTCCTTCCTTCCTTCCTTCCTTCCTTCCTTCCTTCCTTCCTTCCTTCCTCCTTCCCTTCCCTTCCCTCCCCTCCCTCCCAAGCAATAGCACTTAGACTTATATACCGTTTCACCGTACTTTTACAGCCCTCTCTAAGTGGTTTCGGAGTCAGCCTATTGCCCCCAACAATCTGGGTCCTCATTTTACTGACCTAGGAAGGACGGAAGGCTGAGTCAACCTTGAGCCAGTCAGGATCGAACTTCCTGGCTGTGGGCAGAGTTAGCCTGAAATACTGCATTCTAACCAATGTGCCACCACCGATTCCTTCCTTCCTTCCTTCCTTCCTTCCTTCCTTCCTTCCTTCCTTCCTTCCTTCCTTCCTTCCTTCCCTCCCTCCCTCCCTCCCTCCCTCCCTCCCTCCCAAGCAATAGACTTATATACCGCTTCACAATGCTTTACAGCCCTCTCTAAGCGATTTACAGAGTCAGCCTCTTGCCCGCAACAATCTGGGTCCTCATTTTACCCACCTCGGAAGGACGGAAGGCTGAGTTAACCTTGAGCCTAGTGAGATTCAAACTGCCAAATTGCAGGCAGCCGGCAATCAGCAGAAGTAGCCTGCAGTACTGCACTCTAACCACTGGGCCACCGCGGCTCATGGGCAGATCTTTCCCGTAAAACCTCTTCGCAGAGTTTTGTTTGGCCTTGCATGGAGGATGCAAAAACAAAGGGCGAAGAAAGCTGAATTCCCAAATGGAAAAAAAAAGATGAGCACAAACAAATTAGCAGTATAGTGACGTGGTTGTTAAGTGAATCGGGCTGCCCCATTTGACGTCGCTTGTCAAAAGGTCACAAAAGGGGAATCACATGACCCTGGGACGCGACCACCGTCATTAATCCATGTTTCCAAGTATCCGAATTGCAATCGTGTCACCCTGGGAATGCTGCAACGGTCATAAGTGTGAAAAATGGTTATAAATAACTTTTTCCCAGCACCATTGTAACTTTGAACGGTCACTAAATGAATGGTTGTAAGTCAAGGACTGCCTTGTACCCTACAGTTTTCTGCTGAATTACTCCACCAGGTTTCTAGACCCAAGACCTGTTTGGAAGGACAACCCGGAAAATTAAAATATTGTAATTAAAATATTAAAACCGTAGGGAGTAATGTCTATTTGTATTTCTCAGTGATAAGTTTTTATTGTGGTTAAGGGCCTCTGTAATCTTATAAGTGAAAACCTCCCCATCTGAATATATATATTATAAAGACAAATAAATGCACAATATAGATAAAAGTTCTCAAATGGGCTGCTTTCGGGTGTGGCATCCCATAATGCCCCAAGGGTTAAATTCATAAACGAAACAGAGTCCAACTATTCCTGAAAAGGTCAGCTAGATCTGAATGCCCAAGGCGAGATAAATGTTTGATTGGAGAATTGGGTTCCTTGACCCCAATCAAGGAACTACCAACTCGGATGACCAAACTAACCATAAACCACAGCCTAATCAAGGAACCATCAAGAACTCTCCCACCAACACTGACACGGAAAGCCACTAGTATACAAACAGAGAGAAAACCCCTCTTCCTTTTAGCACTGATGATGTTACCTAGTTGGGTCATAAAATGTCTGAAAGAAAATTGCCAAGCTCAAAGAGCACCAAGGACCAACTCCTCCTCTTCCTCCTTTTTTTTTTTTTTTTTTTTAATTTGATTTATATGCCGCCCTTCTCCGGAGACTCAGGGCGGCTTACAGTGCGTTAAGCAATAGCCTTCATCCTTTTGTATATTTATACAAAGTCAGCTTATTGGCCCCACAAACTGAGTCCTCATTTCACCTACCTTAGAAAGGATGGAAGGCTGAGTCAACCTTGAGCCTGGTGAGAATTGAACTTGCAGTAATTTCAGGCAGCTGGAAGCTGAATACTACCTTTTAACAGTAGCATTAGTCTACTGCGCCACTCAGGCTCTCCTTCCCTTTCTCCTCTTCTCCACAAACCCCCCTCTCTTCTAGGACTGATGATGTTCCCCAGTTGGGTCATGAAACGTCTGCAAGAAAACTACGAAGCTCAAAGATCAGCAAAGTAAGAGCCTTGGTGGCACAGCGGACTAAAGTGCTGTTAAGTAGCACTTAGCTGCCAGCTGCCTGCAATTACTGTGAGTTCAAATCTCACCAGGCTCAAGGTTGACTCAGCCTTCCATCCTTCCGAGGTAGGTAAAATGAGGACCCGGATTGTGGGGGCAATAAGCTGACTTTGTATAAAAAAAAGAACACCGCTTGGGGGCCCCCGAAAGCCCTACTAAGCAGGTATATAGAAAAGTATG
Source organism: Pantherophis guttatus (assembly GCF_059756535.1). Classification (NCBI taxonomy): domain Eukaryota; kingdom Metazoa; phylum Chordata; class Lepidosauria; order Squamata; family Colubridae; genus Pantherophis; species Pantherophis guttatus. The sequence goes on from NC_142063.1 coordinate 343,291,882, forward strand.
AAGGCTATTGCTTAACTCATTGTAAGCCGCCCTGAGTCTCCGGAGAAGGGCGGCATATAAATCGAACCAATAAATAAATAAATAAATAAATAAATAAATAAATAAATAAATAAATACCCCACTAACCAACTCCTCCTCTTCCTACTCTTCTTCCTCCTCTCTGCAAACCCCACTCCCTCCTAGCACTGATGATGTTCCCCAGCGTGGTCATGAAACGCCTGCAAGAAAACCACCAAGCTCAGGGAGCACCAAGGACCCCACAGTCTTCCTCCTTCTCCCCCACTATTCAAATCCCATTCCCTTCTAACACTGATGATGTTACCTAGTTGGGTCATGAAACTTCTGCAAGAAAACTACCCAGTTCAGAGAGCCCCAGGGACCCCAAAGTCCTCCTCCTCTTCCTTTCTGCAAACCCTACGGTCCCTTCCAGCACTGATGATGCTATCTAGGCGGGTCATGAAACGTCTGCCAGGAAATCACCAAGCTCAGGGAGCACCAAGGACCCCACAGTTCAACCCTGAGCTCCAATCTAAGCTGCTCTCATGGAAACCATCTGCCTGGAGGAGAGAAAAATGTACATAAGCAGAAATGACTCGGTTTCTTTCTTCGCTTTCCTCAGATTTCTTAGCTCCTCCTCAAAAGTCCATTGCAATAAAAATAAATAAATAAGCCAGAGGCCTTCAAACTTGGCAGCTTTAAGACTTGTGGATTTCAACTGGGAGTTGAAGTCCACAAGTCTTAAAGCTGCAAAGTTTAGGGACCCCTAAAACAAACAAACAAAAAAATAGTCCTTGACCTACGACTCCAATTGAGCCCAAAATTTGAGTGGCTAAGGGAGGCCTTTCTTTGTTAAGTGAACGTTGCCCCATTTTACGACCTTTCTTGCCACCGTCGTTAAGCGAATCACAGCAGGGATTAAGTTAGGAACACGGTTGTGAGGTGAATCTGGCTTCCTCGTTGACTTGGCTGGACTGAGGAATCGCATGAGGCCGGGACATTGCAACCGTCATAAACGTGAACCGGATGCCAAGCGTCTGAATTCTGATCACGTGATCATGGGGGGGGAGGAGGAAATGCTGCACCGTCGTAAGAGTGAAAAACGGTCGTAAGTCACTTTTTTCAGTGTCATTATAACTTTGTACGGTCACTAAATGAACTGTTGTAAAGTCGAAGACTCCTTGTAAATAACATGCTGTAGACGTGCTAATAACATGTTATCTTGTCCACAGATAGATTTAAAGTTTGGGGAGCATGAATTCCTCTTCTTGCAATTCACCTCCTTAATGATCTGTCAGTTCAATCGCTTTGTCTGTGTGACAGCCTGTTCTAAGGACCAGGGAGCTTTTCAATTATATATTTATTTTTTAAACAGGTTTTACCTTTAAAAACCCTGCATATAACTTTCTCTCTCTCTTTTTTAAAAAAAATGGTAACTGGTAGGGCTTACAGGTAATCCTCGACTTATGACCACAATTGAGCCCAATATTACTGTTGCTAAGTGAGAAATTTGCTAAGTGAGTTTCCGCCCGTTTTATGACTTTTCCTGCCACTGTTGCTAAGTGAATCACTGCGGTTGTTAAGTGAGTAACACAACTGTTAAGTGAATCCGGCTTCCCCCGTTGACTTTGCTTGTCACAAGGTCGCAAAAGGGGATCATGTGACCCCAGGGACACTGCAACCGTCATAAATAGGAGTCAGCTGCCAAGCGTCTGAATTTGGATCATGGGATCACAGGGATACTGCAATGGTCATAAGAGTGAAAAACGGCCATAAGTCACTTTTTTTCAGTGACATTGTAACTCTGAGCGGTCACTAATGGATGGTTGTAAGTCGAGGACTACCTATGTTGCTTTTCCAACCAGTTTTAAGATGCTTCGGGGAAGCAAATATGCCAAAAAGAGGCAAACTAGTCCATGAATAAATCGTTTGATTTATTGAATGTTGATGAGCTTTGAATGATTCAAAGCAGATCTTACTTTTTTTTATAACTCAGTAGGCCATATCAAGTTTCAAAGTACAGACAGGCTAAGAGGAAACAAAGCACACGTAAACAAAAAAAAAGAAAAGAAAAATTTAAATTTGAGAAAATATAATTAAAAATTGAAACATTCATGCCCCCGGAAAACTCCATCCTAGGCCATATTTAAAAAGATTTTCTGGGGAGGAAGGGAAGGGAAGGGAAGGAGGGAGGGAGGTTGGGTGGGAGGGAGGAAGCAAGGAAGAAGGAAGGAAGGAAGGAAGGAAGGAAGGAAGGAAGGAAGGAAGGAAGGAAGGAAGGAAGGAAGGAAGGAAGGATATAAGAAAGGGAAGGGAAGGAGGGAGGAAGAATATAAGAGGGAAGGGAAGGAGAGAGGAAGGAAGGAAGAATATAAGAAAGGGAAGGGAAGGTGGGAGGGAGGAAAGGAGGGAGGAAGGAAGGAAGAAGGAAGGAAGGATATAAGAAAGGGAAGGGAAGGAGGGAGGGAGGGAGGAAGAATATAAGAGGGAAGGGAAGGAGGGAGGAAGGAAGGAAGGAAGAATATAAGAAAGGGAAGGGAAGGGAAGGGAAGAAGGAAGGAAGGAAGGATATAAGAAAGGGATGGGAAGGGAAGGAGGGAGGAAGGAAGGAAGGAAGAATATAAGAAAGGGAAGGGAAGGTGGGAGGGAGGGAGGAAGGAAGGAAGAAGGAAGGAAGAATATAAGAAAGGGAAGGGAAGGAGGAAGATAGGAAGGAAGAATATAAGAAAGGGAAGGGAAGGTGGGAGGGAGGGAGGGAGGGAGGGAGGGAGGGAGGAAGGAAGAAGGAAGGAAGGATATAAGAAAGGGAAGGGAAGGAAGGAGGAAGGATATAAGAAAGGGAAGGGAAGGAGGGAGGGATAGAGGAAGAATATAAGAAAGGGAAGGGAAGGAGGGAGGAAGGAAGAAGGAAGGATATAGGGAAGGGAAGGGAAGTAGAGAGATCACCCATTCTACAACCATGGACTTACCCTGTCCGTTTGGTGATGGTTCCTAGAGTCATGGGCTGCTTGATCTGGGCAAGAGGTGCCATCACAGTGAGGCTTGGAAGTGGGGACAGACGAGGGTTTCCCGGATTGTTGTTGGTAAAATTGTTATAAGAATCTTGACTGTTCAGTTTACCTTGTGGGAGAGAGAAGGAGAATTGATTCGGATATATTTATTATATAATAATACCGGTATAATGATGATAACATTATAGATGTAATGGATAATATTCATTTAGTTATATTTATAAGCGAGACAGTTGTTAAGTGAGTTTTTCCCCATTTTACGACCTTTCTTGCTACCGTTGTGAAGTGGAGCCGATGCCGTTGTTAAGTGAGTAACACGGTCGTTAAGTGAATCTGGCTTCCCCATTGTCTTTGCTTGTCAGAAGGTTGCCAAAGGGGAATCGCAGGACCCTAGGACACCGCAGTCGTCATAACTGTGAGTCAGTTGCCAAGTTTCTGAATTTTGATCTTGTGACCATGGAGAGAATGCAAGGGTCGTTAAGTGTGAAAAACGGGCCTACCGGTAAGTCACATTTTTTTTTTACTGCCGTTGTAACTTCGAGGGTCACTAAATGAATGGATGTAAGTCAAGGACCACCAGTACAGTTTCAACAATAAAATGAAGCCCTAAAACAGAAGTTTGGATTGCGGAAAAAAGCGCCACAATTTACTCTTCACCAGAATTAATACAGAATTTACACAGGGGTGAAATCCAGCAGGTTCTGACAGGTTCTGGAGAACCGGTAGCGGAAATTTTGAGCAGTTTGGAAAACTGGCAAATACCACCTCTGGCTGGCCCCAAAGTAGGGTGGGAATAGAGATTTTGTAATATCCTTCCCCCAGGAGTGGGGTGGGAATGGAGATTTTGCAGTATCCTTCCCCCTGGAGTGGGATGGGAATGGAGATTCTGCAGTATCCTTCCCCCTGGAGTGGGATGGGAATGGGGATTTTGTAGTATCCTTCCCCTGGAGCGGGGTGGGAATGGAGATTTTGCAATATCCTTCCCCCAGGAGTGGGGTTGGAATGGGGATTTTGCAGTATCCTTCCCCCAGGAGTGGGGAGGGAATGGAGATTTTGCAGTATCCTTCCCCCAGGAGTGGGGTGGGAATGGAGATTTTGCAGTATTCTTCCCCTGCCATGCCCACCAAGCCACACCCACAGAACTGGTAGTAAAAAAAAAAAATTGGATTTCACCACCGGAATTACAGAATGAATGTACAGAATTAATTTGTGCTCCAACCATTAAAATCAGTAGGGCTGAAATAGACTAACTAAACCAGAAATGTAGGATTTCTGGCCTGTATCACTTTCACATGTTTTCACGCGCCTGGTAATTCCGTTCCTTTCCCTATCTGCCGTAAATCTGCCATTTCTATCTTTAAATACACAAATGTTTATTTGTTCTCCAAACATACATTTAAGGCATACAGGGTGATTTGCTTAACGTGCCAAGAACTGCTTCAAACCATTTGGCAAAGTTTGAAACCCAGTAAAATTTCCTCCTTCCGCCATCTCAGAGTGCCGGTCGCCTCCGTTCAGATAGAAATCTCGCAAGCAATTTTATGGAAAATTGTTCGGTTGTGGTTAAGTGCTTTTTTTCTTCCCCTATTAATATCTGTTCAGGCTTTTTTTAAAAGAGTTCGTTGGAAGTTATCGCATATACGCCACGGAAAAAAAAAGGTGCACATTTTGCAAATATTGTCTTTTGGGGAAACAAGATGTAATAAAATAACTGTCCGTTTCAAATAATTACAAGCATAACACAGAGTTTGGGGTCACCTTCGCTCCCTTAAAGCAAACAGGATTTAATAAAAATGTAGAAAAGGCGAGGGAAAGAGACCTTTTCTTTCCTTCATGCCAATTTAAAATAAAAAGAAAGGGAAAGGAGAAAAAAGGGGGGAGGGAGGAAGGGAGATAAATGGAGAGAGAAAAGGAAGAGGGAGGGAAGAACGGAGGAGATAGGGAAGAAGGAAGAAAAAGAAGGAAGGAAGGAAGGCGGGAGGGAGGAAGGAAGGAAGGAAGATGGATAGAGGGAAGGAAGGAAGTTGGAGGGAGGGAGAGAGGGAGGGAGGGAGGAAGGAAGGAAGATGGATAGAGGGAGGGAAGGAAAATGGAGGGAGGGAGGAAGAAAGGAAGGAAGATGGAGGGAGGGAGAGAAGGAAGAAAGAGGGAAGAAGGAAGGAAGATGGATAGAGGGAAGGAAGGAAGATGGATAGAGGGAAGGAAAATGGAGGGAGGAAGGGAGGAAGGTGGATAGAGGAAAGGAAGATGGAGGGAGGAGGAAGGAAGGAAGATGGAGGAAGGGAGGGAAGGAAGGAAGAGGGAGGAAGGAAGAGGGATAGAGGGAGGGAAGGAAGAGGGAGGGAGGGAGGGAAGGAAGGAAGATGGATAGAGGGAAGGAAGAGGGATAGTGGGAGGGAGGGAGGGAGGGAGGGAGGGAGGGAGGGAGGAAGGAAGGAAGGAAGGCAGATGGATAGAGGGAAGGAAGAAAGATGGAGGGAGGGAGGGAGGGAGGGGGAGAGGAAGGAAGGAAGGAAGAGAAAAAGGAAAGTCATGTTTTAGAAATGACTTCCAAGACAGAATCTCTACTCCATGAATCTAATCCAAAGAAAAACTGGGGATTTGCATTTACAAAATGAGAGCCTCAAGCGGACTCTCCAAACCAGGAAACCTTAAACGTTTTTGCCAAGGCTGAACAGAAAAAAAACTGAACGGGGCAGAAAAAGAACAAACCCGTCTCTATTCAAGCTGCTGTGTAACCGATAGGGAAGATCCGAGACTGAGAAGACGGAGGAACAACGGACGGTGGCCATTTTATGCTCATTGCTGACTCCTGCCCTAAAGTACTGCTCTCCAGCCCCACCCCCGGAGGGGGGGGTTGAGTAGTGAGGGGGGGGACACGCAAAACTATACTAAAAAAATTTCCAGGGTGCTTTTAATCTATAATTTGGCTCTAACAACCTTGTCTTTGTTTGTTTAAAAGCAGGAGTGTCAAACTCAAGGCCCGCGAGGCCACACCTGGCTCGCGGGGTGCTTAGATCTGGCCCGCGAGGCCGCCCTGGAAACAGCGAAGGACCGGCCCGTGTGCCTCTGCCAGTGAAAACAGAGCTCGGGAGGGCCGCGTGTGGTGCCCCCCCCAGATCCGTTTTCGCTGGCAGAGGGCTGCAGGAGGCCATCCCGACCGAAACGGGACCATGCCCCCCCGGCCACGCCCACCCGACCCCCCAAGGTCAAACACAACCCTGATGCGGCCCTCAATGAAATTGAGTTTGACACCCCTGGTTGGGAGGATGTATTATGGCCGCCTATTCATGCTCAATGACTCAGGTGGGTGGGGGGTGGCAGTGGTTTACAAACAATAAAATCCCAATATAAATGAATAAAAACAATAACCCCCTACTAGGGGTGAAATCCACTTACTTTCGCTACCGGTTCACAAATGAGTACGCACTCGCTCTCGCGTGACACCTCTATGTATGCGCAGGATCTTCTACACATGTGCAGACCGTCAAAAACAGAACATGATGACGTCCGGGTGGGTGGGCGGAGCCTCCCGCTGCCGGCGCTACTGGTTCGCCCGAGCCAGATAGAACCAGCTGCATTTCACCACTGCCCCCTACCCTCCTGGCGACAACAAGCAATCAATTGTTGCTTTGCTCTGCTTCAATGATGCCAACATCCCTGCCCTGGATGACATTGATGGCATGGCAGTCCAGGCTCTTCCTCTTCTTATTCCCCACCCACCCACCCATGTCCCTGATCTCCCTCCCCGACGTCCCATCATCCCCTTGATTGACTGTCAGGTGCCGAAAGACCAGGCCCACATGTGAAGGTCCAATTAAACTCATTTATTGCTCAAACAGCCTCTGTGCAGGAATCTTCTCAACTAAGAGTTAGTGCCGGCTTGGAGTTACCCTGTTTCCCCGAAAATAAGACATCCCCTTATAATAAGCCCAATTGGGCTTTTGAGCACATGCGCTAAAATAAGCCCCCCCAAAAATAAGCCCTCCCCGAAAATATTTAGATGCATGTGCAGCCAGTCCCCGACATTTCCTATGATTAGGGTTAGGGAGACAGAGCTGGAAGGCAGGTAAAACTGTAAGAGGAGCCCCGTTTTGCTCCACGTGCCCCAAAATAATAAGACCTACCCAAAACTAAAGCCAAGCACTTATTTCGGGGTTCAAAAAAATATAAGACAGAGTTTTATTTTCGGGAAATAGAATAGAATAGAATAGAATAGAACAGAACAGAACAGAATAGAAAAGAAAAGAAAAGAAACACAGTAGATAAAGGTCCACGTTCAAGAAAATTTGGATTTAGTCCGTTTATGGCTACGTTGTCAACATCCAGCTCGAGAATCCAAATAAAACCCCAGATTCATTCCGTTTCTGAAAATCTTACTGTTTATTGAATGCACTGCATGGTAATGTCGAAGCAAAACTAACTCCGAGGTTTCCAGATGCCGGCTCATAGAATTAAACAATAATTTCCCCCAACCTCTCATGTAGTCCATGTAAACAAGTTCACTTTGTTATGGGAATCATCTGCTTCCACTCCACACCTGTTACGGTGTCCTTGAAAAGGTTTCAGGCGCCCATGGTCTTCAGCAGAATCGTGGAGGTTTCGTTTTCCCATCTAACCCAGGTGTCAAAGTCGCGGCCCACAGGCCGAATGCATCACACACTGGCCACACCCACACCCGGTTTAGCAAAGGGAGAAAAAGTCATGGTACGTCACGTGATGATGCCATGAAGATGTGAGTTTGACACCCCTGATCTAACCCATTCTAAAGCAACACCTCCCCCCCCCCACCTTTACTCTAATGGCAAGTTGAAACGAAGAGGCACGTAGCTGCCAAAATTTCATTCTTGTCATACGTAGCGATTCTAGGTTGATTTCTCTTTTGACTCTGCCCCAGTTCTGCCCCTTCTCCTGCATTGACCTCTGATCCACCCCCGTTGCATCAGAGCTCCTCATTCTACAATCTAAAATCCATGAATTTATTATTAACTGAAGTGCATTTGGTGTTTTTCTTTCTTTATCGTCCTTTTTTTGACCACAGAATAATAGAGTTGGAAAGGACCTTGGAGGTCTTCTAGTCCAGCCCCCCGCCCAAGCAGGAGACCTTATACCGGTGTTTCTCAACCTTGGTAGCTTGAAGATGGGTGGACTTCAACTCCCAGAATCCCCCAGCCAGCGCTGCTGGCTGGGGGATTCTGGGAATTGAAGTCCACTCATCTTCAAGCTACCAAGGTTGAGAAACACTGCCTTATATCATTTCTGACAAATGGCACTCCAATCTCTTCTTGAAAGCTTCCAGTGATGACATTCCTACAACTTCTGGAGGCAAGTTCTTCCACCGATTAGTTGTTCTTCTAACTGTCCGGAAAGTCCTCCTTAGTTCTAGGTTGATTCTCTCCTTGGTTAGTTTCCACCCGTTGCTTCTTGTCCTGCCCTCAGGGGCTTTGGAGAATAGGTTGAAACCCCCTCCTCCTCCTTCTTTGTGTTCCACCATTATATGGTGTCACCACTTCAGTTTTCCAACGTTTTCTCTGAATACCTCCTTACATTTGGAACACTTCATCCCAGACGTTCTCCGTCCTCTTTTTAACAAAAATGATTTGTTTAATTCAAAAGAGCGCTCCCGCTGTTAACCTTTGGGCCCTTTCTAAACAAAACACAACGACCTTCATTTTTTCTGGTTCAAGAAGTGTAGACTTTATAACGTGACACATTTTCCCCCTCCCCGACTTGTTTTCCCTCCTTTTTCTGTTAATGTAATCTGCAATTCTAAACTTGCTACCTGGGAATGTGATGCATTAGGCAGGCGGGACAGAGTTGATTTGTTCAGGATAGAATTGCCAGCTTGTAATGTATTTTTTCCACCCCGCCCTACAATCATCCTTTTATAATTCTTTATAAAAATACAGCCAATCCCGGGAATGAACAATCCTGGGAATGGAGCAAAAAAAATAATAAAAAAAAGGAATAATTTGGACATCCAATGCAGGAGTGAAATCCAGCAGGTTCTGACAGGTTCTGGAGAACCGGTAGCGGAAAATTTGAGTAGTTTGGCGAACCGGCAAATACCACCTCTGGCTACTTCCAGACTGGGGTGGGAATGGAGATTTTGCTATATCCTTCTCCCAGGAGTGGGGAGGGAATGGGGATTTTGCAGTATCCTTTCCCCAGGAGTGGGAAAGGAATGGAGATTTTGCAGTATTCTTCCCCCAGGAGTGGGGAGGGAATGGAGATTTTGCAATATCTTTCTCCCAGGAGTGGGGAGGAAATGGGGATTTTGCAAGATCCTTCCTCCAGGAGTGGGGAGGGAATGGGGATTTTGCAGTATCCTTCCCCTGCCACACCCACCAAACCACACGACGCCCACCAAGCCACGCCCACAGAACTGGTACTAAAAAAATTTGGATTTCACCACTGATCCAATGGATAAACCTACTTTGTGATAGCATCTTCTGAGATCTAAAATGATGTTTCTCCATTGGAGATATATTGCAAAGCACAATATCAGACGCCACATTAGTTGCTATTGCTGGTTCTTCCGCCTAGTCTTTGATTTACAAGCTTTCGTTTAGTGACTGTTCAAAGTTACAATGGCACTGGAAAAAAATGACTGTTTTTCACACTCATGACCATTGCAGCCTCCCCATGGAAGGAAGGAAGAAAGGAAGGAAAGGAAAGGAAAGGAAAGGAAAGGAAAGGAAAGGAAAGGAAAGGAAAGGAAAGGAAAGGAAAGGAAAGAAAAGAAAAGAAAAGAAAAGAAAAGAAAAGAAAAGAAAAGAAAGAAGTTGTTGCTCCATCTTGTTTCAGGTCTCTTTTGTGGACACGTTTTAACAAGTGGGATCCATTCTATGACTGCCTTGGTCCACCTGCCGTATATCAATTCTTTCTGTTGGAGAACACAATATATTTTTTATTTATATTTCCAAAAATGGACTACGTCAACTGGATTCGAATGCTTTGATAGCAGCTGATTTAAAAAGAGTTAAGAAGTTCTTCATTTTCTTCAATGGAAACCAATTATTATTATTTTTTAAAAAACCTGTGCTTGGATAAAAGCATATATTGGATTGTCCGTTGCATTGCCCAAAGACAACAAAATGTTCCTGCAAAGTATTTTTGGCCCTGCAAACCCCTATTTCTGACGTACCCAGGTTCCTTCTCAGGAAATTAATTTGGTGGACTAAAGAAACGACTTCACGGAGAGTGTGAGGCAGGCAGAAGAGTAATGCTAGATGACTCTGTCTGTGAGTCTCCATTTGTGTGTGTGTCCGTTGTGTCGGTGTGTGTGTCCGTGTGTGTGTGATAGAGAGAGAGAGAGAGAGAGAGAGAGAGAGAGAGAGAGAGAGAGAGAGAGATAATAATGTGAAAGAGAAAGAAAGAGAAAGTGAGGGAGAAAGAGAATGAAAAAGAGAGAGAAAAAGAGAGAAAGAAAAATGAGAGGAAAGACAGGAGAGAAAAAGAAAGAGAAAAAGAGAGAGAAAAGACAGGAAAGACAGAAGGAGAGAAAGAAAAAGAGAGGAAAAAAGAGAAAGGGAGACAGGAAAGAGAAGGAAAGAAAGAAAAAGAGAGAAAAAGAGAAAAGAAAGTGAAAGAAAGAAAAAAGGGAAAGAAAAAGGGAATGATAAAAAAGAAAGAAAGAAAGAAAGAAAGAAAGAAAGAAAGAAAGAAAGAAAGAAAGAAAGAAAGAACAGATAAGAGAGGCCGAAGAAAGCTGGGGCCTCATCTGTTTACAAGAGATTGAAAAGCACTTAAAAGAGACGAGCTCCCTTCTGAATTAAAAGGTTTAGATCATTAGCTAGTTTTTCTCCAGTCTGCCCAATACTGTGAAATAAGGGCTTTTATTCTCCAGGAGAAGAGGAGGAAGAGGAGGAGGAGGAGACCGGAAAAAAGAAAGAAAGAAGAAAAAGAAAGAAAGAAAAAAGAAGAGGAAATAATCAAATCAAAAGGGAGCCATCTTTGAATTGGGCCCTTAACAAATGGTTCTTCCTGCTTTGTGGAGATACTACGCAAATCCCGAAACTGAAGTGCCTCTCTTCGAGAGGCAATTGCCCTCTTTCCTCCGACGAAACACAACGAGGAGAAAGAAAAGCGTTTTTCCTCCGTCTGAAAAGTTATAATGGCCCTTCAAGAGGGGCTGAAGGCTGAAAAAAGAAGAGCGGGGAAGAGGAGGAGGAGGAGGAGGAGAGGTTTTAATGAAGTTTTCACCCTCCAAAAGACACTTGAGAATTTCCTTTCCTTTCCAGCGCTTTCATTTCAGCTCGTTTCATGGACCGCCCTCTAACCATGGCTCGGCGAGGCTGTTGTTGCCGTTGACCTCCTTGGGGTCCCCGTGTTTGTTTTCCTATCAAAACCAGAGCGTTCCTTGCAACGCATCCTCCTGCCGCCCAAGACATCGATGTTGTTTTGTCTCTCGGGGAATGGTGCAAGGAAAAACCAAACAGATCCAGAGGCCCCAAATTGGCCCTTTGGAAGACAGCCTTCCTGTCTAAGCGCCACCGCCAAAGCCCCCCCCACCCCCCCACCCCAAATGATGGAAGATGTTTAAAACCCGGAGGGAAAGAAAGGTGCATAATTTGAGGGAGGAGAGAAAGGATGAAAGGTTGGGAGGGTGGGGATTTGTGAGTTTTAGAATCGGGCCAAGTCTTCCGGAAACCTCAAAAGGATAAACAAGATTTCGAATTTGTGTCTCCTGTCTTGATTTGGGCTTGTTTGTTTTTTAACGGTGGGATTTTCACTTTTTTTTTCTTTTTAATAACAGTTGCCATGACAGTGATGGCTAACCTTTTTGCCATCGCGTGCCAGGAACAGGGGGAGCGCAGGGGGCGTGTCGCACGTGTGCCCATACCCATAATTCTATGCACCCCGCCCCCATGCATGACCCCCCCACCCTCCACTCCTGGCACGCAATGGCCTGGTGGGCCCGTTTTTCTCTCTCCCCAGGCTCCAGAGCCTTTCTAGGAATCTGGGGAGGGCAAAAACAGCCTTCCTCACCACCACTGCCCAGAAGCCCTCCGGAGGCTGAAAACAGCCTGTTTGCCAACTTCCAGTGGGACTGGAAGGCCTGTTTTTTTGCTCTTCCCAGGCTCCAGACCCTTTCTAGGAGTCTGGGGAGGGCGAAAACGGCCTTCCCCACACCCCCGTCCCTCTGGAGGCTGAAAATGGCCCGTTTGCCAACTTCCAGTCCTACTGGAGCTGAGCTCGCGTGCCCACCAATATGGCTACGCATGCCACCTGTGGCACACGTGCCATACGTTCGCCATCACGGTGCTATGACATCGGTTTTTTTTTTTTTTTTGCTGTTCCTTCCTTTGGAACTAAGGATGTTTGCCTGCTAAGTCTTGAGCTGGGGTATTAAACCGAGATAAGTTGCAAATACCTGAGACCTGACAGCAGCATTTCCTTTTGCTGTCGCTGATCAAATCAAGCCCAAAATGAATTTTGAGTAGCCAGCAAAGTGGCCGCGCTATGGAAAAGGTGGCTTTACCTGTTCTAGGATTTACTCCCCCACAACTGCTGCAGAATACTGAATTTAAAGGTCATTGAGAGCCAGTTTGGACTAGTGGTTAAGGCACCAGGCTAGAAAACAGGAGGCAGTGAGTCCCGCCTTAGTATGAAAGCCAGCTGGGTGACTTTGGGCCAATCTCTAGGAGCCCGGGAGCTCTAGTCCACCTGAAGCATGAAAGCCGGCTGGGTGATTTTGGGCCAATCACCAGAAGACTGAGAGTTCTAGTCCCACCTTAGACATGATAGCCAGCTAGGTGACTTTGGACCAGTCTTTCTCTCTCAGCCCAACCTACCTCACAGGGTTGTTGTGGTGGGGAAAACAGGAGGAAGGAGTATTGTGTATTTGCCATCTTGAGTTATTTATAAAAGCTTTCTTGAGTTATTTCGCCGGCAGGGAACGCTGGAACCTTCGCTGCCGAGCAGCTGATTGGCGGTTGGATTGGCATCTTGAAATACCGCTGATCAACTGTTGTAGGTGGCGGGGATTGCCGCCTATCGCTGCCTGTTCACCACCGCCCTTTCACCGCTGCCTATCACTGCCAATAGGGCAAATGGGCGGTGCCGATCGGTGATGAATGGGCGACAGTGAATGGGCAGTGGCAAATGCGCAGTGCCGATCAGTGGCGAATGGGCGGAGGTGAATAGGCAGCAGCAATCGGTGGTGGCGAACAGGCGACGGTGCATGGGCAGCGGTGAATGTGTGGTGGCGAATGTGCTGCACCGATCGGTAGTGAACAGGCGGCGACTGGCAGTGGTGAACAAGTGACGGCGAACAGGCTGCGGCTGTGGCGATCCCCGCCGCCTAGAACAGCTGATTGACGGTATTCCGGGAGTTCAATCCAACTGCCAATCAGCTGCTCGACAGCGAAGGTTCCAGCATTCCCCGGCAGAGGCAGGCTGTTTGCTGCAAGGACACTAGCCAGATGAATACCGGATGGATGCTGGGAGGCAGAGAGGCAGATTTTTTTTTCTTGTTTTCCTCCTCTAAAGCTAATGTGCGTCTTATAGTCCGGAGCGTTTTATAGTGCGAAAAATACAGTAAATAATTGAGGCATAAGGTTAAATATTCTTTATAGTTATGGTCTTAGTTAGGTCCCTTGAACTAAACCTCTTGTTCAGAATCACTCAAGCATCAAAATCAGAACCTTTTAGAAATCTCAATGTTAGTGCTATAAACTTCCAAGATCTCTACGCCGAGACAAATTTGTGGTTATGCAGATCAAATGAAACTACATCTTGTGTTTTGGTTAGCTGACGCAAATCGAACGCAAATTGCAAAAAGGTTGCTAGCCTAACCCACAACTGAGAGATAGAAAAGAACGGAATGTTTTTTTACACGAGAATGTGTTATGTTCCCATGTGTGGACTCCATGCACTGTCACAACAGTGTTCATCAATGTATGGTGGGATGGGATCCAGTTGCTAAGAGGGACGCTTGCTTTTATACCAGGACAATACATTAGAATTAGTCCTTGACTTACGACCAAAATTGAGCCCTAAATTTCCATTGCTAAGTAAGACAGTTGTTGAGTAAGTTTTGTTCTCTTTTACAATCTTTATTGCCATAGTTGTTAAGTGAGTTGCTGCAACAGTTAAGTGAATCATGAGGTCATTAAGCGAATCTGTCTTCCCCCATTGACTTTGTTTATCAGAATTTGGCTGGGAAGGTAACAAATGATGATCACATGAAGTTGGGACAGTGCAACTGTCATAATTACATGCCAGTTGCCAAGCAACCGACTTTTGATCACATGATCCTGGGGATGCTGCAACTATCAAGGAGAGAAGCAACATAGAAGTAAGGAGAAATTTCCTGACAATCACTTATTTTGGGCTAAATTGTGATCATAAATCGAGGACTAACTGTAAATGAAACATCTGTTAAAATTTTCTTGGTTATTCAATTTCCCAGGCACTCTAGCAGTCCTCCCGGCTTGAGGATGAACTACCTTTGAAATTAGCTCATTGTGGTTGGCCTTTATACCTGCACACCAATATTATAAACTGCTACCCTGTTAGTGACATAGATACACAGAACAATAGAATTATAGTTAGCTTATCCAGTTAGTGTACACATTGATATTAAAGAGACAACCCTGGAACTTTCACTTCATGTAGAAGGGCAGGCAGAGTCTGGGAGTGGAGTCAAGAGAGTAAACAGCCTAGAATCATTAGTTCTCATAAGTCCAACCCCTCTTGAATTCCGTTGACTCTTATCTAGCACCAATCTGACCATTAGTTGACTAGATTCTTGTGTATAGTCAGAGAAATAGATCAGCTTAATTGGAACTTTTAAGATGTTGTCATGATTCTTTGGGCCTGACATTTTGTGAGCTATTTAAATGGGGCAGAAGTCAGAGGTGGGTTTCAGTAGGTTCTGACCAGTTCTGGAGAACCGGCAGTGGAAATTTTGAGTAATTCGGAGAACCAGTAGTAAAAATTCTGACTGGCCCCACCCCCATCTATTCTCTGCCTCCTGAGTCCCATCTGATCGGGAGGAAATGGGGATTTTGCAGTAACCTTCGCTTGCCACGCCCACCAAGCCACACCCACCAAGCCATGCCATGCCCACCAAGCTACACCCACAGAACCAGTAGTAAAAATTTTTGAAACCCACCACTGATAGAAGTATAGGATCTCCAATGAATCCCTCGTCCTAGACTTGGACCAGAAATATGAAATGGACCTGGTGACATGGAATATTTTCCAAATGTACAACCAGTGTTGAGCTTCAAAATTTTTAGCAAGGGGTTCTCTGCCCGGCTGCCAGGTGGACGTGGCCATGATGGGTGTGGCCTAGTCGGCTTCCTGCACCACAGCGGGGGGCGTTTTTGCCCTGCTCAGGCTCCGGAGGCTTCCCTGGAGCCTCCTGGAGGGCGATAATGGCCTCCCCAGGCTTCTGGTAGGCCCGTTTTTCACCCTTCCAGTCTCCGCACGTGCCCTGCATTTACCTGCATCCAAAATGGGCCGTTTTGGGACTCCTGGGAGGGGTGGGCTGTTGTGGGCGGGGCCAGCCAGGAGTGGGGTTTGGGGGTTGTCCAAACCGCACAGAATCTTAGCTAGAGGTTCTCCCGAACTCCTGCGAACTCCCATAACCCGCCCCTGTGTTCAACTCCATCCCAAGAGGGCAGCCCACCCATGAGAAGATGCCTCTTGATTAGCGTAAATAATCATTAGCAGGCTAGGACAAATAAACCTGAGATGATTTGGCTTGCCTTTTAGTTTCTCTGCAGTGGCAACATTTCCCATCCCTCTTATTTAACCTCTTCCAATTGACTTCGAGTTCACAGCCATCTCCACCGTGATCTCAGCAAACATGAAAGCAACTTCTTTGAAGTCCTCGTTTTATTGACTACAAAAGCTTCCCTCCCACTGCCTGTGAAATTTCATTTTCACTCTGAAAATCCGATCTTATCTACCGAGTTGGAACCGTTTTTAACAGATACGACTGTCGGTCTGTTTAAAAGAGTTTCTCCATTACTTTGCAATTTGCCTTGTTTTGGGGGAGGTTGAGCCACCGAGACGCAAAGACGGACACAAAACTAAGCGGTTAATAATTAACTTATTCCTTAACGTGAGTTTGGTTTTGGGGTTGTTTTTTTTCCCCCCCTTAAAAAAAATAATAATAATCTTGAACAGCTTCTAAAAATTCAGAGATCCCCCGTAGGAAAGCAAATCAGCAATATTGTAGGCGATCATAAAATATTTAGGGACGATAAAAGTACGGTAATACAATAAATCTTAACCCCTTGAAAATTGTCGGGGAGAGAGAGAGGGTCAGGATGGCATGGAAGAGTTCCTATATCAGGAAAAAGAAGATCCATTAGGATGAGAGTAAGAGGCTGGGAGACACCAGTCTGCAGCCAGTACAGATAAATATTCCTCATTGTTTTCAGTGGGAGGAAATGAGAATATGGGGGCTGAGATAGGTTTCATCTAACATAGGACTTTATAAACTAAGGCAAGGGCAAATATATATATTTGCCCTTGCCTTAGTTTATAAAGTCCTATGTTAGATATATAGATATATATAAAAAGTGTTTTTCTATCGAGGCACCTGGTCTACCCCAGCATGTGGGAGGGAGCACACTGCAGCCCTTTCACCTTTCAGCTCCAATCCAGCTCAGAGGTTAATACAACTGCCTAACATGCAGGCAGCCCAAGTTCGAATCCAAGTAACGGTATGGCTAGCTGATGAGAGCTAAATAGCTTGAAATAGATCTATACTAGTCTCCAGGGTGAATAAAAATCAATGATTTAAAAAAAAAAATAAAAAAAATCGGATTTTTAAAAATTTAAATCAGATTTTTTTTGATTTTTATCGAATTTATTTTAATAAAAAACTTTTGGGGTAAAAATCTATTGTAAGATAGTTTTCTATTTAAGATACATAAATAATTTAGTTTATTCAGCATGAAACGGAGCTTAGTTACGTAGCAGGAGGCTGTATATTCTGCAACACTGGGACTATCGGAGAGTCAACAGTGGGTCAAAGGAGTAGCAGAGATGACAGTTGCTCTTTAAAAATTATGGTTTAAATCGAGTTGATTTAAATCAAGCCTTTTTACTAGTGATTTAAATCATGATTTAAATCAACTCGATTTAAATCAAATCCACCCTGCTAGTCTCCCTTTATTTCTTTATCCGCGAAATATATACATACATACATACATACATACATACATACATACATACATACACACATATATTCTCATCTGGAAATCCAGACCCCTACTCAAACAGGAGACCCTATACCCATGATGGTGAACCTATGGCACGCGTGCCAGAGGTGGCACGCAGAGCCCTATCTGTGGGCACATGCGCCGTTGCCAGCTGCTCTTCTGGTTTCATGCGTGCCGGCCAGCTGATCTTCGCGGATGCCAGAGCACTGGAAAACGGCCTGAAAATGGCCAAAAACCAGGCCATTTTTGGCCCTGGAAATGGACAGAAAACGGGCTGGAAAACAGCCAAAAAACAGGCATGCGCGCGCTAGCCAACTGGTCTTCCAGTTTCCGGTGCGCGCACATGCACGCATGTTCCGGTTTGGGCACTCGGTGCTGAAAAAGTTCACCATCACTGCCCTATACCATTTCAGACAAGTGACTGTCCAGTCTCTTCTTAAAAATCTCCAGTGATGGAGCACCCATAACATCTGAAGGCAAGCTGCTCGACTGTTGAATGGACAGGGAATCCTCGACTTATGACCACCATTGAGCCTCACATTTCTGTTGCTAAGCAAGGCAGTTGTGAAGTGAGTTTTGCCCCCATTTTATGACCTTTCTGCCACAGTTGTTAAGGGAAACATGCCGTCATTAAGCGAACCTGGCTTCCCCCATTGGCTTTGCCAGCTGGGAAGACCCTGGGACAGTGCGACTGTCATAAATACAGTACATGCCGGGCATTCAAATTTAGATCACATGACCATGGGGATGCTTCAACATCCGTAAATATGAAAAACAATCGTAATAATTTACTTTTTTCAGGGCCACGGTCATTAAATGGCTATACGCTGAGGACTAAAAAGGTAAAGTTTTCCGTGTCCAGTCGTGTCCGATTCTAGGGCACGATGCTCCTCTCCGTTTCTTGGCCAAGGGCACCAGCATTGTCCAAAGACAATTTCCGTGGTCATGTGGCCAGCATGGCTATATGCCGAAGGCCCAAGGAACGCTGTTACCTTCCCACGGAAATGGTACCTATTAATCTACTCTCATTCGCATGCTTTCGAATTGCTAGATGGGTAGGAGCTGGAGCAAGGAACAGGAGCTCACCCCATTGTGAGGGGCTCGGGTCTCAAACCCAGGCTGTCAGCTCTCCAAGCTCAGCAACATTAACTGCTGAGCTACTGCCGCCCCCAATCACTGAATAGTTGTAAATCGAGAACTACCTGTAGCTAATTTTCTATCACAACAGCTTTGCTTCTTAATCTGGGTTTCCAGATTGGAAACCATAAATTCTCTTCGCAAGACGCTTCTTTCAAAACGCTCTTGCTGTCCATAATATTTCATTTAAACAAATTTATAGCTGCACAACTCATCCATGGGGACCATTATTTATCAACCATCGTTATATTCTTCCAGATTTCTATTCTTACAAACTTATTATAAGAAGTACTATAAAAATATATACAGTAAGGAGTAGTGGTGGGATCCTGCCTGTTTAACAACCGGTTGTTGATGGCGTGTTTCGCTGCGCGTGTGTGCACAGTTTTAACAAAACTAACCTTCCACTTTACTTCTGGGAAGTAACACAGCTGAGGCGCGGCAATCCGCTCTGCTGTGCGAATCAGCTGAGAGGATAAAGGTAAGTAAAGCGCAGGGGCGGGAAGACGGGCCCAGCTGATTGTCGGAGCGAACTGGTTCATTCCCAGCTGATTGTCAGAGCGAACCAGTTTTCTCCCAGCTGATTGTCGGAGTGAACCGGTTCTCTCCCAGCTAATTGTCAGAGCTACCAGTTTGCAGGAATCGGTCCAAACCGGCTGAATCCCATCCCTAGTAAGGAGTATGTATAAATGAGAGCAATTAATCAGGGGAAACAGCTTGCTTCCCGGAGTTGTAGGTGCTTCATCACTGGAGGTTTTCAAAAATAGACTGGACAACTGTTTGACCCAATTGGTCAAACAACTGGTCTTCTGTCTTGGACAGGGGGTTGGACTAGAAGACCTCCAAGGTCCCTTCCAGTCTTATGATTCTTAACCGTATATAAATATATACACAATGATAAAATGGTTGGTTTCATTGTTGTCGCTAGAGGGTTGAGAGTTTATTGGTTTCTGTTTTGGGCTTTTATTTCTGTAAGACGCCCGTAGTCGCCATGAGTGACTTGGACGGCCGTATAAATTTTCTTAATAAGCTAAACTATAAAATAAAACTTCTTAAAGATTTATAGATCCCTTTCTCCTACCTTCCAAGTTTGCAGACACTTGACTTTGTCCTCGGGCGCTTGCAAACTGTTTACTAAACAGTCCTCCCTGGCATGGAAACTGCTAGTTCTTGCCCTGCCAGTCTCAGCCCCCCCTCTCCCCCCTCGGCCCGGTAGGAAAAATAAAAGAATTGACAATATGTGGGAAATATAAAAAATGATTGATGTTTGTTGGAGGGGTTTTTTTGCTCACCTTACTGATTTTTTTTTTTTTTAATTACTTCAGAGGGAACTCTTCTGCAAAATGTAAAATGCAGGCTTTTCCCTTTTCTCTGAGATTAAGTTTATTTTTGTTAAGAAAGATTCTGAATTCCTGAGGT